>NW_022884495.1:1800000-2133164 GCF_011952205.1 Bombus bifarius | reverse complement strand
AAAATAAACGTAATTCGCTGCTACTAAACCTCAAATAGAAGAAAGAAAAATAACAAAAAAAAGAGAGAGAAAGAGAGAGAAGACTGAAATACAAAAATTGTAGAAACGTAGCTAAGTTAAGGTCTGTCCATCCGTAGAGACTCAACGTCTGTCCATTAGTCACAGAGAATCGACGTTTACGGACTCGAGAAATCCAAGATCCGCGTCAGCGTACAAGGAATCGGTAGCTTTGAACTCGCGGAAACCTTCCGCGGAATCCTTGGCCCAGATATTCGGCACGTGATCGAACGCCTGGTCAGCGTTTGCACGTAATCGACTAACCCCCGTTATAGGATAAGAAAACGATGACACAAAAGTAGTGGATCGTGATAGAGAATCGTTCCGCAACCTCGTCGTTCTTCCTGGAATGTGCCAATCGAATAGATTCGATCCCATTCAGTACGATCTCGCCCTTTCGATTCGATTTACTCTTCTTGTCAACCTTTGATACAAGACGCTCGAACCAAGCATATTGAATGACTAAAACGATCGACGATATCGCGTTTCGGCACCCCATTCGATGTACTGCGTCTTCTTTTCATCCTTTTTGAGAATTCGAAACAACATGGAAGACCGTTCGATTGGATCCTTCCCGCGTTACATTTCTTTCCTTCGAGAACTATGCTTGCGATCAAATAACCGACGAAATATGAGGAAAGAATTTTCGATCAATACGACTGAATTATGGCGCGCTTTAAACAGCACGAGATACGTATTTGTATTTGTTAGTTTGTATAAGAAGGAACGACTTAAATATGTTATTAAATACGCGTTAAATATGTTGTGTAATGTTACTTGTTTGACGAGAATATGAATCATTTACTCTAGCGCGAAAATAGGTGAACAGTTGGTCCCTGACGATGACGATTTAATTTAACGTAAGTAATTGTAACAGTTGTAATATTAGTAACAAGTCAGAGCAAATTAGCAAGCCGAGAGAGCAGAGAGGAGCGATCGTTACTCTTCGCTCGAACGTTTCCTCTCGATTTATTTTTATTTCCTTAATTATTCGATGACGGTGAGTAATTATCGGGGAGAGTGCACTTCTCCCTGAATAGCGGTGCCTGTTGATAATCCGCGCTAGAGACCAGCCTCTATGTACTAACACGTCATCGATCTTTTTCTCCCTGTGTTCGTGGCTCCATTTCGATGGATAGAACTGATTCGAGATCTCTATCCTACAGATGTAGTCGATTCGAAATGAAAAACGGCCTTCTGTCCGTGTTTTAACCTTTCAAACTCCTATATTAATCAATCGACCCCTATTACGTTCGCACGTTTAGCACGTTTTCGACCCTATCGTATTCAAAAATCTCTCGATCGATATCGCGTTGAAAAAATTCATCATTTCGATCTTATTTCGAATCACACTAAAAACATATAAAGATATATATATATTACCTGAGGTAAATAAACTTTAGCTCGCGTAGTATTTTTAAAAACATGTTCAATGTAAAATTGAAACGAAAAATCGTACGTACCGATAACACTTTTCCGTATTTTGTCCACTCTGAAGATATTTTTTAAGGTTAGAAAAGTATAATCGATGGAGAGAACGATCGAAAGAACAGGGTTAACCTAGCAGCGGTCCGCGCGTAAAAGTCACGGACAATGGTAATGGCGACGCTTTAACGGCGTGTCCACGACCAACGTGCGTGTTAACGATATGTCGATTCCGAGGTAAACCGTATTTCGTCAAAACACTGACAAACGCACGCTTATCCTGCTGCTCCGTCAACCGATTGGGGAACATTCTCCAAAGAACAAGAGACGAAGGAAATAAAAGTAAAAAAGTAAAAATTCTATACGTATGAACCGGTCACAGGTTAAATCGGTTAACTTCACGGAACAAAAAGCAGAGAAAATTAATGGAAATTATACAAGACAAGTATCGATCAAGCGCTTCGGCATTAAAATTTACAAAATTTTAAAAAGCAAAGTTCAGTCTCAAAAATCGAATACGCGAGAAAAAGAAATCTTTTCCTTTATGTATTAAAAGCGACAAGGTGACACGTAAACGTCATCGTCACGTTATCACTCCACCTGTGCGCTCGTTGCTGCATTCACGATCATTATCGAATATCGTTTCAACTGTTTACAAGTACACACACACACGTACACGCACCGTGAAATCAAGTATATAATAAGCAGACTGCGGATTTTTATGGTTCTGTGGAAAATTTAAAAGTGCAAAAAATATACAAAATGCATGTAACCAAAATACAGGAGACATTCAAAGTGAAATATTTATCATAATTTTTTAGTAGATAAAATAAATCTTCATGCAGATTTTATTATTTTAGTGATGTTGATAAAAATATGAAGCTGCATAAAAACACGCAATCTAGTAACAGGACATTCGAGAAATCGATGAAGAATGAAAAAATCGCAGCGCAAGGTACTTGAAACGTACGATTTTGTTATCGAGTCGTTGTGATAGCGCGAGATCCAATCGAGATAGCCATTGCGACCAGTCGAACTCGTAAGAATCACTCGTCCGATCGATCGAAATTCGACGTTGGAAGGCCAACACGAGTAACGTCACTTTTAGTCACATGTTTGTTCTTTGTCACGCGGTTTTACCGTGCGACAACTGACGGCCAACGGTTTCATGTTTTCTTTCTAGACAAACGCGAATGATAAAGAAACACGCGAATCATCCATTCATTCATAATTATTTTCTATCCTAGCAAGTTCGAGTTCAAGAACTTTAACTTCGTTATTTTATGATATGTTTAAGTACTACGTTAGTCAGCATTAGATATTCGCTACTGTAATACTATGTCAACTGTGAAATACACAAATTACGCGTAACTGTAATTATGTAATTCTCGATATGACGAAACGGAGCAAAAATTCTAGTTTAAAAATTCTATTATAAATACAATCTGTCATGTTACATAGAATAGACATTTATATGATATTACAAAATAAAATTCGCATAATTGAGCCAATAAATATTTGACAAGTTACAAGTCACGAGTTACAAGGGCAACAAATTTGGCAATTTAATTGCCCTTGTTCGATATAAATTTAAATTGTGGAAATTTGATGCAAGAGAAGTTTATAACCTAGAGAACTTGTCACTTGTCATTTGTCAATTCACCATATAATTTTATTCATTAGTAAATTATTGTGCAAGGGGGTCCCAGATGTCAATCCAAGCATGCAGATGAAAGGAGAGGCTTTCTGTGCGAAAGGTCCATGACTTTCTGTGCTTTGTACAAAAGAGCGACAGAGATTCAACTAGTAAACACTAGAGAAGTGGGTCTCGTAGACTGAACCCTCCTCTTCATCTCATGCACGCTTTTTAACCAGGCGCTTTAAAGTATCGATACGGACGCGAGATAAAGTAACGTGAGACACGATAAATAGATGCAGTATAGCGTAGCAGGTGAAAAACACGTTCGTATCGTTGAGACGATAGAAAGAAAAAAACAAAAAATGTCACTGTCAAAACGTACTCCGACCGCAAATACCAAAGGTCGATTTCGAAATCGTTAACCGGATAAATACGGTGATCCAACGTGAATCAAAATTGGCAAGTGATAGAATGATTATTAAAGAGACATGGTAAAATAATGATACTTTATTTTCAGATGTACGTACCTCTGCGATTGAACGGCCGAACCCGAACGGCAACCTTTATTTTATCCGTAGCCATGATTTCACACCGGTAACGCGCACTGTATATCCCGATCACAAGGAACTACTCGATGCTTTTGTTGTACACAAATACGATATTCACACGATCTTCATAGCGCTACATTATTCTCAACCCATACCGCGAACGTTTCATTCTTTCAAACGGCACTACGTCTCACCGAGCCCATGACACACTTCGCCATATTGCTTGAAGCTCGTCGTGCGCCAGACGACAGTCGTCCTATCGAGTGAACGTGCTTCCGAGAACTGCCGCTAGGAACGCTCGCGAGCCGAAAGTCCTATGACGTCACCTGTTCTGAGTCATCTGTCATCTGATGGCCGAATATGAAACTAAAGGACAGCAAATTATTCGATCGATGGAAAGGATACACGGCAACGAATTACCGCGCGATTTGAGTTCGTATATTTTTACGCAATAAAACGAAAACATACGGTAAAGTTCTATGACAATACTTATTAAAAATTTATAAAGTTTATATAATATATACAAAATTATAAGAGTTATTGCTTTGCATATTACGATAATAGCATTACCTAATGTTCTTACAATATTTAAATATGAGTCACGAGTATTCCGGCTTTTAAAACTAAATAACTCTATTATATACAATCACTAAAATCAACAACTGATTATTTTTTGGTACTCATTATGGTAATTGTCGGACACAAAACATGATTCATCATTCGAAATACAAGAAGAATAAACAACTATATCTTATATTTTTTACAACGACAAATTTCAAATTAAATTTAATTTATCGCTTTCGTAACGATATTATAGATATATCGACTTATCAAAAACATAACAATATTATCAATAACCTTATCGATAGGAGCAGCTATATTTTTTATACCACAAGTC
Organism: Bombus bifarius; assembly: GCF_011952205.1. NCBI lineage: Eukaryota > Metazoa > Arthropoda > Insecta > Hymenoptera > Apidae > Bombus > Bombus bifarius. Next base: position 2,128,597 of record NW_022884495.1, on the reverse strand, counting down.
GAATCATAAAAGCACGTAAATAAAGACACGTGATCAACATCTAGGGGAAAAAGGATTAAACTCACTATCTTGACATATTAAATAGAAAAATATTTTTCTAAACATTAACCTCTTAAGTATACAAACCGAATACGTTCGTCAAGTTTGCAAACTCAATTTAAACATTTCTGATAGTGATACGAAGTAATCCCTAAAGATTATAATTCACTAGCGATTATCAGCCAATAGCTGATATACATAGTATACGAAATATACACATGTTATTACATGTATTTCTTTGACAATTTTTGGCGGTAAACCAATTTATTTTTAGATAATTATGCTCTGATTCGCTTTTAAATAATTATTCAACAACATAATAATCTGTTTGTGTTTAATATTGTAGGTATCTTATCAATCTGAGGTGTTATCAATGATTATTAAATTTACCAAAGTAATAAGCTGTTCTTCAGAACATCCATCATACCCTGTATCTAATCTTCTGCAACACCGTTCACATTCCTCATGGCGTTGCGCAAAACCAGGAGAAATGCTTGCAACTGTTATTTTTCAATTGGCAGAATCATCTTGTATCACAGGTGTAGACCTTGGCAATTATCGTAGTTGCGTAGTAGTTGTTACTGCTTCTACAGCATCAGAACCTGACATATGGCTTCCCATTGTGAACCATCAATTCTTAACGCATGATGAAGCTGCAAATGGCAAATTTAGAGATCAAGTACAGATATTTACAAAAAAAGACCTAAATCCGGATACAATAAAGATAAAGTTTGATCGTGTAAAAGTAACTTGCATGCAGTCAGCAAATTTGAAAGAATTATTTGGACTGTCCTTCATTGAATTAAAAACAGAAGTTGTACTTGATCTAGGATTAGATATTTTTGGAAGATTCAAATTGAAAAATCCGGAGGAAAATGACATTGATGACATTAAAGAAAGGTATATGAAAATGATTGGCCACAAGAAAACAGATTATAAAGCTGAATTGCTTGCAAAAGTTAAAGAAACAGGTATGAGTAATTTTTCTAAACGACAAGAAGAGGATAGAGAACCAATGAAAAGGCCATTATTGCAAAAGTTGGAAGCTGGCAAAACAGAAGAAGTATTTGGGACTAGGAACAAAGATTCTGATAGTTCAACTTCAATGAATGATATTAAACATAAAAATGAAAAAGTTACAAATGATAAACCAGTAGTAAGAACTCCATTTGGTGATGTTGTATCTTCAACATCAATTAAAGAAAATAAAAATGATATACAGAAAAATGACAACCAAAAAAATGGTACAATTTCAAGAAAACGTACTTTATCTCCTGAACAAAGTTCCTCAAAACAGAATAAAAGAAAACAAAATTGTTCTCAATGCCAAGATGAGAACAAACTATGTAATAACTGCGGAAAGTTACCAAAACCTAAGGCAATAATTACACCTAAAAAACCTGTGAAAGAACCAAAAAAATCATTTTCAAAGCTTTTTGAAGATGTATCATTTTCACTTAGTGGATATGTTAATCCACAGAGAGATGAAATTAGGAAAAAGGCTCTTCAAATGGGTGCAAGGTATATTGCTGATCCTAACACAACTAATAAAAGATGCACTCATTTAATCTGTGCCTTTAAGAATACACCAAAGTATCAACAATTAAAGGGCCACTCTAAAATTGTCTCACACACCTTTGTTGAAAAATGTTTTAGTGAAAAGATTAGGTAAGGTAGCACAAAACTATAACAAATAAATAAATTAATTAATACCACATAGTAAATAACCTTTTTCTAGATTTCCTTGGAGACGATATGCCCTAGATACCAAAGACAGTGCTGAACCAGAAAGTGAAGAAGAAATTTTAGGTAGTTCATCTCCACTTAATGCATTTGAAGAGGATACGGATTCGGACTCTTATTACTGAGATCAATATTTTTATATTTTTTATGTGTTGAAAATAAGTGCTGGTACAGAACTCAATATATATGTACATAATAAATATAATTATTTAATAAATTAGTTCTTATATAAAATTCGCTTGTTACTAATATTATAATTTTTACTATAATAATAGTAATGAACTTTGTTTATTACATATGCTCCGTTACCAATTAAAATTAAAATAAATATGTTCACGTAACTGAGTGTTCTAACAAAAAAGATACGTACCTTGGATATCATAACAAGAATTTAAATATAGAAATGTTTTCAAAGATTCATTTGTTTGGCGGTAATACGCATTACCGCAAAATCATATCAACCAAAACTAAAAAAATCACGATTTGAATACACAAAATTTTTGGCGATATATTGCGATGATTTAAAATACAATTCAACATTTTTTAAATTAATAATGGGTAATCGTTGAAACATTATACCGGTTCCGGAAAATAAATCGTCAATTGCATCCAAACACCAATGGCGTAAACTTATAAACTTCAAAACTCATCTGTCACTCAGATACCAAAATGGGTGATACAAGGAATGTCTTTGGCTTTGAACTGGTACAAGAAATATATAATAATCAGATTACAAAAAAGGAGGATGTTTTAATATTATTCGTTCATTGGTATCTTATAAAATATGGATTCAGATGTATTGGAATCGGCGATTCTGTAAGTTGTTAAAAAACAGTGCTTTATGAAATATTGCGCAATTCTAATGCTTTATGTAGTAATATTTTTTTTGCAAATTTATTCGTATAATTAAAAAAGAAGGTACATATATAAGTCCTTATTGAAATTTTGTAGTGCATAACCTGTACTGATCTTCGTTTCGGCATGTCCAATGTAATAAATGATTTATAATACGATTTTAATGTAGATACAAATATTGTCATTGTATAAGCTTGAAGATAGTACAGTGAAACTTCTATCCCAGCACTATTATAATATATATAAAAATTGTAGGAATAGAGTAATCTTCTAGTGATAATTATAAAAGGTTTTATTTTTTTTTTTGTATTAGAAAGCATTTGAACCAACAGAAAAAGGATCGCAGTTACTTCCAGAAGGATGGAACACACGTCCAAATTATGCATTACGTTATATAAAGGACAGCAAATTGTTCATATTTCATGGTATAAAGTCTGACGAAGATTTACTTATAAATTTGTTGGTAATTTAAACTACATAATATGTTACGCGTTATGAAGCAATCTGTCTTACCTACAATGACAAAATAATAACTGTAAATATTTTATTTTGCAGAAAGTTGATGATCAAAATGTGTCCAATGTTCAATTTCCAATTAATCAGACTGTAAATGAACTTCATGGAGATTTAGAATCTGTAATACCTTCATATCAAAATGTTATAAATGTGATTCAAGAAGATCTTATACACGCATTGATTCCTGGCAATATGGTCGTAAATTCTACTCAAACAAGCTTTACGAATGATCAATCAAGAGACAATCCATTAAGGGTAGGAGAGTCGACACGTCCGTCGTCTGCATCATATCCATGGTAATATTCGCATCGATTCATAAGAAAACTATGAGTAATTTTATATAAAAAGAAATGTCTGTTATCATCTTTGTATAATAAAGGCTGACAGGGAGATAAAAAGAGAAGAATCGATGCGATTTTAATACATTAAATTTACAAATAACATGTTTGAAACATCTTTACAGAATTTTCATAATTCCGATGATATAAATCTGGACGACTTTTCATCAATTTTTGAATTTTAAATCTTTACCATTTAATTTCAAGCATGAAAAAGCAATTGTCTTGAGAATTAAAAATCTTACATTTTACGAATACAATTGGTCCTGCAAACGTGATTGGTATAAACATTTTTACTCTCTCCATGACATGCCTAAAATAATTATATTCTCTTTGCAATACTACAGGAACATTATGTAAAGCAAACAGTAACTTTATGCCAATATTTTATGTTGAATATTTTATGTTTGTTTAAAATTTTGAAGGAACCGTGATGCTGATCCTTTAAGGGTAGGCGCCGCAGATTTAAACCCATTTGCCCAGGGTAGTGGTATGATTTTTGATCCATTTTCATCACAACGTAATCGTATGAATCCATCTAGACCTGGTTTAGGAGTTCCTGGTAGACTACCACCGTAAGTAAATAATAAAGAAATATAAAAGATATGTTTTTATTTGTATTAACACCGCCATTTTCGTTATTATCTTATTATAGAGGTGCAGTACCACCATTTGCAAAATTTGATCCTTTTGGCCCGCCAGATATTAATCAACCAAGACCACGTCGTGATCCAGACAACGACCACTTACCTCCACCAGGATACGACGACATGTTTATGTAAAACGACAGAACAAAATGTAAGAAATAAAACAAGTATACTTACCTAAACCTTACTTTCGTGCAGATTATTATATTCGTGAAATACTTCTAATTTTATAAAAGAGGAAGAAAAAAGACTGTAGTATAACGAAGCTATCTGAAATAAATGATTTCACTCATTTGCAAAAGAAAAGTTGTAACGAAACATTTTATTTTGCAACGCATCAGGCACATAAATGATACATCACAAAATGTTTCTTCACAAAACGACTTCCATTCTTTTTTATTTCATTACTGATGTTTTACAATATAACAAAATTTTTCATTTAATTTAATTAATGTCTTTAATACAGCATTAGGTAGGAAATTACATTAATAAATCAAATATACAATAATCATAATCCTTGTTTAAATTGCGCTAACTCGTTAAATTTATTTTTTGCATAATCGATTCGAAAGGAGTGACTGTTCTTACTTCATTACGTCGGTTCAAAATAGAGGATTTCTTTGCTACCTAAGTTGTTCCTGTTCTTTATTATTTATATGAATTGAAACACTATTATTTGTTTATATTTTTCTTAAAATAAAATAATATGAAACGAATGTTCATGATCACCGTTTATAAAATAGCAGCGATTAAACGAAACATTTCGTGCATTTTGTAGCTCATTTTTCATTTTCTGAATAATAAAATAAAATTTGACACAGCGTTTCGATTCAATTCTTCGAGAACGAAATCTTTCTTTCTTTCCTCTATTAATACTCTGTGAATACGCGATATAATAAATATTCAGATCAAAACATATTCCTAAATACAATTTTAAATAAGATCTATGAATACCAATTGACTATTCGATTTAACTGTGGATTACAATTCTGGTCAATCGTGAAAAAGATCCTTAAATATCATTTTTCGTAGATACCACGTTCTGCAATAAGTCCAATCATTTGATGTCCTTTCTAATTTTCGCCTTTTTTTTCGCAAAAAATGTATCACAGATAAAATATCTTCATTCATAAACGTAACTACTTCAGACAGTGAAGTATAACCGCTTGAAGAAGTGAATCGATTTGCAAAATTAAATTTCACATGACAAAAATTTGATGGTAACTTTTACGATGAATTGCTAGTAGGTATACCTAATTAAAGTATCAATATCTTACTTAAAATAAAAAAAGAAGTTCATTGTAAAGAAAAGAGAAATTAAGAACATTTCACCGATCGTCATCAATTGTTAACAATAAACCTAAGGAGATAGAGAAAAGAAATTGAATAATTAGAAAATTATTCATTTTCGGATCTAAGACTCGATAATTTTTCTTTTTTTTTACGAATGTCCCTCGTCCCATCCTCTGGTAAAAAATATTGCAGTTTTTTTAACATTACAAAAAAGTAGCTGTACCAGGTTCAAATTTCATTTCGAGTCTGCGATTATGGTGAATGTACAGTGGTTATACAATGGTACTTAAAAGTTATGCACAAAAAGGACGAATATATCTTATTATTGGCGTATCGTGCAATTAAATTCATTATTTAGTTAACAGTTCCGTACAAAAATTTCATCTGGGTTTCTTACACGCTAATTACCAAAAACTGGGACAGGAAAAAAATACGAACATCGACTATGATAGTTCGTCAGCATATCACGCAACCTTAGCTATAAGCACGAGAAACGATTATGAACGCAATTCATGTATCATAATTATATACAGAAAACGTACATTCACGTTAAATCTGCAGACACATGAAATGATCTAAATATTACATTCATTAGTTTAGGAGCGAATTTTTTTTCTATCTTCTGAACACAGTTTAGTGTGGCGTACAGCATCACCGACAATTTTACCAAAATTGCGATTACGATTACAATATATGCTCCACACAAAATGCGTATGCAGCCTTTTAAAATTTATCGAATAAAAGTGGGTGTTTTTTTAAAAATTTTGGTGAAATTGCCGTTAAGCTACGATAAAAGTGATATATAACTCTGGAGTGATTTTTTTTCTTCACTTTGTTTCGTAATATTCGTTATTTCAAGTTAACGCAGATTTCAAGTTCAGTAAGAGTTAAGAACACTCATCAATTCGGCATGCCATTGGAAATGCAACGCAATGTTCCTTTTGTTTGTTATATTTTCAAAATTAATGCTTGATAGTTTCAAAAAAATTTGCTAATTTTTGTGCAAATCGTTTTATTTCATACAAAGCTCGAAAATTTATTCACGTATGATAAGTATATGGAAATGCGTATTGCAATTTCTATGTTGATTGTTACTAATGTATACCAAATTTGATGTGATAATTATAAAATAAAAAACAATATTTAAAGAATATTTACAACGCAGCGTTCACTCATGTTTCTTCTTGCTTGTGTTATATGCAAAACATCTGCAGAAAATATGTACTTAATTACAATTTGAAAGTAAATATATTGAATTGCTTAAAACATTTATTTATTCCTTTCATTTAATCATTATGGAAAACGTGAGTTATTTTCTTATTGCACTAAATCTTTAAATAACTAAATTTGATGACGGCTGGGTACAGTTGCAGTACCAAAGGAATCACATTTTACTACAAATCATACTAATCCGAAGGTGTCTACCCCAACCATCTTAAGTATCTTAAAGTATCTTGCATAAATAACATATTAACTAATGTTCACAAATTAATTAGTAACATTGTGTATTTTATTTTATTGGACCAAGTAAATGCAGCCTTCTAGAATACTTGTACACAATAATCTTAAAGTGACTAAAGTTGATTACATTTTTTGTTTATTAATTATACAAACGATCAGATCCATTCGAATTTTATTATTATTCATACCATGTTCAGAAGGCTTTTTCTTTTCTGTAATATTTTATATCAATTTAGTATCAAAAATAAATACAAAAATTTCGTAAAAGAAGAGTGCAAATAATGATACACAATTTATTTTACTCTTGAACTGCTTCATTTATGCTGGAGAATCAGACGGTGCAAAATATACTATTAAAATTGTTACATAAGTACAGTTGCATTTCCATTGATAGGCCTTTCAGAACTGAGTTGATACAGTATGTCTCTTGTTATCAGGCGCGAAAACCTATACAATTAGGTATACCAATCAGTATGAATTAGTAACTTTTCAAAGAAATCGTTTGATCTATTGGACGCAGCAGGAGTTCTTTTGTCCATTCTTGAGCTTCAACCGAGATTTGGGACGATACTTTTCGAGATAGGCCAGCTGCTTTGAGTTGATAGCGCCTCGTCTTTTACTGGAAAAGTAAACAACATTTATATCTACCTCATATATAAAGAAATGACATAAAGATAAATCAGAATGAATATATACTTACTCCCTAATTAGTGCAACTGCATCTTCATATTTAAGTCCCAACTCAATAAGGGCAAGTGCAACTAAGACTGGTGCCCTACCAAGTCCTGCGACACAATGTACTGCTACACATGCATCAGGAGACTCGCGAAATCGATTTTTTAGCAGCTCAAACCATTCATCAATGACCTATGATCAAAATTGTGTTATTAAAATCAAATAAATTATATTGTGTGATTACTTTCAGAATACTATCAAAACAATGTTTACTTCATTTGGTGGAAATGTGCCATCATCAAATACCAAGTCTATGACATTGATCCCTTCTGTTTTAAGTTCCTCAACTTTGTACGTTGGTTCACAGACCCTCACTACTTCTTTAACATTGTGCTTTTTCAGTTCCTGTTAGAAGAACAATGTTTATTATATCGTACTACGGTTTATTAATATTTGTGTGTGAAAAAAAGTGAAAAACGTACTTGAATAAAAGTATGAATGGTCTGATCATTGGGCCGATCAGTAATAAGGAACTTCATGTTTTTGTATTCGATCTCGGCGGGTTCTGGTCTGATATCCTTTACCCTCATGTTGCTCATTTCCTTTTTGGACAACAAGTGGTGTAAAACTCCTACTCCTTTTATCCTTCTAAGTTTTATGTTTTTAATAATTTTGTACGACACTGTTTCTCTTTATTTTTGCAATGTGCCACACTATATGAAGCAACAAAGGCTGAATTTGACAACTTAGCCCATAGATGTCAGTCTTATAAAGTTGTTTTTCATTTAACTAATTGAATACTTTGTTATTTTTTTACAGAGGACAGAACAATGGGTTCACATGTAGACCTCAAGGAGGGTTGTTAAGGTGCAAATTTCGCTGAAAAGGTGAGGGCTACGTTACATTAGGCGTTGTTGATATGCGATCGATTCCCACTTGGGATCCTTGACTACGATTCGGAAGATTATCTGAAAAGAGATCACTGTGACAACCCTTGCACGATCCAGCTTATATATAACAAAAATCACTGACTTTGATGCTTACCTATTTGGCACTGGCTGCGCCTGGATCAGGTGCGCTCAGTAACTACAATGCTTGCATTTAATATTGTAAATTAACAATTGAGTCTATTTAATTCTTCTATGTTTTGCGTGATGACTAGCTGATGATTTTCTGACTTCGAGGCAATGATCCCAGTATTAAAAAATTGTTCTTTGCCTGATTAAGATGTTTTTTCCTTGTTTCTGTTTTAATAGTACCTAGCAGATTCTAGGGTATTTGGGCGTGTCTCTCTATTTGTGTTGAGCCTGGCAGTATTCTGCACTATCCAGCTGAAACTCCATGTATGTGAGGATGCACTCACCAGGAAACTGTAACATAAACACAATTTTCATAATTATGTTATATATTAACAATTATATTATAAAGAAACATATATTTAATTTTTCTACTTGAATTTTTCTTGAAGAACTATTGCTTTTATACAATATTTGGTCCGTGTAAAATGAATGAAGGTTAGGTCCAGAAGACAAAACGTGACGTACGCATTTTTCAAAAAATAATAAACGCAAAATGATATATTTATAAAAGTAACGGAGATTTTACGTCAGGTCATTGTAAGATATTTTCGATTTGTTTCCAACAAGAAAGCGATTACAAGTTGTGAATGTTTGACACGTGCCAAATCTTGCGCCAATTTTCATAAGTATCCGCACAGGTAATAAATATTCTTACAATTCTCACCCAAAAAATCCGAAACAATTGTCGTAATACTTTGTCACGATAATTCATTACGAATATGCAGCAGACCAAATTCTATCACTGAAAAAAAGTTTGCTCGACTACGCAAATTCCAGGGGATCTGCGTTGTCATAATGACATTAGTCGACATCTCGAAGCTCGAGTAAAATCGATTAGAGGTAAAGCTTGTATGTAAAACCAGGATACGATGTATATATGCATATTGTGACTATGACGCATCTTAGAAAATTCTATTCTTCTATGTTTTGTTAATTAATCAATATTCCAACTCAAAAATGCTAAACTAGTAGCAAGAGAATACTTGCGAAAAATACAAAGTTTAATTTTTATCCCGTATTTTTTTCAAATTTGTATCATAAAAGTAGTAAGGTTACGTGTTTCGTAAAAATTTCGATTACGAAACGAAATTACGTTTATACGATTTCTTCAATTAGTTAATAATTATTTGCAAATGGTAACATGGAAAAATATTGCATACAATTAAAAAATTGAATGAAAGGTGAATATAAATATTATTACGAAATATATAGATTATACGGTATGAATTGTGATTAGATCATTTAGTTACAATTTAATTATAAGCAACAGAAACGGATATGTTCACAAGGAAAAAGTAAAACTAACGTCGCGTTGAAATCTTTTAAATTTATCGGTGGCGCTAGTTGCGCGTGATCTTGTTGAATGTGTTGAATTCAAAAGATTTCAAGTAGCGCCGAAGAAAGAAGACTTTTCTCCTTATCTTTGGCACGAAAGTTTTGCGTAGATGCCAAGCGAAACAGACAGTTTAGTTTCGAAGAAGTGCTTCCGTCATTTTATGCATCTGGTTTTAAGGATTTGTACTGCTCGCAAATAGAAATGTCTAGGTCAACATTCCGAGAACGCGTTCACTAATCGAATTCACGTTATTCGAATTTAATTTGAAGTATTTTACGTTAATGATTTTTTATCAAAATTCTTAATTCACATATGAACGCACGCAGAAAGAGATATGTTCTGCCATATTTGCTTCCTACAAATTACTTTTACTAATAATCGAACACGTGAAATTTTTTTCTATAAAAAGCAACATTAAAAAGTTTGTCTTTCAAACCTTCTCGCTGTAATTACTTTTCATCAAGCGAAGGTAAGTACGGAAGTATGTACTGAAATATTGAAACACAATAATATATTTTAATACGATCGACACTTCTGTATCACAACTTAATGCGATATTTATAATTTATAATTTACACTTTGAACGCTTTTTTTCCACGAGAGCAAGGTTATTTACTCGAATGAGTTACGTATCGACGCCAATCGTCGGTATCGCGCAATGAAAATACGTTCGACTGACAGTCGCCTCTTTACGGACGTTTGTGAATTTGAAACGCACATCGAACAAATATAGGCGTCGATACTTCGGGGTACACGACGAATAGCGCGGCGCGTCGTTCCGTCAGGATGTCGAGACGATTTACGAAATCGTCTTTTTACGTAACGAAAGCTTCCGAAGCAGAAGACGCCGGCAACATCTCAAACTGCGATGACGGATAGGAAAAAGTGAGAGCGCTCAGATCGACGTACCGGAATAACCAGAATAATTGGCAGCCGGTACACGAACAGCCACCAACGCGACTCCACGCTTCGCAATGCGCTCGCTTCAAGGTCGAATCCATCTTGCCAACCCTATACGTCTATTATTCAATTTACGTCGGCCCTTTCGACGTTCTCAATTGATAATGAAAAGGTAACCAATTCTTACGTCAACTTTGATTGAATGAATGAAATAAATTTGTAACAATTTTACTTCTAGATGAATTGATTTAAGACACAATATACGTGATAAAAATCAGGGAGCCTTAACGAATAACGTCGCGTTAGAATTTTTTAAATATTCAGGTAAGGATAATGATGCCGAAATGAAATAAATGAAAAGAAATAATATTACAATAAATAATCTTTTAATTAATAATGGAAATAGTGGTAAGATGAGATAAATGAAACGGAAAGATCTATTGTAGGGTCTTTTTACTCCTTGCGACTAATTTTAACCATTTTTTATGTATATCTTTTAGAAAACATGATTATTCCAATTTTCTGCTAAATATCTTTGATTTTCATTGTCTAATTCATAAATATTTATGAATTCTTGAATCAATATGCGATTTCATTAATTGCATGAATAAGTTTCCATTATATTAATCGGATTATGTTAATATTGCATTAATCGAATTGTAACTAATTGGATTTTAATTTATTTATATAAATTAATCTGCCTCGTCTGTTAATTCAGGACTTACATACACAAATCTCCAGAGAACATAAACAGAATACGATCAATCATGAAACATTTAAGAAATATTAGAATGTTCTAGCCTCGTAAGAAACGAAAAAAGAAAATCAATTTCTCGGTTTAAAAAGATTTATCAGTGGCCATCCGAGTTCCAATAATATTCTGAAGATTTTTGTATGCTTTATATTATGATTATATAATGTCAGTATTTAATGTTGAAATATTTTGCTTCCATTTACTATATTATTTTTACAAAAGTAACCAGAATATATCGTGTTTGGAAATATGTATATGTATAATAGGAGAATTTAAAAAGGTAAATTGTGTCGATGAATGAGATATGTATAGAGGTCGCCACGTATACGTGGTTTTACCGTTAGCACCTTCGGTGGAGCGTCGCGTCGGTGGAAAAAAAAGATTCACTGAAATCAACCTAGAAACCTACTTCAGCGCTGAACACGTTAGCCCTAGTGAAAACGAACACGCCGTGCGGGCACCGTTCATCTTTTTACACTCGTATATCGCAATCCGAGACAAGTGAAACTCGCCATCGTTGTGCATTCCCCTCTCCCCATTTCGATGTATGCACTCACTTTAATCCCGGAACTATAATAAATCTTGCAGAATCGAGAAATCGTCTACGATCCGCGAGTCTTTTTTTGACATTTTCACTGCTTAACCTTTTAATGGTCAAGCCTTTAACCCTTCATAGATAAACGTTAAGAACAGAATTAACATCGAATATCTTGTTTTATTAATCCAACACAGATTATTATAATCATATATAATCCAGTGATGTTATTTTAGGTTAAGGTGCAAATACTTGACGCATAAGAACATACGGCCGACCTAACCTCACTTTTGTACTGCTTGGGAGCAGTTTAGGTTAATGACCTAGAAATGAGATTAAATTGGATAAAAATCAACTCCTTGGCCTCTTGCAGGTACAGAAACTCGGACAATCTGTTTTCCAGAGGAGTCGGCCTTCGTTCTGGGATACAAAGAGTGGAAAATATTTATTCGCAAAACGTCCCTCTCGTTTTCATTGGCTATATAATATTTTACCCGCTAAAATTCTGGAAGTGTCTAGACACAAGACAAGGCGGGGCATATTATCACGGGAAAGCAATATGTAAGTTCAATGAAGCGTGCAGAATGGATACAGGTGTTCCCTGTTTGAGAAAGATAAGTCACACGGGCACGTGACCGAATTATTATACACGAGCGTATAAATTAAGGAGATACGTTGGAACTGGAATTAAGAAACTACACTGAGAAATGCAACCCTGTTGCGTTATTTCAGACACCGTCGAGCCAATTGTATTTTTCTAAGGTTAAAGAATATCTCGAGTCTGATCGATTCACGCGGTTTCTCAATGTTTCGGTTTTACGTTAACTGTTTTCTTAGGACGTCGCTTGACTCGAACTGTTTGAATTGATCAATTCAATAGAATCTTTTGTTGTCACAGCTGCATAAGATTTAATAAATTTCATAATTCAATTAGATGTAATTCTTCAGCGATAATTAAGAGATGCGTTCATAGAACATAGTAAATATTTGATCTTTAAAAAGTTGAAATAGATTTATCAGGCAAAGCTGAAGAAGCACTCTTTGGCTTTCCTGTAAGAAAACAAACACGAACAAGTGTTTCTGTTACGAATCCTCTCTTTTTAAAATGTACACTTCCCCATCACCTCTTTGTCACTCTAACTTTGACAAGTTAGCCCCACCACGATATTCTACGGACTTAGAATGCAGAATAGTAAAAGAATTAAGAGAATGAAAAATTTGTCTTTTTAGTATTGACAGAGCGCAATCCTTAAAAGCGCCATGAAAGTCAATCGAACATATTTCACGTTCACGTTTCTATTTTCTACTAAGTAGAGTTCTTCTTTTTCTTCTTTTTCTTCTACTAAGTAGTTCTTCTAAGTAGAGTAATTGAATCGGCCACGAATATACTAGCTACTATGCTGCGAGCTTACTTTGCGATTACAGAGAATAGCCCACCCTTCCTGGAAGCGGAATTCTTTTTCCGCTTATCAACGTGGTCGTGATCCGATAGAAATCGATGAGCGATAAGAACTTCCGTTTTGGAGCGAAATCGCCAGCAAAGTGGACTTTGCGTAGATATTGAGATTGTAATTCGTCGTGGAAGCTCTTTTTTTAAACGATTTCTTGCGCATACGCTCCTGGAAATACTTCAACGTTTACCACGAAGGACGTTTACGTCTATGTTGTATGTGTTAAATGTAGGAGACATTTTAAAATTTCTTTAATACGTTAACGAGACACCACTGTCACGGTTATATTGATGAAATTTCGTAAAAATCCGAAAATGTATACAGAAATTACAAGATATCTGTTGTAAACGTATATTCAGTGAAAACATGGAATATCTATTTGAAATGTATATGTAACAAGCGTTGCCGAGATGGAGCGTCAGAGACTCCGCAGGTGCAATCTTCCTTACTCTCTTTCATTCTGTTTGTAACTAAACAGCTTCGTATTTCTTCTACCTTTCGACATCAGATACTACGATGCACGCATTCACGCAAATACACCAAAATGTGTACTAAAAATAATCCTGTGTACACTTGCTATAAACGAATAAAGCTCTTCTTCAAAAAGTTTCGTCATTACCAAGTGATAGCAATTGTCCGTAAAATAGGAGCCGCAAGGCGATCCGAATTCTTAGAACAATTAATCACTCCGACCAATTTGCTGTTTTGTCGTTGGTTGGCGTCTAAGTCTCGAACGCCAGCCAACAAAGTCCTAAGGTAAAAGAGAACTTTCATTTCGACGCGAACTCGAATTTATCCAGAAGCATACATCATACGACACACTCGGAAACGTTCGTATATTTCAGCCACGGCTGGAACTCGTGCAATTTTCCTACCATGAAGTTGCACGCATCTCTTTATTGGTAATTGATAAGAAACGCGTTAAAGCAACGATTACGTCATGCAAGCAAATGAAAACTATTGGACAAGAATAAAATTGTTATTGCAACTCGATCTTATCGCATCAGGCAACGGGGAAAGAGAACATTTTCACGAACAAAATGAATATTTCGAATTGGATCCGGACACGCACATTATATCGCCATTTGCAATTTCGAAAATTTAAACATTGATCTCGCATCAAGATTCTACGAGCATAAAGAGGAAAACCACGCGAAACAAACGTATTTCAGGCTATGGTGTCGGATTGTAATCAGTTCGTTTCTTTCCACCGATGTTGATTCGTAATTGCGTTAGCGGTCGATGCAATTTCCAACTTTGAACGCTGTTTGCTCTCGTGCATCTCGTTTCTGAGTCTTCGTAGTGCCGTACGCGGCGTAAAACAAGAGAAGTATAACAAAATGTAAACGTATTATTGTAAAAGCTTAAGGATACTTAAAAGTAAAAAGATACTACAAATCACACGTGAAAAACTCTGCGATTCTTTGTTACGGATATACATATTTTGTTCTTTTATATACAAGGTGGTTGGTAACTGGTGGTACAAGCGGAAAGGGGGCGATTCTACGCGAAAAAAGAAGTCGAAAATATAGAATAAAAATTTTTCGTTTGGGGCTTTGTTTTCGAGAAAATCGTCTTTGAATTTTGGCTCGGTACGCGTGCACTTTATCACGTCTCGTTATAACGGATCTCACTGTAGATCGTTGTCTCGATTGACGTTATTTTTTAACTTTTAAAATTTTTTTTTTAATTTTTCCATCGCGACAACGATCTACAGTGAGACCCGTTATAACGTACCGCACGCGTACCGAGCGAAAATTCAAAGACGATTTTCTCGAAAACAAAGCCCCAAACGAAAAATTTTTATTCCAGATTTTCGACTTCTTTTTTCGCGTAGAATCACCCCCTTTCGGCTTGCACCACCAGTTACCAACCACCCTGTATTTCTTATTTTCACTTTAATGCGATATTATTGAGCAGTAAAATTCTTCTGCGTGTAAACGCGGATAAAACAATTTTCCCCAGAGTTTGTTTGCGACTAACAATTTTTAGCAGTTCGTTGATAAATATTTTTGGGTAACAGCATCCACCAACAACCCTGTATATTATATGTATTGTTCTTTTTCGAATGTTAATTCTTACGAATACGTGCGTGTTTCTGAATGTATTATCAACAATACATCATGAACGATTTAGGAGCCGACATACTTGGAATGTACAAGCGGGCAAGACAAAGGACTCGCGTAATAAATTTCCATCAAGCGCATAGTCGTTTGCGAAATTGCGGCACAGGGGAAAATTTCTGCGAATCGCCGCGCCGAATTCTTTTTTATCAACCACGAGCCATTGTTGGCTGATCGATCGTGAACAAACATATAACGTCGATCCATCATCGTATTTTCTCGGCGATAATACGGCCAACTGAAAACACGTGACAAAATGTGAAGAACTTTTTTCCCAAAGAGCCACTGCATTTCTGTGGAATTTTCAACGCGGATGGGGTATCTTTGCTCGCTTCAATAGATTCATCAATCGATAATATATCGATTCTTGAGTCAATGATGATCATTTCGAACCTTCTTAATTCGTATTTAAATCAGCTTACAGTGACGACCAAAGGACAATTTATATAATTTTACGAAATGGACTCGTAATAAACTTAATAGGAGCAACAAATAAACGTGAAACATCGTTAATATAAAAATTATTCAAACTCATAGCGCGTTAATTTTAAACGTTCTTTTATTTTGTCTATCTCTTTTGTCTTATTTATTTTCTCCATTCATACTCTACGGTTATTCGACGCAAACGTTGCTTCTCATGAAACACCAAGCTTACGAATCTCCCATCTTCAAAACCTAAAACCCAGAACCTAAAATCCATGCCCTTAAAACCTATCTATTGGCATTTAATGTTCTATATATTTTCGCATACTACGTGCGCCCTATGTATTTTTGCATCTTCGAATTTTCGATTAAAAAATCCATCATCTACACAGCGGTGGACAGCGTGAATCCGGAAATTGAAAGAGCTTCATAGAAATGGAGATTCTACGGGAAAAGTCTTCCTCGTGGCGCGTCTGGGGAACAGGCCATTTCGTACTTCGTTGAGTCATGTTTGTTCGTGCCTCTTAATTAAACTCATCGGTTAAGCGCAAGACAAATGCGTAAATTCGAGCCGAATTCAATGACGGCACGGCAAATAGAATTTTATTTACCGTTTGCCGTGCTTAAGCTGTCAGTACGCGTTGCACTTTATCTGCCTGTCAGCGTTTTCACTGTACCGCGATATTTTAAGCCCAAGCAGCCAACTATAAATATAGGTGTACTCGACCGGCCGCCTGTTTACCATTTAAGTTTCGCTTTAAACGTCAACATTCCACCTCGTTTTCCTACCGTCGTGCAATTCACCATTAACGAATTCGTTAACTCGTAAAGAAGCTTCGACGTTTTGGCTCTTCTCTGACGCTAGGAAGCTCGGTCGGGCCATTTTTACTCAACCACATATACATAGCGAATCGAAGATATTAAAAGAATATTACGTTCCGTAAAATTCCTTCGGCATATTACGAATTGATCGTATTCGTTCGTCGAGTTAGTTGGAAAATCGTACGATAACCGGCATGAAAGATAATTAACACAGTTTCCGTTTAAATTCATCGCGCTACTAGTCTCGGGCCAGCGTGAACAAGCCATTTTTCCTCAGGAAAAAAAGTGACCATGTCGCAGTCGATTCCGAAATTGGCAGTAGAACTATTTGGCAGAGAGTTCGAACAGCGAGAGCACATATAAAGAAAAATATCTTCGTTGTTATGTCAGACGATAATTCGCGCAGTTGACATCGTTGCGTGCATCGTGGACGAATGGCAAGGACATTGTCCACGTGATGGAACGGTAATCGACGAAATGACACAATTAATTACAGCGTTAGCTTACACTACGTTTAACCCCTTACGTGGTCACAGTCCGTAACTGTGATGAACGAATCGACGATGTTTGCGCGTCATGTCAATTCCTGACTGTTACGAATTCTAGCGGTGCAAACCGATTTGTCGCACGACGAATAGAAGTAAACCGAATGTAGTTGTTGGAATTATTTTGCATATTAGACCCTACAGTCGAAAAGAATTTACGAAAAAGACTCGCGAGGTCTCCTAAAAGAAAGTTTTATCCGACTATTTTGAGATTATTTTACTACAACGAGTTGAGAAAATAGATATAGAAAATCTGATTTCGTTGCATTATATAAATTGCATTATAAATTACATTAAGAATGTAAAAGAGAAAAATAAAGTGTAGAAATATTTGAAAATGTAACGTAAAACGTTCGTCGTATTGTTGGGCATGTAAGACCAATTAACGTTTCAGTTAGAAATCAATGACACGAATAAATGGAAAGTTCGTGTAATATAATATATTCGTAAGAAATTAGCTATAAAAAAAGTCAACGTTATTAGCATTATTATAAATGAAAGTTGCGATAGAATTCGTACGAGCAATTTTATGCGACAATTTCAGGACACCCTGTTTTAATGGACAGCGGCGAACCGAAAGGGAGGATATTTCTTTTGAAAATGTGAAATAAAATTTCTCTTTCGAACAGGCTTTTGTTTCCGACGAAATTAATTTAGAGAACAATGAACGTTTACTCTGCACGGTTAAGATTGGACCACAAACATCGTTATTATTCATAGTAATTTCACAATCAACGTAATAATTGTAGTTTTCCCATTAACTATTTATTTATAACAAGACTGGATATTTGTAGAAATTAATTTCGCCTATTTTGCGTGTTAGATCAAAATGGCATTACAATTTCAATTACAATTATATAATTGTATTATATATTATAATTACAATTATAATGGTATTTATAATTGTATATTTATATTTATTATATTCGCAACAAATATATAGCCTCCGCTTAGATACTTTCACGGCAAAAGTTAAATAAATTTTTAACACGTTGCATCATTGAAATTTGTTTAGAATATTTTGAAGTTGCGAATACTATGAATTTACAAAATTACGAAATTCATACGTTCACGCGTTTCCTTATAATCTAAATGCTATTTAGCAATTGAAAATACTCGAGGAAACTGGCGAATGAAGGAGCAAATGAATGATTGTTTACTGTTTGAGTTTTATGCTTTTAGGATATACATATTGCGTGTCGGACTATCTAAGACTATTCTGTGGTGAATCCACCTGTTGATGCGTTTAAACGATGACAAGACTGACTGTAAAATTAGAATAAAATGCTTCGCAGAATAATATTCATTAATATGGCAATAGCGCTAACGTTTCAAGCTCAATTATTCATAATAGCATGACGATATTCATAAAACAATATTATGACAACCGATTGTTCGTGTTATCGACGTATCGATATTACAGCAAATACCAACAAAATGACCAGATTACATATTTAATATACTCGAAAGCGGTCAAGTTATCTAAGAAGGAAATGTTTAAAAGAAAAAGGTAAAAGAAAGTATGGACGTCGATTTTGTCGCAAGTAGATCGCGCATTTCTGCGCATTTATTTGTATTAAAAAATTGAAAAATATAAAAATTCCATAGAATATTTAAAGTACCTAATCGCTGTAACATTTAGTAGATCAAATAAATGTCTACGATCCAGTCACGAAATACCAATAGAAAAAGAAGCAGAAGAAGAGAAAACGCGAATTCACAATTTCTTGTAAAATCGTTGTTTTACAGAGGAGAAAACGCCGATGCACGATCATCGATTCGAATTTCCTGTTGCTACGAGATACGAAACCCGGGGCGACTTTCCACAATTTTGCGCCGATTCTCGTTCGAGAAAGTCACCGTTGCAGAACGGCTCTCGATCGTACGCTAAACAAGGAAATTCATTGTTAATTATCGCGACATGGCAGCCGGTGCGCGAGTCTACTGTACGCGAGAGCGTGTAACAATAAACGCGAGACAAGAGAAATCGCGGGTCAGGAGTCATCGCGCGTATCATCTATCGCCGGCCAGTTTATCAGGCAACAAGAAAGAAAACAGCGATCGTCTATTATGGAAAGGAAATTTTCTGCCGGTTCAATGGGAGAGCGAATTATTTGAAACGCGGATGTGATGATACCGACTGTGATTCGATAGCTCTATTGGCGCAGAAAATATGTTGCTGTTGCGAACAACATCTCACGACTAGAACGCAGCTTCTTATGCATTTACGAGAGATTTGAGAGTGTAAAGAAGAAGAAGAAAAAAAAAAAAAAAAGAAACAAGAAGCGTATAACGTTGATAAATGAATTTTGCAGAAGTATGTAAAACATGGCAAGTATAGTGCTCGTTATAATAAAATAGGTAAAGACATATTCTCCGTCCTAGGTTTCATTTTCTTTAATTATATCCATTCGTAGAAGCACGAATTTGCACAAGTTTCTGCAGTTTATTTATGAGAAAAGTAAATGCTACTCCATTATCACTCTACTCTGATATAAGCTGCAAAATATTCGTCAATATTCGTACCTATTAAGATTCCTAATACCAGAGCGACGTAAGAATCGTAACAAAGAGATCAGAATATCGTCGAAACGCGTATTTTTCGAGACGAAAGGAACGAGACGAAAGAATCGGGCAACCGTGGTCGTGACCATGAGAAAGCGTTACGTTAGACTTGCAAAAAAAATCGTAAATGCACGGCACGCTGACAAAATGTTGGCCTGGAGGTTTCGGTTTCAACTTTGCGATCGCACAGATAAGCTCGATGAGAGAACGACGATCGTAAAAATGTTGAAGCAGACACCAGCCTGACAACAGAGTTAGATTAGCTCTCAGAGTGCTCGGTCTATCGGCGCCTTTTCCCACTTTTCTCTTTCCCTCTTTTTTTTTTTTTTTCTTTCTTTCAAGATATGCATTGTACTCTATAGCGTTTCTCTTGCGCGAAAAATAAACGAGTTCGCCGCCTATATCAAGATAGTCCGCAAGATCGAAGATTAGAATCGAGTGGAACGCCAATCACAGCAAGAAAAGCGAAATTAAGTTTTCCAGTTTTCGATATTCGTTTCAGAGGAAAGATAATCGAGGATAATTCTAAAAGAACGTTAATTACCATCGAGTGAGATAGAACTTGGGGAAAAAATAAAGCAAAGATACTAGCGACATTAAGCAACGCGATAGAAATAGAATATAATCAGACGACAAGTATATCAAGTACCGAGTCATTACAGATTCTTAGAAACACTTGCTAGTAAAGCTTGGAACAAATCTATCAGAGATGAGTCATTTCGCTGATAAAAGTACATATAATCTGTATTCCAAAAATACTTTTATTCATTACGTACGAAATATGCGTGAACTTTATCTGTTTGAACAGTTGATTCATTCACGTAAATGTAATTGAGTCGACGATGTACCAACGAATTAAAAAATCGATCGAATCGATCGAATTCGACGATCATTTCGGCGATAAACTTAGAAATTTGTATCTTACCGTCTGATCTTTCGATTTGGCTGATCGACTTTTATCAAATTAGAAAACCTTGAACTTTCATTACGCATATTAGGGACACTTTTGTTACGATCGAATTTATTCCATAATTTAATTTGTTCTTAATACACCGTGAAACGTATCGGCAAAATTATTCAAATTTAGAAGCAGAGTTATATTTCTAAATTAAATTTCGCACGTTTCAACTAGAGAGCTGAATTGTTTTTCCGTCCCGTAATATGACACCGATTTCCCAAAATCTCACAGATCTGGAGCAAGTTATCGCAAACGAATGGCATATTTTACGTTTTCCATAACGACCCAAGCAAATGTCCGAAAAATCGATATCGCAGCGTGTCTGGTTTCGTTTCTCAAAAAATATCTCGAAATACGAGAACGCCGAAACTTGAACCCAACACGAGGTCAGCGCTTAAAATTACATACAGCGTGAGTAATCTCTCAACTTTGTACGGATCAAACTTGCCGCGCCTCTTACACTTCGCAAACTTGTTGCACGTACGAACTACACTTTATGCACCAAATGTGTTCATCGAATCGTTCTAATTTTGGCAAATCTGCGACTTTCCAAATATTTACCGTCGAAAATATAGCGAAATTTTCCAGTCGGAATTAAAAAATTGTAATTTCAAAATTACCCGCCAGAAATTGATGCGATTCTTTCTATCAGAAAGCTCGAAACAACAGCATTGGTCATTGAGCTTTCACGATGAACTTTGTTAAGGCGCCGAGAGGAAAACAATAATTTCCCCGCATAGGAAGGGTTGTCGCCGCATTATGTTTGCGAAACTTCAATCAATCAATCGATTCGCGTTCCAGGAATTTCCTAATCTATCGGAAATCGATTATTAGGCCTGATAAAGTTACAATATTCTCGAAAGATAAAACAGCGACGTGTTCCGGGGGAACTCGCATTTCAACGTGGTGCACATGATCCTGACATTTGGAACGCGCTATATTTATTCGGAAAGCACGTGTTTACCGATCTTCCCCCGTCTTCGTGCTTCGATACTTATAAATATACCAAGACCGTCGCGAGCTTTGTCGCCTTTGTAGCCGGCTACGATAGTCGAGATTTTTAGCGTGACAATATAAAAAGCACGATCTTCTCTCGCCCTCTCGTTTCATTCTCCCCGTTTTTTCTTTACCACCGCTTTTTTTCGCTCTCTTTCTCTCTTTCTCTTCTTTGTCGCGCGCGTAAATTCGCTTTTAAAGTATTCGCGGAAATTCATGAACGAAGAGCGTTGAACCGATGCACGAGAATTTGCATTGACCTTTATTGCCTCTTTTGAGCGTACCAGCGATGAAACATTTTTTCTCTTCTCGCTTCTTTCTGCACTTTCTGACTTTTTTCAGGAAATAACTCGCCGATACTTTTGTAATAAATATTTCTATAATGTCAAACATTGCCAGCTTTTAATATTACGCCACGTGTATTTCGTACGGTGTATTTTTCACGGCAGATGGATTTTCAAACGTTCGTGGAACGTCAGTGTACAAGGTGAAATACGAAACACGTTTTCACGGTTTTTTCTAAACGGTTAACAATTATTGTAAAAAGAGCGGAATTTCGTTCGGATATCGATCCAGAATAACGTTACTCGATCAGCTTTTTTCCTTCTTTTTTTATGACACGAATATACCGTTTCGTATTACTTGGTGTATTTTTGAAATATTGTTAAATATTTGTCAATCCTCGAACGATACATTTCGAACGAAATATTCTGTACGTACGCTTATTCATCGATTAATTAAAAATATTCGGCGGGTAATCGTGAACATGCGGAATCTGTTTACGCGAACGATACGATCAGAAATACAACGTTGAAAAGCAAATAACAATCGAAACAGCGAAATCGAAACTCTGTTCTTTCTTTTTCACCGAACTTCGCTGAACTTGGCTGAATAATTATTCAAATGGATGTCGTTTTTTCGCAAAGTCGATACAATTCGAATGGAACCTCGCAAACCAAAGAAAAAGCTCGCACGAACGATTCCAGCGATAAGAATCTCCGTCTAAGCAACAGTTACGTAATTCTAGCACGTTTGATCGTCGATAGAAGTTGTTCGGCGGTTCTGCAACTGAGAAATTATGTCATCGGACATGTCCGGAAGCGGACGAGAAACTACGCGAACCAGTTTGCGGTAGTAGATAATTCGAGGAATCTGAATTGATCGATCGAGTGGCAATATTTTCACCACGATTTATAAAGTTTCCAAGACCACGCGGTATCCGCGTGTCATCGATTAAAATGACAGATTCTAAGAAAACGTGTAAAGATATATCGAAAGGAAAGGATTTCACCAAACTTTCCATTTCTTCGGACTTGTGACGTTCATTTATGAGAGTAATCTTGTTTTCATATATTTTTCATTTATTAGGTTGTCCAAAAGGTTTCTTTCGTTTTACGAGGAAATAATAGACGCACAATGTTTTATATCGTTTTGTCGAATTACGTACGATCGATTTTGTTCTGTTGAGATAAACACCGAGACATTTCACAAACTTGGTTTCACGTTTGTACGACGGTGCATTGTTGTAAGAAACACGTTTGCGAAAGAAGGACACTTTTCGGACAAGCTAATATATTCCATACGATGCGGTTGCTCAGAAATATTTATCAACGAACTGCTAAAAATTGTCAGTCGCAAACAAACTCTGGGGAAAATTGCTTTATCCGCGTTTACACGCAGAAGAATTTTACTGCTCAATAATATCGCATTAAAGTGAAAATAAGAAATACAGGGTGGTTGGTAACTGGCGGTACAAGCGGAAAGGGGGTGATTCTACGCGAAAAAAGAAGTCGAAAATATAGAATAAAAATTTTTCGTTTGGGGCTTTGTTTTCGAGAAAATCGTCTTTGAATTTTCGCTCGGTACGCGTGCACTTCATCGCGTCTCGTTATAACGATGGAAAAATTAAAAAAAAATTTAAAAATTTAAAACAATAACCCCAATCGAGACAACGATCTACAGTGAGATCCGTTATAACGAGACGTGATAAAGTGCACGCGTACCGACCGAAAATTCAAAGTCAATTTTCTCGAAAACAAAGCCTCGAACGAAAAATTTTTATTCTATATTTTCGATTTCTTTTTTCGCGTAGAATCATCCCCTTTCCGCTTGTACCACCACTTACCAACCACCCTGTATATTATTAGCTGTTAAATGTTATCACGATGGAAATCTTACTCTGATCTCTATTTTAATATCGTCGTGTAAACAATCGTGGCAAACAATTTTTCTATTTTTCTCCTTTAATATCGAAGTTTTATCGCCTAATTACCACGTTTAAATTACATTTGTCTGATTTTATCGAGTCCTGAAACAAGGAAGATATATTTTGAAATGGAATGCCATTCACGATACGCGTGAGTGCGATTTTCTTTGATGGTAGCCTCTTAGGTGAAATAGGCGAATAATCTTCATTAAAATTCTATGTGATAAAATACGAGAAATCAAACGATTAATCCGCGGAAAATATAAAATAGTAGCCCCGGTATAATTAGCGAAATTCGAGTATGTTGCGCGAATTTTTAAACCCTGTTTCCTCGACAACAATAGGACAGATTCCACTCTAGATTTTCCATTTATCTTCTCACGCAGACTCGCCTCCTTTCCACTTGTACCGCCAGTTCAGCGACACCCTGTATATTTCTAACGACATTTCTTCACCGTTAGGAATGGCAGCTATTTGTTGTATAACTGTTTCTTTCCAACTATTTTCAACTACTTTCTCCTTGGCACCTTTACTCGACCACTAGATCACTAGGTCTGATTAGGTCATCGGATTACTGTCGGTAGACTGCTAGAATCTAAGTTACGCGACTGTAGTCGCTTTTCTTAGTCCGTTAAATCTGTGCAATTTTCTTTTTACGGATCAGCTTCGTCTAATCTCTTCGAATGATCCGAGTTAGAAATCTCAACGTCTTCCAACTATGTCTACCTTCTTTAGTACAATCAAACTCGATGATACGAATAACGCGAGATTTGACCGTAACACCATCGTTAGAATTATTCGCGCGTCACTTGGCTAATTTGTTCAAGTCTGAACATTTGATCGATACGAACGAATTAACGCTCAATTAAATCGCTCGTTTTGCGGTTGTACCTTTTACGCAGCAATTGACAGATGTGACGCTTTACATTGTAAATGTCCGACTAAAAAAATGCATCTAGGATACACGTTCATTTCTTTTACTCTGCCAGCCACTTGCCGAGTACCCGAGTGCCCAACAAGTCGCATAGTAACAGCTCTAATTTCTACGTAACCGAGTGTGTTCTCGGTCTGTTGCTTCAAGGTGGCCTCGTCGTTTCCGCCCCGAGATGCACTGAACGCGGCTCTGTACAAGGAGCCTTTAATGTAATTGGATTTTACGCCATGTCGTTTTAACATTGTATAATGCTTTTTCGATTCTTCCGTCCCTTTTATTTCCCTCTTGGAAACGGTGGATATCTCGAAACGCAGAAAATTCGCAGGCAAATCGTAGAATTCGAGCGATATAATAAAATTCAACGGTAAACGAATAAACGAACGAAAGGGATAATTTACGGCTTACCAGATAGCATTAATTTACGAGCAAACGATTTAATAAAATTCTCCTGCCGCGGATCTAGCATCTGATCCGTGATGTATAATTCAAAGGAATATCTTTTTCCTAGTTTAATTAGGATTTGCGAGAAATTCGAGTGACATTGGACGTTGCACGATTCTTTTATTATACTTATCTTTATGAAGCCTATGTGACAAGATAATTTCTCTATCCTTCTTACGTGCAGGCTGGCTGAGTCACACGATTGTGACAAGCCGCATATTCCTTGTTTGGACGAAATTCCGTGGAAAACGCGACAGAGCAAAGAATTTAATTGTGTAACGTGATTAGAGTCCCTCCTGTGACGTCATTCGTGCTACACTGCAGTCTAAATAACGTAACTGTATGTTCCGCTTTGAAATGAAAATTCTTCTTGCCTGGCGAAATTGAAATCCGTGTCGAAATATTTCTAGCTTTTCGCCAGTCTACTCTTGCACTTGCACACGCGCTTGTCAAGTACGTGCCATCAATTGCACGCTCTCCGATCTAGTCATAGTCTCTCTGCTAATTACATTCAATTCAAATATTTTATGCTAATTTCATGGAAATCGCCATTCGCGATTACGTAATCTCGTCGAATTTAGATAATAGACTTTTGACATGTGCACGACGTTCAACTACAAATAAATAAGACTCGAATTTCATTAAAAAAAAACAAATATACACGTCTTATTCAATCTCTTCGCCAATCTCCGAATAGATTGAAATTCAAACAGAGCTGGAAAACCACGAACAATTTAATCTAATTGCCAGGTTACAAGATATTAATTACCAAGGAATACGCGAATATCTGGAAAAATAGACGAATACTACGAGCGAATTGAAATAAAGAATATCAAGACATATGTATGTTATTCAGGGAGATTAAATATTCGAGACATTAACCCTGAATTGGTATCGTCGGGTCGTAAGGTCGGCCACAAGAGTTCGCGTAAACTTATTTAATTTTAGAGTATTCAATTTCAATTCATATTCTGCGATTAACGCTGTCGATACGCTTATCGCGCAAGATATAGAATACGAATTAAAATTATATACCTTAAAGCTAATCAGTTTACTATTGTAGTCGCTCGTAACTCGACAACATCGCACTGTAAGTTAATTTTGAAGCGATCGTAACAACATCAAAGTAATAATACGATCTATACGATACCGTTATTATAAAACTTTTATTATCGTAAATTTTATTATTAATTGCTATTATTATAATATGCTTCTAAAATACTGAGGTTTATTTATAAAAACATTTGCTTGCCTCGCCAGTTAGCGGGAAGAAGAGAAAGAAGAAGAGAAAGCAAAGATTAAAGGGAATCGATATTCTTTACAAGCTTACGTGATGTAAACGCACGTTTATATAGCAAAAAAGGTGGTTATGAGCGCCTTATGACGCGAACAAGCATTAAAAAAAGAGTTACAAACGCTATGAAACCATCGATACGAGAAGACGGAGTACGTTCCTCGCTTCGGATGTGTTCGCTCAAGTCGTATTTTCAATAATGGAGCGTCTAATCCCTTCCAAGTGCGCGTTATCTATGAAATCCGATACATTTATCCACCGTTTCCAAGAATATATCCTTCATCAGCGATTTGCTAATTTCTCTCGTATGCGTGTCGAAAAGAAATAAAAGAGAAAAAAAAAATAAATAAAAAAGAAGCGAAAAACGAGGAGCCAGTTCCGAACGTAAATGGTGTTTTTAAACATAAATTTCTTACTCGACTATAATGTTGCTTGTAAACCAAGAAAGAAGTTTACGTCGCGACGTTTCGTCCTTTTCGGGTTTCTAAATTCGTCGAGTCTCGGGTTTTCGAGTTTCCAAGTTGTAAAAAATGAACAACTTGTCGTAGTGTGAAATCTGTTGAAATTCTCGTGTTCTCTGAAATTCTGTTTCAGGTTGTCGAATTCCTGAGACCCTCGCGGTTCAAATCTCAATGTATTTCGTTCGAAAATGTTTTTGATAATATCTATATATCTGTAGAATATCATCGGGAAGCACGTAAGATTTAAACAGGAACACACACATGCAACAGACCGTCGTCGGGGAGTTGCGTAAGGCAATTTAATCGTGTAGAGTGTAGATAATACCTTATAGATGGCTTGCTTGTAACATACGCGAACAAATAAACACGTAATTCGATCGGTATAACAAGCTCGATAATAACAAGAAACGTTTACTTTTCGCGTTGATCGGATGGCCGCCGTCACGTCGAAACTTCGCAGCGGATACGTTAAAAGTAAAAGCAAAACTTCTAACATTTACGAAAGCATTGACCCATTTCGAAAACATTTTACCCAAGTTTCAACAGAGCCTGATCTAAATTAGCCTTCTGCTCAAATTCGAGAGAGATTCGTTTAATAAGGGAAAACACATTCTCTGTAAATTTGCATAAAACGTGATCTAAACTCTCACCAACCCGACCTTCAAGTTATTAATACCGACGAATAAAATCTGATAAAGGGTTACTTACGTAAAACACGATTTCAGATTTTAGCTATTGAAAGTAATGACGGTTTTGGCGTTCGGTATAGTAGACTGATAGATTAAAAAACTTACATAATTACCAAGCAATTTTATATTTTTTATTGTTCGCGCAGAGATGCAAAAACAGTTGAAAACGCGCGAACGATTCCCCATACCAAATTGCATGAAAATCTAATAATTGTTTATTATAAACGAATAGTCTGTAATTGTTTTATCGAAACTTTTCCCGTTTATGAAATATCTGTATATTTTGTAATGCTATCTTTCCCAGCATTCTTAGCTGCACTATATTTCACTATCGATAGAAAAAATCGCGAAACAGCCTCGCAACTCGCAATGATCTAACATCTTCGGAATTTCCGATCGCGTTAATATCCATAAAAATTGCCGTTAATACGTTTCAATTATTTCGTATATATCGTAAGATTGTCAGATTCTTTCAAACAAGTTTGGAAATCCAATTCTACGTCCATATTTCTGAAACGATACGTATGAAACTAGCGAGCATTTACGGGTCACGCGTAAGTTCAACGTGCCTAGAGAAAAACTTGTCGATAAAAATAGTAGAAATGCCGCGTCGGAACGATTGTGCTTCGATGCTGGACTAATTCGTGGCCCGATCGATCGATAAACGAGCCCCTCGAAAGCCAAATTGATCAATCCCACCTTTTATAATGTTATTAAATTCGCATTGTCCGGGTACAGAAATTAGCGTTCGATATGGTAAAAGGAAATGCTTATTTTCATAAATTTAACATAAAGGAACAGCGTAAAATATAAAATAAGATAGAAAGGAACATCTATTTCAAAGAAACCGCATATATTTCAAAAGAAAGATACCTTCTACCTTGAAATAATTTTACGCTGTTCCTGTGATTCCTTTAAACGTGAAAGTGACACGAGCAAAACGATCATTTCCTATAACAATACTGACTTGGTCGCGTAAGTTAAACGGCGCGAACTTTTGAAATTCTTTCGATATATAGATAATATCGAGCGCGATTTGAAACAGAGCCACTAAAAGTTGCAATGAATTACGTTCACTCGTCCGATCATTCGTTAGACGTAGTACGCCAGAAGAGGAAAAAGTCGCGTGACGGAATTGACTTTATGTTGTAATGCATTTCCATTTACACACAGATCGCTTAATAATCGTCGCTTGCCAACGCTTACGCTAATGAGCGCTCGCAATGCCAAGGAATGCGTGCGACCTGTTTGCCGTTTACGAGCCGTGAATGAGCCATCGAATATGTACATCATTTACTACGTAAAAGCGTGATACAATTTGAGGAAAATCGAGCTTTCAAGAAACTTACGCTGGAACGAGAATATTGGAAGCAGAAAATTATCAAGTACCTCGTTTTCTTCTTCTACGATTTAGTTAGTACGACAGGCGTATTTCGACAAATTATTAACTAATTAATTGATAAATAAGGAAAGTCGAGTTCTCGGGAAACTTTTGTTTCAACTAAAAAGTTCCAAGAAACGAATGGTTAATCAAATCGTGTTTTTCCTTTAAGCTTCACTTGCAGCGACGATAAATACGTTCTAACGATACGTCTAGCTAAACGACAGATGCATGTATTTTCGGTAGAATTGCCCTTCAGTTTTTAACGTATTACGTTTTCTTTATAAAAATAGAAAAAAAGCGAAACACGTTCCCATTGTAAAATCATAGGATTTTATTTTCATACGAACACTCGCTCTTTCTGTATCGACTATACATAATTCGATGGAGATATCTGACCACGTGACATTTCTGGCATCGGAAAACGAAAGAAAAAGTGTAACCAAGAGAAACGTACCTTAATGTCATCTAACAACAAGCCTGGTCACGGTGAACAGTTGTATCCCAGTCCTGTGAGACGCGGCTTTGCACGTTGCACGGTTGTGGGTTCGATAAAACAGCGTGAAGATGCACGCCGGTAGTCACATCTTATACACACTGTGTAATGCACACTACGTGTTGTACACGATTTCACCTCGCAATAATTCCGTAGTAGGAACAGGTCGTAAAAACACGCCTTTCTCTCTCTCACTCCAGCGAATATAATACGTTCGATGAACTTCCACCAACTTCACGAGATATGTATTACTATATGTATATATATACACACACGTATATGTACATGGCTTGCAATCACTTAACTGATCTTGAGATTTTAAGATTTACGCGTAAGAGGTTGGCCAACGTGGTCAACCAGCGGCAAGACGAATAACTAGTGGATTTATTAACTGGATGTTTGGTAGATAATCGTAAACGATGATACAAGAGAACCGGGAGGCCCTGCGAACTCACGGAGAACTCGGATGTTCACGTCGAGACGGTCGAATCGAATCTGGGCCAGCAGTAGCGCGCCGATGAAAATAGCACAGTGCCGAGACAGCTCTGCCCTCCTCATGCAGACGCCCCACTCTTTAATTCGTCGCGCGCGCTCTTTTCCCCACCGACGCGACCGTGACGCTTCAAGCCGATCGACCAATCACGATGCTGCATTCCTCCGTGACGTCATTCCCCGGAGAAGTGGTTGTCGGAACGAAGCGTGATCGTGAACAATAAAAACTACCTGTAGTGTCAACTTCGCTCGATATTATTTATCGTTATTGTTAGAAGATGCAAATACGCACAGAATGCGCGCAATACGCGAAAGTACATCGAGTATTCGAAGTATAATACAGCGCTTTCTTTTTTCTACGTAACAAACCTTACGTCATAAAACGAATTTAAACGAGACAATGGTTTATTTGGCGCCATTATGGTTATTACAGAAAACTGCAAGGCACACGCGGTTGAAATTATCTCTCAAACAATGGAATAACTGAGAATGTCGACATACAAATGTCACGAAGATTTCACCTATAGATAAAAGGCGTGCTTGTACGTGTGAATCTTTCCTTTGATTTGCAGTAAGAGATCCGACATTGCATCATCTTGTAATATATGGCAGTTTATTGTTTCGCTGATTGAATATGATTCTTTCGATAATTGTATCCATTAAGAAACACTTTCGTACGTTTTCTAGATACAGGAACGCTTTGGCGATTTAACGATTTAAAAATGCAGCAAAAATGAAAATTTAGATTTGTAGGAAGGTGACGTAATACATAAAGAAATAATTAGAAGGTATATAGTTGGCACATTTTATAAATTTCGTAGCAACTTCTTCGACAAAGTGATATTTGAGAAATAAATAAATATAAGATGAAGTAAATGTCGCAATTATTTAGGTATTATTTACTTAAAGAAACCTAAATTAAGACGCTTCATGTATAAAACAAACAAACCCCTGTTTATTTCTCTTTTATCTATCTGCAATCATATTTACTGAATTAAAAGACGTTTAAGCATTAAATCTAATATGAATTATTACGTACGTATGCTATAGGTACCGACTCTATTAGAATTCATTGGCGACGGTGCGTCCCGAGAATATTTATTCTAACCGATATAATCTACTTCAACTTAACTGTTCACATTACCGGATTAAGATCGGAGCCTCATGTATCGATAATATATCTAGGCGATTAAAATTATACATATACATATATCGAAACTAATAACAATTCAATTTGATTGCTCAAACCATTTGAAAAATATTAAGCAAACGTGCAACCTTTGTTCAAAAGAGATATTTATATTTCGATAAGTTATATGCCATTTTATATTTAATTTTGTCATTCTGCTTTTACTTATCTTGAAATTTAACGTATTTCTAAAAAATCGAGCTCTTCTTAAATATTTTAAATAATTACTGTCAGCATTTAATCATTTTTACCCTCGTTATTTAAATTCCATTACAAAAGTTTCTACTACAAAATTGTTGATTAATGTTCAACGACCAGGAACGATTCTCCATTTAATTCCACTAAAAGTTACAATTTACGTATAGTAGATTAATCGATTAATTAAGAATCTGCATTTCGACCGACGAAATGAACTTAATGGATGGGAATTCAGAACGGAGAGTAAAAAATTTCAAAACAGAGAATCGATAGAATAATTCGTCTTTCCGCTTTAAATGTTATCTTATATTTAATATTCCGGTAGGTTTATTTGACCGAAAATGGCACGAAAAATCGTCGAACAAAAGGCACGTGCGATATGCTCGATGTACGATTGATCGCACGAAAGATCACAGGACAGGACATTTGTCGCGCAGCGATAGATAAAAGAGGAACTCAAGAACGAACAAGGCTGTACGTTGATCGTCTACGCTCTGCGCTCTACAAGATAATGGAGTAAATAAGCGATTGTCTGCGACACTCGATGCTTTTGACATTGATAATGACAGAAATCACTTAATAAATACTATCGAGAGTATTTAATTGCTGTGTCATAATGAAACGTTATTTGAACTATCAACATTTTATTATCGCAGGAACTCTTGCTTCACCTTTTATGTCTTTAAGAGCAAGTTTTTACGTCTTCAAGAACAATTCTTCCATGATTAAACAAGGGCAATTTTTATTTTTGTATTTATTAAAACTAACTAAGCTAATTAAAAGATCAGATAAGATTATCGGGAATATTTGAAGCAAAAAACGAGCTACACGGATATTAACTGCAAGCTAAACTCTTAAAATCGTTTAGTTTAGTTTCTAGACTGTACGCAAATTTTCCATGAGCCTGTTTTTCAATGAAATGAACGTTTTGCGCGTTCGACTCGTGCCTCTTAAATTTTTCCGTACTTCCGCGAACCGACGAAATTCGCAATGACGACGCGACAATTCTAAGCAAGCTGCTCCACTTGAAATAGAACGACTCGCGCCGTGTCCTAATCGCCTGGTGACGCGTCGGTTGACACCGAAATATACGATTTCCTGTGATTGGATATAATTTATTAGCGATAGTTTCCAATTCATAAATAATGTCACGTGCATCTCTGCTAATTCAGATGGAAACAGGAACGCGACAGGCGCAGTCGTGCTAGTCGTAAATATTAAATATACCTGGTAACATGACGGAGGAGTTGCTACCATCGGGCGTGTAGGACGTTGCACGCAAATGTGTTAAGATCGTTTAAATGTCAAGAACTCAAAATTCCTTTTATCGATGCGTACGATATACAGATAGTAGTTCTTTCGTAGTATATTTTGTCGTATTCGTTCTATTTTCATTTCATCTTTTAAGACCGATTAATTAATAGGGATAATTGGCATGTACATTTTTATTTAGACAATTCGTTTACTGAATTTCCTGAACGTCTTAGAAGCATATCCATTTTACATAACGATAAACAAACTGTTTATTTCCTATTCATTGAAATTCTTCTCCATATACTCGAAGAGTTTAATGTCTTCGTATATTGATAAATAATCCTTTATTTGATGATAAATGAATGATCCTTTATTGATTTTATACCTGTAGAGTGTATGAAGTATCGATAGATGAACGCGATGTTAGATTCGATGTATGTATTACACGTTTCTTTATTCTGTTACCAAGTAGCTTCACGTATGCGAGAATTATAATAATTATTTATCATTGCATGTACTATTTCTCGTATTACATCTTTATATTATCATACTAATAATCGTCTAATCGTTAAGAAATGATTCTCCCATCTCATCTCATCGCTCATTTCTTTTTTCCTCTCTACAAAATCTCTTCGCGTAAAGCGCAGAGAATCAAATAATTCCACAACGACATAGCACGTATAACGCCTATCTACGAATAGTCCTAAAATCACGTCCAAGATATCAAAGAAGGATTAAAAACGAAGGAGAGACACGGCGAAAAGCAAACAATTGACGAAGAAATTCAACGACGACGAAGCGTTATAAAAGCATAAAAGCCGCACGCCAGAGATCGCGTTTTACAGCTGTCGACTTTTCGAACAAATCGCCATACGATCGACGAACCCTTATCTTCTCGCTACCATTTGTTCCACACTTTCCACTACGTGCACCGTAATTCCATTTCGCTGTGCATTTTGACCACAAGCGGCAGTTCACGATTATGCAGAGACAGGATTGTGTACTAAGCCCCGCGAGTCGGATTTGTTCGCCAGATTCATCGATATCTAGAGCTTACGTTGCTTGCGATGCGATTCGAAAGGACGATTTGAAATTCGAACGTATTAATTTATATTTGTGTGTGTTTTGCGCAAATATTTCCCAAATTTTTTTTTTTTTTTTTTTTTTTGATAGCTTTCTATGACCACCCGTAGCTGTCGTAATTTATCGATGGCCAGAGGAAGTACAATTTTAAGTTTGCAATGTAAATGCACATACATATACTATATAATCTACGGTGTGCAATAATTCACAGTTATTCAGATGTTTACAATTGCCGTCATACTCATAGTGGAAAATTCCCTCGTTTATAGGGATTTAGAAACTGGAAAATCCCCTCGTATGTAGAGATTTAGAAATTGGAAAATTAATTGTTCGGAACGAAGCAGGATATTTCAAAAATAATATATTTAATGGGGCTCGTAATAATCCTAAGGGACCCTTCTAAAATTGAAACTCTCATTTTTCTGAAAGGCCCTGAATTGCTGTAAATATTTTTCGACCCGAAACGGTTCCTCAAGTAGGGTACTTAAGCAATTATTGCTTATCAAGGTGAAACATGGGAAAAACCCATGTTACAAGTACAATATTACATTCTCTTCGAAAATGTTATAGTAAAAATGAATTTACTTTATTTCGATATAGATAACTACTATGATAATGTCGCAGAAATAACATTTTTCACGAATTTAACCGTTTCAGTGGCAGGGGTTTTTAAGAATTCGTGTCAGATCGTGTCACGCAGCACGATAGCGCTTCGTTCATTTATTTCCGAGAAATAACGATCGCGCTGCTCTTTTCTTCGTTTATGCGAGTGCATAAGATATTTACGATTATTTGAAAAAAGAAGTAATTACGAGAGGAAACTCTGATACGACTGGCGACGAGCCACATTCGGAACCGAGCGCGTTGCGAATCGACTATCGTGATGAAACATAACGCACAGTTCGCCACAGTATGCAAACAGCGTGGTCGCGCTGCGTGGTGCTGAAACGGTTAAAAAGTCGTTCAGCTTGAAGGCAGATAAAAGACAATCTCAATAGACGGATCAGTGTTTAACGATTTAAACACCGAATGTCTAAATTCGAGATAATATCGATACCTTTCTTGATAGCGTCGTTTCGTTTCATTGCAAGACGCGCAAATTTATTTATAATTTATAATTAATATAATTACAACGCAGCGTCTCGATCGCAAAATGTACGCACTATGTTTGTAAATAGCAAGCACGTTTTTCCTTAATCGTTCGACGAAGGAACGAGAAGATGTCGAATGTTAAAAGTGCGCGCCGTCACTTGCAAAGATAACTAAAAAGAAGTGTGCAACGTACCAAAGATACATAACTGAAGAGTACTGGGCTAATATGTGGTTTTCTATTGTAGTGACATAAGCGATCTGTTCGTCTTTATTTGTCAAATATTATAGAACAAACAGAAACCATATTTACATCATTGGTCGACGATCGTTCGACAGGGAAACGTACGAAAGATAAGACAGCTTCGCGCTAAGTAGCGATAATCTTCCGCGTTCTACAGGCAAGCCATACAACATGTACGTGGATACGTCCAATTTTCCAGAACACCGTTTCGTTCCGACAAATATAAAGAAAGAGGAGAATAGCTTTTTTCTCGTTCAGCCAACAAAATCCGCGGGTAATCGAAACACCGTGCAACGTGACGAAAAGTTTTCAACCGGCCGTGATTCCCCTCGACCGAGGGAATCCGAGAGATAAAACGATAAATCCACCGTCGACGTTATCGTCATCTCTGCACTTGTGATGTTACGCGTAATTAGCGTGCCACAGCGCGACTCGATAAGCCGAAATTTCGTTGAACGATTCGATCCTACGACGATTCAGCTGCGATAAAACGCACGAATCGACAGAACGGCGACTGGTATCGCGATCGCAAATCATTTGGATTCGCGCCGGTGTTCTTATCGTTAGATAAGACGAACGGAGCGGAGCAACTTTGCTTCCTTCCCCCAAATAAAAATTTCTTTTGGGTCTTTCGCGAAGACGCGAGCCAAATTAAGGGAATTTTCGAAGATAAAATAATTCTGAACGAAGATAGAAATCGAACGATAAAGCGAAAGGAATGTCGTTAACCGAGAATCTCGTCAAAAATTGTCAGCGTTGATGTCCGATCGACGACAACGTTCGATTATTTATTTTACTTAAGGAATTAGGTGAAACAAAGAGCGAAGGAGATCGCGATGCGTATTCGTCTCTGTCGATCAGCGCTTATTCAAATTCGATCGAATGGATAATTGGAACACAATTGGAGAATCTTGAGACGTACGGATGGAAGGCTTCACCTTGAAAAGACATCGAGTGTTCATACTGTGCACGTGTGTATGCCTGGAATCAAGCGATATTCGATGCAATGGAATTCCAACGAGTAAGATATATTTCAATTTCAATCATACGCGTGGATAACCAGAGCTGGTGGAAATTCAGATGCAGGAAATTTACGAATATCCGCGGGGGACTTTCACTTTCTACAAACTTTTCAATAGAGCCACGCCATTCCGATGCAGATCGATTCAACTACTTATGCATACATAGTATAGCTTGGTCGTTCGCCTGTGGGATAACTCGCAACTCTAATCGCAATGAAGATCATTATTTTTTGTATGCTGTGGGAAAAGAGGATCGATCGTTACGAAGCTTACTATTATTCGTGACGAAAACATTTGAAAATAGTAGAGCCGAGTATTTCGAAGGAAAATTGGATTTTATGAAACTTCTTTTACGTTCGAAAACAGCTAGACGTAAGGATACGATTGCCTGAAATGCTTCTGAAAATAATTTCGTGAAGTATTCTGTGCAATAAATGCGACGCGATGGAATCGATAAATTAATAATATTAGGATATAATTGTTCGAATAATAGAATATAATTTTTCTTAAATATCTACCAATTCTTAAAATAGATTCTAGTTGTTCGATCGCTTCGCGGGGAAACGTGTTCGCAGTATAACGCGCCAACGAGAGTCGTAAATTCTCGTTACGATACGATGATTCACGCCTCGGATCAGACCATCCCCTATTTCGGTTAAGATAATGGGATGATTGAATGATTACAACACTGAGTAAACAATTAAATACACAGGGTGGTTGATAACTGGTGGTA
The DNA here is from genome assembly GCF_011952205.1 of Bombus bifarius. Taxonomy (NCBI): domain Eukaryota; kingdom Metazoa; phylum Arthropoda; class Insecta; order Hymenoptera; family Apidae; genus Bombus; species Bombus bifarius. The sequence continues at coordinate 2,091,337 of NW_022884495.1, read as the reverse complement.
CAAACGGAAAGGGGGTGATTCTACGCGAAAAAAGAAGTCGAAAATATAGAATAACAATTTTTCGTTCGAGGCTTCGTTTTCGAGAAAATCGACTTTGAATTTTCGGTCGGTACGCGTGCACTTTATCGCGTCTCGTTATAACGGATCTCACTGTAGATCGTTGTCTCGATTGACGTTATTTTTTTAAATTTAAAAATTTTTTTTTAATTTTTCCATCGTTATAACGAGACGCGATGAAGTGCACGCGTACCGAGCGAAAATTCAAAGTCGATTTTCTCGAAAGCAAAGCCTCGAACGAAAAATTGTTATTCTATATTTTCGACTTCTTTTTTCGCGTAGAATCACCCTGTATAATTTATAATATAGTATTATTAAATGATATAATTTATTTCCAAAAACTTTTCCTCGAGGAATATAGATTTTCAGAGAGAACAAGTTAAGACGAGAAGCAATTAGCAAGTTGAAGTGTACTTTATTCGAAGGGATGTCGAAAAACTCTATCTGAATGAACAATAAGCTTAAGAAATTCGTCGACCTGATATCTAGTAATAGTTAAAGGCCTTGGCAGTAAAGCGAAAATATTCATTTTATGGTATTTACTTAGGATTATAGCGGGTCGTCCTAAGTATGTCGTACAATTGGAGATCGAGGGATGGATTTAAGAAACAGAAGTGGGACGCTAATTAAGCGGTAGTTTCGCCCGTGTTTGTTTAACGAGACGATGGAAAGCGATGGAAATTTAATTTTGAAACTCGAAAGAAATTCTCTATGGCACGTAATCCGCTTATAGCATTTTCGATGGTTTTTTTCTTCAGAGAAATATTTTTTCTTTGTTCAAAATATTTTTAATATTTTGTTTCTCTTTTTGTCCTTGGAGACGCGTCTTTTTTTTTTTAAATTGTTGTTTACTTGAAATTGTTCCCAATGAATTACGCTATTTTTTCTGCTTTTATAAAGCACAGTATATAATAAAATACACAAATTTAGTGGTGTTAAAATTAATTAACAAGTTACACTATCAATTATGACTAAATAAGGTTATAATCGAACGATATCAAGCTGTAAAAAAATATTAAAATGCATTATGAATTTTTGATTTCACGTTCAAGCCGTGTTATTTATCTTTAGTCGGTTTTAATATTTTTAATTTTACCGATATTTTTGTATACTTTTAATTTGATCTTTTCTATAAACAATATGTAAAATCGTTAAGCAAAATCATTACGACAAAATATAATTTACCATTTAAATAATTTGTCGACCTCTTCAATACATATATAATATAATGTAATAAACGGAACGGAAAATTGTCCTTTTCTTTTATTCGAAAGTAAATAACATAATCTCGAAAAAAGCAAGCATCTGTTGTACCTAATCCGCTCGTACAGTTCTCGAATTGCTGCACGAAATCCACGTTACATGTTGCATGCTTACAACGCGTATGAGCATAACATGCGAACGATGGTAGAATCTGAAAAACTGTCGAATGAAATAAAGAGATTCTCAACGCGAGAATTGATTGTAATTTTAATAAATATGTCGGGTTAACATTAGAATTTAAGGCGCGTAACGATTCTTCGTTTGAGTTAGCCATCGTTTTACGAGACAGAGATTATATTTACGCGAATATACAAGATTTTAATGAATGAAATTTTTAATGAATATCGAGTTTAATGAATGATAAGATGAACAAACGATAAGTTTAACTAATGATTAGATTAAAGAATAATAAGTTTAACGAATAATAAGAGTAACGAATAATATGTTTTACGAAGAATAAATTTAACGAATAATGAGATTAACGATTAATGAATGGTCTTTCGAATAATGAATTTAATTAACACTATTAACAATGTTCCTGGGTTCAAACGAATCCACGGTCAATGGGATAACTCTTTTCTATGCGTAGAATAATTTTAAACACAAAAATACGATTGCTGAGACACTCGGTAAACTGCTCGATGTATCGCTTTCCAAGGCGATCACACGAATGAATATCCGATGAAAATCTTTTTCGCTATACGACTGTATTTGTTTGTTATATGCTCGCTGGAGGCATCGAGAAGGTTCCAATCGCCGTTGTTAGGCAGTTTCTGTCAAAAGTTTGTTGTATACTCTTTGGAAGCATCGAGAAAGATCCAAACGCCGTTGCTAGGCAGTTTCTGTCTGGAGTTTGATTCCTAATACAACGTGTGTTCCATTATATCGACATCTCCATAGTACAATTCTATGTGATTTCTAGGGAGAACGATACAACCGATCCACACGTTCGTCAGGCAAAACGTTTATCCCGTGACCGTGGCTACGTTCCGACGTCCAGTTGTCACCTCGAACTCACTTTCGCTATCACAAATATCGAACAATTACAAATGACAACAATTGCTTAATTACAGCTATGATAAAATCGCAAAAGGAAGGCTCAAAATAAAATAAAATAAAATAAAATCCCAAAATTGCAAAGGGAAGGCTCCGGTTTTCCTTTCATCTCCGACAAATAAATAAATAAAAAAAAAAAAAAAAATAAAGAGAAAGGTTTGTTAACGAATTCATCGACCTCCGTAGCTGCCATCGTATCTCTAAATTGTTTACAGCTTGGAAAATTAATCTCGAACGATATTCTTATACGAAATTTCGATTTTACAATAAAAATGTAAAATATCGAAAACATCGAACAGTCCCAACTCCGAGTAAACCTTTATTTTACCGATAAAACTCGTTCACTGTACGATTCGCTCGTTATAAAACCTTTCGCTCTAACAGCCCCCTCCGTGTATGCTTCGTAGCGATTCGTTTCCCATTCCAACGATCGTTTCTTCGTTAAACCGAGATTTTAATAACGGTTGGCTTTGACGAACATTTATAAAAACGGATAAAACAATACGCGTAAACCGTTCAAACACTTACGTATCGTATAACAGCATTGGCAATTGAAAAAGGTCTGGACGATCGAGAAACGACGATCATTCAGCGCGAACGTAATCGCTGTGGCACGCGATTGACACGACAGAGCGAGAAACAGCTGATCGCGCGAAGGTGAATACGCGTGTCGCGGCGTAAAATTACCAACGCCAGCGAAACGAGAGGCTGAAACCCGCCGAACGAGAAACCCGAAGCAACCCGAACGTTAAAACAGAAGGCGACACGTGAATTACCATGCTTCCTCGCGTAATTTTCTCGCTCTCGACGCGAACAAAGGTCAGGGTTGCCGAATGGATGCGCCCCGGTGACCGTAGTTTTTCCACGAAGCCGATGGAAAACGCGGCCCCCGAGGTCGAGCCGCACCGGTTCTCCAGCCATCGATCTGCCTCTTTTTCTCGCGAGCTCGTAACAGGTGAGCGTTAATCGCGCGACGAGAAATCCCCGAGACGGACGAAAGACGATGCAATTAACACATCGCGTTAATGAAGTTATTCTTCTCAAGTACCATACGTTTCTACGTATATTTGATCGAAATTCTTATTTACACAGACGCCGAACGACGCGTATCCGTAACGATTTATCACCGTTGGTGGTAAATTGCGCGAGACGAAGGGACGTGGAGAAAAACGTTCATGCAATAAGAATAGGATAAGATATATCGATATAGAAAATTGTAAATAATATAAAATGTATATTTCGCGTTTAATTCATTGGCGATGTTTCGCATATTTTCCGATTTCCACTTGTCTCGCGACATTTTTACGCGTCCGCTATCGCCGCTATTTTTATTTTTGTTTAAACGCACAAGCTGATAACGAAAGGCTCGAGTGGGAAATAAAAATACGTGTAAATATTTTTGGTGTAAGTAGAGACGAGTGCGAGATATAGAGAAGACACAAAGAGTACGTAGAATAACTTTCGGAGAATAGTTTAACGGTATAAATAATATTTATTGGTAATTGTTTCGGTTGGAAATAAGCAAATATTGGATCGCTCGGAAAGTTCGTTCCGATTTTCAAGGAATTCGATCGACGTGAAAAATCACTTGGAAACATTTTTCCCCGAAAAACCTGAGACGTTCCGACGGCATGCAATTACATTCGAATTATTACGTGAAAGATGGAGAAAGATTATGGAAGAAAATGGCACCTATATAATTCAATAAATATACGTCGAGTAGAAATGCAAATCCGAACGAACTTTTTCCTACTGTTTGTAGCCGCTACGTGATGAATCAAGCCTGACAGGAAAGTCTGTCAAACCATTGCCTTCGTCTGTGTAATTCAACTCTTACGAATCAACGACTTAGTCACCGCGAATTAGCGGCACGCAATTGCAAAGTTTCTTTTTTCCGTGTATGCACTTGAAACGATGGCCGGTGGTGTTCCGTAACGCCAGCCAATATATCGGCCAAGGTAAAGCTTCGGTAAGAACGTTAATTTCCAGATCGATCGTACTTCGGCGCCAAGCGTCTTTACGTTACTATAAACGAGAGAAACAGGCAACAAGATGATGGGCCGATAGTAACACGCTGCTACCAGTTTCGTTCGTCGTTTGACCCTTGCAGAATCGTGTCACACGCGTTGCACTATCCTCGACGTTGCGCTTCGTTCGATTCTTTGAAACTTCAACGCGTGAAACGCAGTATTCTCTTCGTTGTGGTAAATCGGTGACTTCTCGTAAACAATACAGCGCGTGTGACAAGCGTCAAATTTTTTCAAGAGAAAACAAGTACTTCTGTGTGACTTAAAATCAATTTCGAGATGCTAGTTCAAAATTTCAATCTCGAGATTTCGAGATAGCAATGTTAACTACTGTTAAATAAAACGGTAAAAGAAGCAATGGATACTACGAACGAAATGTTACGATTATATTTTTACATTACACATTCGAATAATACGAAACCGTTATAGATATATTAGATATAATATTGGTTGTCCGGAAAGTTCGTTCCGATTTTTTAAGGAATTTAATAAAATATAAATTTTTACTCGATAACGAAATTTTAATTGATAACGAAAGAGGATTAATATAGGAATTTTATTTTCTACGATTTTCTATAGCAAGGAACTTTTTATTTCGCGAAGAGAAGTTGTCGGAAAGAGTTTCGGACTAATTCATAATCCAGAGAAGACAAAGTAACAAAATAAAAAATTTCGTATTTATACAATTAAGAAAAGTGAAATATATATAAAATTGCATCTATCCGATACGAGAGGTTATGGGAATTTCGTATATATTGAATTTAAAAAGCAGTCTTCCATAAAATACATGAAATACAACGTGTTTTTCACCATTCCAATAATTGTCAATCACCAGACTACGAATCGGATATCGGCGAAGAGCCGAGTTTAAACTCCGCAAATCAAATTCGTTCCAACTATTTCTCTTCGCCACTAAAACGAAAACTAGCTACGACCAAAGAGAAACAAAGGAGCAAATAGAAAAAGAGGAGGAGAAAAGAAAGAAGAAAAGAAACCCTTCGATCCAACAAGTCGTATCGCGTATCTCTTTGAAGAAAACTTGCAAAGGATCGGTTTAACGTCTTAGGTACGATTGAATTTTGTGCGGGGATGTTCCTTCGTAGGGCAGGGTTTGACGCGAATTACGCGTAAACGATACAGCACTGCGATATGTGACGGATAATGCCGTTCTCTACGCAAGCACATTCGATAATTAAATGATAATTTTTCTTAAAGGTACGATGCATATACTTGAACTTTAATAATTTACTTTAATAATTAATAATACAATTGAGTGTGATATATTTTAAAGCAGGGCAAGTCACATAGACCCACGTCACAATTTTCACACTCAAGCGAGCTAGTGCTTTTCAAATTGTTCTTCGTTTTTTATTTTCTAGCGACATTTTCAGGTTAAAAATTCTAAAATATTGCAAGGATGCGGATCGCAATGTTAAAAAGAGCATCTAATAATGGTATATTTATTTTAACGGAAAGCAATAATTGATATCTGACACTTGTGTATCAAAAATAGACTATATATTCTGCCTGTATATATTGTTAACACTGTTATAAAATATTGAGAGGATAAGAAAAGTGTGAAACGAGACAAACGAAAACGTGGATATTTAAAGGGGGTCCTCTCCAAGGTCGGTGCTACTGATATTTAAAGGGGGTTCTCTCTAAGGTCGGTGCTGCTGGTATTTAAAGGGGGTCCTCTTTAAGGTCGGTGCTGCCGATATATAAAGGGGGTTCTCTTTAAGGTCGGTGCTGCCGATATATAAAGGGGGTTCTCTTTAAGGTCGGTGCTGCCGATATATAAAGGGGGTCCTGTCTAAAGTGGGCGTGGCTGGCACATAAAGGGCTCCGATTCCCGGCAGAACCAGAACATCATCCAACCTAGACGCGTAAACTACGCAGATCGGTCTAGTCCAACGTTAACATTCGAAAATTTTTCGAAAACTTGTAAAGCATGGAAATTTTACAAAGGACAAACGATCGGTTCCGAGAAGGAGTTCCCGTCCAGGTGGTTCGAGTCGAATCACTTACCACCATGTGGGTCCGTTTGACTGGATGGCCGAAGATAACCCAAACGCTCAACTCGGAGATGCTGCAGCATCCCAATGGGTACTTGCCGAAGGCTAAGAGTTTGAAGCCAGGCATGCTAGTCGCCGTGCTAGCAAATTTTGAAAAAGCAACTTTCTGGGACAGAGGTGTACTTTTACAACAAACGACGACGGGTTACACCGTCTTTTTAATCGACTGGGGGATAGAAACCCAGCAAACCCTCAGTTCGATCCGTTTGCTACCACGCAAATTTGCGTCGATGGCACCATGGGCCAAGAAGATCCGCCTGCTAGGCGTGCGGGACCAAGCGGAGCAAGCGCTGAAACACCGTGTGGCGCAAGTTACCATGCTGAAACGGACAGGATGCCTGATGGACATCACCCCTTCTCCAGGCAAAGAATTGACCGCGAGGTTGCTGTTGGACTTGGAGTCGGAACAATCGCCCAAAGACATGGGAGCACATTGGTTGGAGCTGGGATACGTCGATCCCCAATAATCCCTACTTTTGCCAGACTCTTTTTTTCTATGTATAATAATTCTTGTATGTTTAGTTTTGTATGTATGGTTCTGTATGTATGGTTTTGTATGTATGGTTGTATGTACAGTTTTATGTGGGTATTTCTATTTTTCTATATGTATTAGTACTGAATTGTGTATTCTTAGTCAAGACTGTTTGTGAATAAAAACTAATGAAAGCTTAAAAACTTGTTAACTCTCTCTTATCCTTCCTTCCCATTCACACAAGTCCTACAATATTAAATTTAATGTCCAGCTGGACAAATTATAAAGTACAAAATAAAAAAAAAGAATAAAAAAAATAAAACAAAATAAAAAAAGAATAAAAGAAATAAAATAAAATAAAATAAAAAAAAGTTAAATTTAAGATATCTTTTAAACTAATCATTTTTCAAATCAAGTACTTGTATACTCCTCTGTAGAGAATTAAAAAATGCATCGAATCGCGTCTAAAAAAATGTATCATGCCATTTACAAAAACAAAGACCACCCTGGAGTCTCGGATGAGCCTGGAAAAGATCTACGACCATGGCTAGATAGCTCTCTCGAAATAGGAAAAATTCTATCTGAAACTCTTTTTCCGAATAACGTACAGTTTGTATTTTACGAGATTATTTACCCTAATTCCATGTTACTTTCATACCACGTTATTTTATATTTTATTAGATAATTCCATAAAAAATTATATGCAATTTTTTCATTTCATATTTTGTATATTACAGTGATCTGTTTCGGTATCGTAGCAAATTATTCTTCGTTTTCAATTTTCTAGCGACATTTTTAGATTGAAAATTGTAAAATATTACAAGGATGTGGATCGGCATATTAAAAAGAGCATCTAATAATGGTATATTTATTTTAACGGAAAACAATAATTGATATCTGACACTTGTGTATAAAAAATACATTATATATATTCTGCCTGTATATATTGTTAACACTGTTATAAAATATTGCGAGGATAAGAAAAGTGTGAAACGAGACAAACGAAAACGTGCTGATATTTAAAGGGGGTCCTCTTTAAGGTCGGTGCTGCCGATATATAAAGGGGGTTCTCTTTAAGGTCGGTGCTGCCGATATATAAAGGGGGTTCTCTTTAAGGTCGGTGCTGCCGATATATAAAGGGGGTCCTGTCTAAAGTGGGCGTGGCTGGCACATAAAGGGCTCCGATTCCCGGCAGAACCAGAACATCATCCAACCTAGACGCGTAAACTACGCAGATCGGTCTAGTCCAACGTTAACATTCGAAAATTTTTCGAAAACTTGTAAAGCATGGAAATTTTACAAAGGACAAACGATCGGTTCCGAGAAGGAGTTCCCGTCCAGGTGGTTCGAGTCGAATCACTTACCACCATGTGGGTCCGTTTGACTGGATGGCCGAAGATAACCCAAACGCTCAACTCGGAGATGCTGCAGCATCCCAATGGGTACTTGCCGAAGGCTAAGAGTTTGAAGCCAGGCATGCTAGTCGCCGTGCTAGCAAATTTTGAAAAAGCAACTTTCTGGGACAGAGGTGTACTTTTACAACAAACGACGACGGGTTACACCGTCTTTTTAATCGACTGGGGGATAGAAACCCAGCAAACCCTCAGTTCGATCCGTTTGCTACCACGCAAATTTGCGTCGATGGCACCATGGGCCAAGAAGATCCGCCTGCTAGGCGTGCGGGACCAAGCGGAGCAAGCGCTGAAACACCGTGTGGCGCAAGTTACCATGCTGAAACGGACAGGATGCCTGATGGACATCACCCCTTCTCCAGGCAAAGAATTGACCGCGAGGTTGCTGTTGGACTTGGAGTCGGAACAATCGCCCAAAGACATGGGAGCACATTGGTTGGAGCTGGGATACGTCGATCCCCAATAATCCCTACTTTTGCCAGACTCTTTTTTTCTATGTATAATAATTCTTGTATGCTTAGTTTTGTATGTATGGTTCTGTATGTATGGTTTTGTATGTATGGTTGTATGTACAGTTTTATGTGGGTATTTCTATTTTTCTATATGTATTAGTACTGAATTGTGTATTCTTAGTCAAGACTGTTTGTGAATAAAAACTAATGAAAGCTTAAAAACTTGTTAACTCTCTCTTATCCTTCCTTCCCATTCACACAAGTCCTACAATATTAAATTTAATGTCCAGCTGGACAAATTATAAAGTACAAAATAAAAAAAAAGAATAAAAAAAAAATAAAACAAAATAAAAACTGAATAAAAGAAATAAAATAAAATAAAAAAAAGTTAAATTTAAGATATCTTTTAAACTAATCATTTTTCAAATCAAGTACTTGTATACTCCTCTGTAGAGAATTAAAAAATGCATCGAATCGCGTCTAAAAAATGCATCGTACCATTTAAATCTGAAAAATGCATCGTACCATTTAAATCTGAAAATCTTGGAATTGAACTAATCCGCGAGCTGGTTATGTTTCTATTTTTGGTAATAAAATAAAAAATACAAAATGAAATAAATAAAGTCCAGCAATCGAACAATACCCTATTGTGTAATTACAGCTTAACATGTACAGCTTTTCCCTGTATCTTATTATTACATTCAATTGCATAATGATACCTGATTAAAAAAATTAGTTTCTTCCCTGTAGTGGATTTTCTAATAAAAATCATTTTTAAAAAAATTTGTTTGATCCGTATGTTTTATTTTTTACTTTTTTAATCTTTATATTTGTCGTCATAGTTGTCACATAAAAAAGTATTTTTTCAAATTTCACCTCGACTAAATCAACGATTATCTCCAATAGAAAATTGTCAAGTTTTTGAAATGAGCATGCGTTTCAAATTTCAGCTTTTTACAGCTGTACGAAAAATGAACGTTATTTAGCTTCGTTATTTAGCTTACGCATGCAAACAGAAAAATAAGCTAAATAAATACCGTCAAAAATATGACAACGTATTGCTATCTTCATTGACCGCGATAAATTTTAATGCAGCGCGTTTTCTTTACAGGCAAAGAAGAATGTTTCTCTATTATTAGTGATTAGCAGAAAAAACAATTTTTCTCTGAGTAGCTGTTGTAATTGCGCTAATTTGTGATTTTATAATTATTCAACGGACATCGAGTGGCAATTCTATCTTCATTAGTATGTCGATAATTCTTGATAAAAATGGTTATGAGATGAAGTAATATCTCTTCGAGGATTAATCGCGGTAAATTAATGATTAATGATAATTACACGACTGTATCTACCGTACGAGTACAATCTGGCGATATTCTGTCGTTTCTCAAACGATATAAATGTACATCAATGTAATATAAATGATAAATATTTTCTCGAAATATCAGCACAAAAATAGGCTTCTATTTACGAAATATGTATATAATTTTCCCTCGTAATATCTTCTTTGCTCGCTACATATCTTGCTTTTATCAATAAAGCAGAACTCTTATTAACCGTTGCATCATATTAAATTGACATTTCTACGTCATATTAAATTGATATGACTTTCTCAGGTATTTTATATTTATACAACAACAACTTTATACGCTGTGTGTTTGTACGTGTATGTTTGCACTACCTTAGATGTTTCTAGCTACCTTGCTACTGCTACGTTTCATGGCGAACTTTTTTACACAGGGATAGTATATTTAAAGTCCGTTGATTACACTTAAAATATTCTGCATAGCAAAAGCGCTGACAGACGTCTCTTCAACAACTTCACGTCGTGCAGAAAAAACTTATTTATACCGTATATAAAATGTCTCCGCGCATAGCCAACAACTTTCATTATGAACATTTCTCCGTGTACTGAGTGGTTTAAGAGACGTTCCAACGTTTTTCAGCGAAACAGACATAGCGTATAAGACCGACAAAAATAATAATATCGTCCAGTCATAAAGAAAGACCACAAAAAGAATCACAAAAAAAAAAAGAAAAAGAAGAAATAATCGCAACTTGATTGAACAAATCCGATCCAAACTTGGTCGTCGCGGCTTCTACGACGTAAAATACGAAATTATCGATCGTCGTGTTGTCACGAAGATTCGACGATATCGTGGATAACAGCGTAAAAATGATCGAAATAGCGAAAAGTTTCGTAAGATGGGTAAAAAATCGATGATTCGAGCGATTCGTGTCGGACCGTATTGCCATCTCGTCGAGCGAACGAAACACTGTGTGTACGTCGATGCGACTCGGTAGCCTTGAAATTTCAACAACTGCAAGGCGATTGAAATTGTAGAATGGCACCGATTCAAGGACCAGATGGAGACTTTTCACGATTACGGGCTGTTCGTTCTCGCAAATCGATGCGTCAAGTGGAAGGTGACGATTTTCTCAGTTTGTCGCGAGCACACCGCGCTTTCTTTATACCAAAGAGACATCAACTACGATAAAATTACATAGTCCAGGGTATAAAATATAATCTTGTAAATATACCGTTTCTTAAAATAGAACGATTCTGTCGTACGAAATCTTGGAAATTGGCGTTTCGTTCATATTCTCTAGTTCAATTTAACGACTGCGCGACCATTTCAGTACTTTGGTTACTTTACAGTAACAGGTGGTGATAGCAGAGTTTCTCATACACCAAGTTCGTTCTATGGTTCCTTGGAATTACGATAAGTATGCATACAAACACATAAGGATAGCCATTGAGAGAAGGTAATTTATGTTTCGTCAAATTTCAAACGAGTTTCTATCGGTCGGTCAAACAATGGCAAATAATAAAATTGAGTACGGTTGTTTCTCATACACCAAGCTCGTTCTATGGTTCCTTGGAATTTTATTTATATTTTGCCAAATTTCAATCGAGTTTCTACCGATCGCTCAAACAATGGCAAATAATAAAATTGAGTACGGTTGTTTCTCATACACCAAGCTCGTTCTATGGTTCCTTGGAATTACGATAAGTATGCATACAAACACATAAGGATAGACATTGAGAGAAGGTAATTTGTTTCGTCAAATTTCAATCGAGTTTCTATCGGTCGGTCAAACAGTAGCAAATAACAAAATTGAGTACAGTTGTTTGTCTAAATCTTCCAGAACAAGTTGCATCGTAGAATACAGACTGATGAAAAGCTCGCGAATAATAATCTCTTTCTTCGCGATTCGATGGCGATCATACGATCGTAACATAGACATTGAGGCTAACGAAGTCGCAAACTTCCATACGGTTGAAATATGTATTTCACGTATGAGGCTAATTTATTGGAGAAAACTACTACAGCAACCATAAACCACGTAGTTTATCGTCCATTTGTAAATAGCTACGTCGCGAACGTTGTATTTCGAAAATATAGTATCGGTCAAATATTTGGAAGGTAAAGATACAGTACGCGAGCAAATTTCCTGCGTACGTCTGTGCGCGAAATTATAATGTTCGTAGAACGTATTTTAATACTACAAATACACGATATCCGTTATCAACAACGCGGAGTAAGATGAGTTTGCATTCAACGAGGATGCAAATTTATCGTTAACGTAAATTGCGATAAAACAGCGTGATAATCTATTTCGTACAGCACCGGTTCGCGGTGGGAAACGTTGAGGGATGGCTGAGAGGATTTAACTTTAACACCCTGATGTTACAGATTAAGTTAGAGAAGACTGAATCGTGACATCGAACGAAGTAAATGTTACCCATTGTTCCGTGATTTCGAAATGTCAGACGCGTATAGAAGATCGGTTTACGACCCGAAATTTTCCGCGATATAATTTATTTTCACGATCTTTTTGGTATTGTTAATAAACGCAGTTTAACATTTAGTTCTTGCCTATCGCTCGCATATTCTACGTGCATTAATTCGATTAATTTGCGCAACATTTTTCGTTTTATATTATTTTATCGAATTACGTACGATCCATTTTGTTTTATCAAGATAAAAATCACAACGTTTGACAGATTATGTTTCACGTTTGTATAAAGAAAGACACTTCCCGGACAACCTAATATACTTTCTACTATTCGCATGTTTCATACGTCAAGCAATTTACTACCGCGCGTAAAAATTTAATTACTCGTGAAAGATTGTTTTCCCTATGTACAAACCACGCTGCAGACCTTGTCAGACACCATCCTACACATAATATAAATCCCACCTACGAAACACCCCCGTACAAGCCTACACATCCTCTTCCCACAGCCTATTGCACGCATTCATTACAGAGAACTTCTTTGAACCGTAAAATATCAATTGCCCCTTATCATCATCGTCCTCTGTAGCGAAGAATACCGAAAGGGATAAATCCGAACGCGTAGCGTTCCACATAGTCGAACGCGTTTCACCCTCGAAAATTTCTCGGTCTATCGACTCTCCGCGTTTATAAATCTCCGATTTATCTGAAAATTTACCGCGCGAATCGCAGAGTGGGCGTCGAAGTTGATTTATAATACGCGCTAATCGCCGGTATATCGTCGATTTACGTAATATCGCATTACGAATTACGGTACGATTGACTCGTACTTTGGCGGATTGTATCGTTAAACAAAGAAAAGAAAAGGTACAGTCGACTTAACGCTTTACCGACCGCTAGTTCGACAGCATACGCACGTCCGACCGGCAGCTCAGGTGCAGGTTCTCCCTGGCGCTGGCTCTGTTTCGGTTCAGAGTCTCCAATGCCATTCTCTTCGTTCATCGCGAACGATAAGTTTCTCAAATTGGTATAAAACTGTGGGAGTTTACGAAGCAACGCAACTGACGCGATTGAGCAAGATACCTTGGTACTGAATAACAAATTACTGCTCAAATCGCGACAAAGATCGTCGGCGACAGAAAGCCGATTAACAGGTTATCGATCGGTAAGCGTCTGCGGCAAAAAGCCGATTCATAGGCTATCGGTCGGTAAGCGTCGGTAACAAAAACCGATTAATCGGCTATCGGTCGGTAAGCGTCGGTAACAAAAAAACCGATTAATCGGCTATCGGTCGGTAAAGCGTTAAGTAGGAAGAAAGGAAGCGAGGGAAGAACTTTGGACACGTTAGACCGAAATTGCAAACTGCAGGTAAAAATTAGCGACAAGTGAAGCGCATTCAGGAATTATAGGTTCGCGAGAGTACGAATCGCGAAGGGTTTCGGGGAGATTCGCCTGCGCTTAGCACGCACGAAGACAACCCCTTTGCAGATTGCGCGCTGTTGCATAGCGTTGCATAAGATTGCATAGTTTCGTGTGACGACCGCATTGCGCAGGTTCGACGCATTCCTAGGAAACACGCGGGTCTAGTTTGAACCTATCGAGGACGTGTCTTCCTGCGGAATTTCATTCGCGCGTCTCCGACGTGTTTCATCGTCCTCCGGCGCAACCAAGTTCGACGGTGTTCCTTGGATGCTGGCACGCGAATCCAGCCGAGTTTCGGACGTTGCGTGTGATTTCTTTACTCGTGTCTCGTACTTTTAGTCGCCTTCGTACGTTCGTATTTCGCGTAGTAGATAGTAGGACACCCTGTATAAAGCCGAACTCACGAAACAGAGACGTAATGGTCCGATAACTATTACGCACGGGTGGCAGCTATTTTCGGACACACAGTTTGCAAAGAAATAGTCTATTGATAGCTTGAATGAAAATCCTGCTCGATAATTTAATTCGGGTTATTTGCATGTTCTCTGGCCTTCGAGCAATACTTTCTAGAAAATTCAGTCCGCGCACAACAGACACAGATTTCTACGAAGCTCGTGACGAAGCTTCTGTGACGTTACTTTCGTACCACGACTTTTTCGTTCGTGAAATTCTTCTGTTTTTTTTTTCTTTTTCTTTTTTTTTCCCCTGAATGGGAGAGAAATGCTAGAGGCTTAATGAATGTTTAATTCTGAAGCGGTTTACTCAACTTTGAACAATTTCCAAATCAAACTCCATCTCGGAAGACAAATACGAAACAGCATTGCGAATGTAGAAATTTCAACTTCGAACACTTATTAAGTTATTATCGGAAGAGAAGGTAAATTTGAACAAGCAACTGACGATCGAAAATGAATTGATAGATAAAATATATTAGAAGCAATAAATTTTTATCTCTTCCAGTCGGGGCAAATTTCATTTCGGTTTATAACTCGTGTCATAGTTCTGGAACGTTCAACGTGGCGCGGCGTATCGTGAACAATTGGAATTGTTTCAAATTTCTTCCGAAATTTTTCCTTCCCTCGAACTAGGGAAATAAACTCTCATAAAAAAAGACAAAATATATATATTCAAAAATAATAGACAAATTTTCTGAAACATAGTTTTCGAAATAGACATAGATAATATAAATCGTTCGTAAATATCGCAGACGCTTTATGTATTTTAATGTATGCAAAGAAAAATATTTTTTATTTGAAGGAAATAATTCAAGTTTAAAAGCTGCGACGAATAATCAAAATTTCGCAAAATAACACCGAGCAGAATCGTGAAAACAAATATTCTCAAAGCGCAAAATTTGCAAAAAAGAAAAAAAGAAACGCTACTTTTTTACGAAGGCGATTGTTGTTCGAAGTAAAGTTAAACAGTTCACCTTACACGCGTGGAAGCACGATAGAAGCTTAGTCCAACGTTGTCCTTGATCAAATTCTATTCAAAAGCGACCTTTCATTTGGAAATTTTCACCGAAGGAACCAATTTAACTCGTGCAACGAAACCCTAGCTAAACCAAATAAATCGCTGGCTCGTGTCGAATTACCTTGTATCGGAGATTTATAAATAGTTCTTTCGAAGGGATTAGAGAAGCTACTTGATGTGTGAAAACAACCGCGAAAAGCTGTCGGCTCGAAAAAAACTTTTTCAATAATCGGATAACTCTGTCTTTTTCTAGGTGAACGAGTTTGAGAATATGGAAACGTTGAAAAATAAATATTTTCGAATAATTTTCTCGTAATTTCGTTATTTCGTTCAATCGTCGCTTTTCGATATACAAATAACGAACTCTCTCCCACTCTCGCTACGATTCATTGAGAAATACGAAACAGCGGGTCGAATATCATTCAGAGTTAACAGAGTTTCGCAAACTCCTTATCTATACATATTCGACGAAACTGAACATGCAGCAAAGACTAGAAGATATACACGAAACTACAAAGCTGGAGAAATAAATCAAACGAAATATCGAATTTTGTAAAAGCAATTCTAATCGCGGACTCGACAAAGACTAAACAAGCGTGGCTACTAAACACTGAAAACTACGTACAACGCTATCACTGGCAAGAAAGAAGAAGAAGAAAAACCAGCAAAATCATTCTCATCGCAGAAATCCATCCATTGCAAACCAATCTCGAACTATTGGCTTGGCAACTAAGCGATTGCGGATTTTGTCGTTAGGTGGTAATGACAAAACCCGCAATCGCTCAGTTGCCAATCCGATACCTAACCTCTTCTTTCATACAGCGCTCACGACGACTAATACGTCGAAAAACCGTTGCAGAAAAATGTTCATGATAAAAAGAACCTTCTACCTGATCGAATAAATGGAAATAAAAAACAACAAAATCTTCGACGAGAAGCTTACTAAAAATCCTGGAAAAAGTGATCGATATCGCGTTCGCCGCAGCGATCGACCAACCTCACAGAATCCGCAAAAGCCTGAATCCCTCTCTTTCGTCATCGATGAAACGTATAGGAAACGTCGGTGTCGAGTTGCCGCTCTCTCAAAAGAAACAATTATCGCAAGCTTCCGCGGAACCCATTACCCACTCGAGCAGCGGAGCCTTGGTGAAAGCGCGCACCGTTGAAACAAAAATGCTCGGTGGATCGAAGAACGATGACGTCACGGTTGACTAGCGCCCAGGGAGGGGGGTGGTAGTTGTGGCCATCGTGTGGGGGTGGGCCACTGTGACGTCGAATCGATGACGTCAGACGCGGGTCATAACGTCACGAATCTCGCTGGGTTTACAGCTAAAGCGCTGTCAGAGCTTGAATTCGTCGCCACGCGTCTGTGGCTGTATTTGGTGGGGATGACGGGGAATTAAGGGGAGCGTGGAGCGATGGGCGAATTTTGGACGCCACCCCTGGCTGTTTCACCCTCTCGTTTCGCGAGCTTCCCGGCGCACCCTCGTCGCCACAGCTCTTCCAGACGGCGAAAGGGGGATTGAACGAGCACAGGGCGACGAACCGCGGCCATTAGGCCATGTTCACAGCGGCGCAGCTTACGTTGTAAGCGCGTTTCGCGCAGGCTACGGACGTGTCGGTGCGCTCTTCTGAGATTTAAAATTCTGAAAATCTACAGGATGCCGTACAACGGTTGGAAATGTGTGAAATATTTAACGTGGAACATTTACGACGTCCAGTTATAAGCGACGTCCATTCTAATTACGTACAGGGTGTGACCGAATAACATAGCAAGCGGGATTCACAAAGGCGTTGCGAGAGAACGAGGAGAACACGTAGGGCGAAAGTTTTTCGCGCGAGACTCTGTTTTCGAGATATTCAAACTTGAAAATTTGCCAAGTACGCTTGAACTTGACCAATTATCGACCGGATATGAGCAAACGGCGATCGTGGCATGTTATTCAGAATGCGAAAATAAGCAAGAAACGTAAGATAGAGTTTCTCCTTTTAAGGCTTCGTTTTCAAGAAAACAGAACTCCAACACGCGTAGTTCTTAGTAAATTGTATTCTATGTTTGTCTCCTATTTGGTCACAGGGAATCGCCTCTCATCAGCTCCATATATTATTCGGTCGCACCCTGTATATTCGTACAGAAAATAAAAATTCATAAACATTCGCGGTTATTTCATTTATAAATAAATCCATAGATCTATTAATCCATTTCCATCGCGCGTGCCTCGCAATGCGATATATACGAAACGTAGCAAAATTTGTTTCAAGTTCGTTGAACGAAGATAGGTAATTCGTTTGAATTTTCTAAACGATACGAATTTGTTCGAATTTTCCGTATGAGCCCGTATGAGTCGAACAGGTATTCCGATACTTGTTTTCTGATATTATCTGCCGATGCAAATTCACATTAAACCGTAACGTATATCGCAAAATACTTTGGACAACTTACTATCGAATAGAATGTTTTAATGGAATTATGGATGGATTCTTTGTCGTGTACGTACTACGCTTTAATGCCAGAGTTGGTAAATGCCGCGCGCGCGTGGAATCTGATTTCTCGTGACATTTCGTCGTGCATCATCGAGCGAAAAAGGCGTATCAACGGAACAATGCGCCTTGTTCTCCACCCGCGGGCCACGCTTTCTCAACCGACAACACACTTTATATTACTTTTGTCCAGGGGATTTCAACTATGCAAACGACCTGCTGCGGTCTCTCTGCGACAATCTCGTGTATTCATTCGTTTAGCTCGACGTGTACTATCGTCGCCACATTATTCTTCCGACTACTTGCTCCACTTTCAATCTGTAATTTACTTCCGCGTAGCGTTAAGGAGGCAATGGCAATACGTGTAGTGTTTCGAAATTTGTCGAGACTAGCAATTTGCTAAAGGTTCGACGTTTGAAATTTTCATTACGGGACGTTCGATTGAAAATTGTTGGAATATTTTTAAATGTGCAACTTAGAACGTTCGAAAATCTTCCTCGTTTAAGACGCACGAAATTTTGCAAAAATAAAACTTTTCGATTTGCAACATTCGAATTTGCGATTTCCAGTTTCAGAAAATGTGAAGTAATTTTTTTTAGCTTCGTGATTATTAATACGACGGTTTTTGAAATAAATTTACGAACGTTCGTAGCACGTTCTATTTTATTTTCACTGTAGAACGTTTAGTCGCGATTACTATCTTCGTTCTAGTTTCTATTAGGCTAAATTAAGTGTTTCAAGTGAAAGACGAATCTCGGATTATTATTATTTCGTTAATTTATTTGGACAACAGACTTTTAACACGAAGAAGCTACATTTTCGTTTTTCGTTGTTTCTAATCCTTCTCTTGTGACTATCTCCGACAAATAAAAGAAGAAAGACTATAAAATAACATTATAAAAATACGTAAACTAAGTGCTTTAATAGATCGCACATAGTTGTACTATATATCGTTTTTCTATCGTCCTTTATTTAAATCTTTCTATTACTACGATTAAAAAAAAGACAAGTACTAACTTTCATCGATAAAAACACTTAATTTCACCTATTGTACGCCTCTTACAAAAACAAACCCATTGCATGGGACTAATTATTAAACCTTTTTTATGCGAGAGGTATTTTTGCTTCAACGAAAGAAACTGAATAGAAAATTCGACGTTGTTCTTTAAGTAGCTAAAGTATGTACGAAACGCATGTTTCAGCAAATAAACTATAAGAAGAATAATATTACACAGAACTAACAGAGAGAGCATTTTGAATAGAAAATTCGACGTTGTTTTTTAAGTAGCTAAAGTATGTACGAAACGCATGTTTCAGCAAATAAACTATAAGAAGAATATTACACAAAACCATCAAAAGAAGAGAGAGCATTTTGAATAGAAAATATGAATATCTTCTACAAATCGTTAAATCGTTTGAGCGTTGATTTACGCGACATACAAAATTATTTTACAATTTCTCCGCAATCACTTTCTTTACGCTATCTATCTACTTCGTTGTATAGCAAATTTCTCGCGCGACTCTTACAAATAAAATAAATCAAGTTGGAAGAATCAAAAAAGTAATGGGAAATTGCGGGCAAAATACTCGGCGAAGTAACAAGAAATTGCAAAGGCAACTTCGAAAAAATACCGTTCGCGACATTTTCCCGTTTTCCAATTTACACACTCGACTCGTTTCGCGGCTTCCCGACCATTCGCGTTCCCACCAATAGAAAATTCAATCGCCGATAAAACGCGCCTTGCCCCGATTATTCTCGAAACGTTTCGCGTACGTTTTACCGGCACTGCATTTCCAGTCAGCTCGGCGCGTTACAACGTTACAGTGAAAGAAGTCACGGCAACGGAGGGTTTCAGGTGCTCGTAAAATCGATATCGCAACTAGGACACTAGGTTATTCGGCGAACGATGATAAGGGGGCTACCTTCGGCCGAATGATCGCCGCTGATAACGCCGACGACCATTGTGAGAGAGAAGGGTGGGAAATAACTGGTCGAGGCGATGCAGCCAAGAATAGACGCGGCCGTGAAAGAAGGGGAACAAATGAAATTCCCGGAAGTAAAGGAAAGAGCGACAAATCGCGCGGAAATTAACACGCGCTCTCTGCGACGCCGATTTCTACGAATTTCTTTCGTTTGCTTCGCGTGGCTTGCGTCACGCGTTAGGGATATTAATTATTTTTCCTGTGAACTGCGGCTCGCAGCGTGCGTAGGATGATTTTACCGATTAAACTGTGCATTTCCACGGCAATTTGTATATTTTTGCGAAGCTACTTGACGCTAGCCGTGGCAGTCCGGTTTCAAAATTTAGCTTAAAATTCTACTACACTTAAATCTTAATTTTGTATAAATTCTCGTAATAACCGACCAATCGATTTCTCAATTTTTGTTAATTTACAACAAAATTAGACGAACGAAGGGAACAACAATGAACTTGCAATTTTAAATACAATTTCGAAACCGGTCGTTTGACCGTGTCTGGCAAGGTTCCTGGTAACCGGTTAACTGCGCTCCACGTGTATACTCGTTCTACCTCGTATTTATTTACACGCTCCATGACCTAGCCCCACGACAGATTTCTGAAGCTAAACTCCGCGGTTAAATGGTTGAACGAATGCGAGATTCCAGAGATTTACTTCGGTAGTTGATTGTTATGACGATTAACGCTGAGTTTTAGATAAGAGATCTGCATGTAGCTCTTTAGTATCAACAATGACACACGATTTAACCCTTTGCGGACTACCGCCGCATATATGCGCTCTGCGTAAGCCATCAATTTGGCCGAGCAACTTGTATATGCGTTTGGCGAAAACAACTGATACAGCCGAATGACTCATATGTGTGTCCCAGGTAAACGCGTCGCTATGAGCGAGAAACTTATTGGCTTGGCAACTAAGTGATTGCGGCCTTTGTCAATACCACCTAATGGCAAAATCCGCAATCACTTAGTTGCCAAGCCAATATACAGGGTGGTTGGTAACTGGTGGTACAAGCGGAAAGGGGGTGATTCTACGCGAAAAAAGAAGTCGAAAATATAGAATACAAATTTTTCGTTCGAGGCTTTGTTTTCGAGAAAATCGACTTTGAACTTTCGGTCGGTACGCGTGCACTTTATCGCGTCTCGTTATAACGGATCTCACTGTAGATCGTTGTCTCGATTGACGTTATTTTTTTAAATTTTTAAATTTTTTTCTTAATTTTTCCATCGCGACAACGATCTACAGTGAGACTCGTTGTAACGTACCGCACGCGTACCGAGCGAAAATTCAAAATCGATTTTCTCGAGAACAGAGCCTCAAACGAAAAATATTTATTCTATATTTTCGACTTCTTTTTTCGCGTAGAATCACCTCCTTTCCGCTTGTACCACCAGTTACCAACCACCCTGTATACGCGTTCGGCGAGAACAACCGATAGAACCAAAAGGCTCATACGTGTGTCGTTTTGTTTATCCAGTTGAGAATCTGTGCACGTACGTACGTCTAGAATTTAAGATTTATGAAGGAAAAGTGTGTCTAAGCAAAAATGTGGCTGGCAATTTTAAATGGCAGCAGCTCGATCCCATGGTACGACCTGAACTTCGAACCGTCCCGTCCGCAAAGGGTTCCTTTGCTTTTTTTTATTTGGAAAAATTTTACAACCAATTTTCATTGAGAATTATAAGTAAATTATTCGGGCCTGGTACTATATCGTGTATAATAGGTGATTATCGTATGTTTGATTCTAGTTGAATCTAATTCAATTTAAATCTACCGCAAAGGGTTAAGAAATGTAAATTTCAGAGAGACGTTTCGAGCCGGCGTCGGTGTAAAGCTAAGGTCGGTGTAAGCGGCACAAGTACGTAGAACCGATGGAATTAGAAATATGTCGTTTTGCAGGATAAAAATAGAAGTCTAACGTAGATCTTCTACTCGATAAATGAAAATTCGAAATCGTTCGAGTCGTATCGCTATCGGTGTACCAAGTAGCGATACACTGCGCGTATTTTCTACCTGTCTTCGTGTCGTCGTGCGTATGTGTTCGCGATAATTTTGAATTACCTACGAATGGATAAACATCCGAGATCTAATAAAGATTAGACTGCGGATTTGTCGAACCTGCAACAGAGTACACAAAGTGTACGTAATAAGCAAAGATACGCAAAATAGAAACAGAGTACTTTTTGTAACGCGTAATAGGTAAAACGATGTTCCTTCGAAACGCGTAAAAGTTGAAAGCTAAATCGAATAAAAAAGACAATTTTGGCAGATACAATATAGATAATTTCGAACGCTTTCAAAAGTATTTCAGTAAAAATGCGTTTATCGCGTCAGATAATAGTAATCGGAATCCTTGAAAAATTCGATTTATCAGTAAGTAAACGATCATTATTATCTGTAATCTGCACAAATCGATGAACCTACGTGGAAGTTACGAAAATCCTTGATCCTAAAGTAAACGATCCAACGTGGTATTAAAATGAACAAGATTGCGTCTTATGGAACGCTAAATTCTCCGTTTTTTTTTCTCTCATCGTTGAAATTACCCTCGATGATAATAAACATTTTGTTGCGTGTATTGTACGAAATTTTTACGAAGCATTTTTACGATAAACGATAAGTAAAAAGTAGCTATAATTGGCTGTTTAAATTGCAAACCTAAACGAAGCAATAAGAAAATTACGCGAATTAACGAAAATCGTTTCGACTTTACCAGTTAGCCATTGTGTTAGCTATTTACTTTGCAAAATATTTATTTATCCTTCCACATTCAGGTTTAGAAACTGAAAGGAAAGCAGGTCCCATTTTCTGTCAATATCTCGTTGATTCGAAAGAAAGAAAATTTTAATTCCTAAGAAATTCACGCGTTTCAAATTCATCGTAAGCAGAAAGCCTTAGCCACAAGTAGTTAAATACCATTAGCAAGCGTTTAAAAGACGGCAAAGCTGGCAACAGAAGAGCCAAGTGTTAAAATAGCAGCTGCACCATCTTTACATAAGGTTATGCTTGTACCATTAGCATTAGTTTCAGCACTTAACCCCATAATGCCGGTGTATAGCAAGCAGCGCATTATCAGATCTTAAGCGTTCCAAGATTCATTGCCACGGGCCATAATTCAACGTATAAACCGCTAAAAACGATGGCTTTTCGCGGGTAACCTTTGGCCAGATTCACCTTCTTATAATAGAAATCCTACCAAAAATTCTATCAAAAATAGAGGCAATGTATCAAAAATGTCTTAAATCCACTCTGACGATTTCTTGAAATCCTTCTTCTATACAATATCTACAGGCCATAGTTTGAGCGTTTACGTAATATTTTCCCCTTAATCTAAACGATGTTATAACGATACATTAGACAGTCTTATCTTCGACACTCGAAATTACCAATCGACAGAGTCACATTTTTTCGAAATTCTTCGAGATATGCTATTTCCAACTACGTACGAAATCAACTTTTTCGGACGAAGATGTTCCTTACGACGATTCCTTGTGCTTTCACATGTGACGGTTCCCGACGATAACGAAAACCTAATCTATTCTTCTCCTTTCAGATTCCTCGATTTGAATATGAAACGTTTAACTCCTTGGCCCACAACCACGAGTCAGACTCGTGGTAAAGAATTTGTGCCATAAACGGAACCCACGAGTGGTAAGGAATTTTGCCATAAGCGAAAACCGAGTCTAAATAATAAATTGTTTTTTTGTTAACTGATCAATTGACCATGATTACGTCCTAGACGTCTTAAATTCCTTTTGTAGCCCCTAAATATACACGTCATAAGAAGTATACATCTTGCGCCAGTTCGGGCACACGGCTGAACAGATGAACGGCAGATAGCGTGTAGAGCAAGGGGTTAACGATCTCAAAATTTTTAAACTGCTGTATATTATAATACGTACTGGTGTATGTATGTTGCTTTTATATACTTTTCTACGTACGTGTGTTGCTTTTATTTGGAAACATTTAAATACGTCGAAGACTATGGACGATGCCAAAAGATGTTGGGAAGAAACGTACGATTTCGAGGTGGACATGTCACGCCATGTATTTAGAGCTTGAAAAGCTCTGAGAAGACCAGGGTTTTGTTTTTAAACGGCAAGCGTAATTTTTTATTTTCTATGCATTCTTATGCGTGTAGCGGACATCGAGACATTTTTCAAGCACCCGTTACTTGCATCTTTCAACGTCAATTTTGTACATCTTCGTACATTTTACTAATCCAGAAAGTTCGTTCAATTTTTCGACGGACGCACTAAAAATTTTTCGTCAAAAATGTCAAAAGTACGCATGAGACGACAAGGTGGCAGACACTGAAATACGTGAAACAGGGATTCTTAACCGGTTAGTTGTTGCGACCTCATTGAAAGCACTGAGAAGCGTGCACCGTAAAATGTATCGCGAAAAGTACGCGATGACGAGTATACTCGTCGAACAGAGAGTACGCGTGGCTGTTATAATACAGATTTAAGTTGTAACGAGATTTTATTTCGTAATTTTATTAGCGATTAGTGACGACAGAAAATATTGCTATTTCTTCGTGACGAGTATACTCGTCGTGCGTAAAATGTAGCTAGAATTGGCTGTTTAAATTGCAATTCTAACGAAAACTAAAATAAATACGTAAATCTTAAGATGTTCCGAATATTCGAAGGCGAAAGGACGAGATTAAACGAACGAATAAAAAGAAATAAACTGTATACAGTGTGAACGCAAAGTAGTTGGTTTTTCCCGCTGTAACACATTTTACGTGCACGCTTTTCAAAGAGCTCGCAACAGCTGCTAAACTGGTTACTGAGTACATCCGGATGAAACTGACACGCTGTACGTTCCAGTCTCTGTTATTATCTTCAAATTTCAAAGAACGAACCTTATGAAAAATGCGAAAAGACAAAGCTTCGAATATCAATTACGCGGCGTCGCTTTTGAAACGAGCGCCGTGTCGCAGTCACCATTTCGCGGATTAACGAAACGCACGTACCAGCTACGAGATAATTGTTTTGCAGCGTGTTGTATAGCGACGAGGAGAATCAACCCTCCCTAAATTCGAGCGGTAACAGCATTAGCGTCCCGCGACTAGCACCCCCCTTCCAATCGAACCCGACGCGAACCCCACAGACAGTGGCGATCGTTAAGCAAGGTCAGTGACATCGGTCGTCCACCCGTCTACCGTCGAATATCTTTTTCATCCAACTATACACGACGATCTTGACGCGTCCTGCCTGGAACGCTACATTTGTCTGGCTATGTATGTAGATAAAAAAAAAAAAAAAAAAAGAAAGAAGCGATGAAAGCAAGAAAATTATATTCTGTCTATATTTTCTTTTCTTCTCTCTCTCTCTCTCTCTCTGTCTTTCTTTTTTCTTATTTGTTTACGAATTCTTTGTTTTGGTCTATGACGAGAATAGACGAGTTAATTTGTTATTAAAACGATTGATATTTACAGATTTTTCTGTATGCGTATTATTTACCATAGTCGATAAAGCATGAATCGAAGAATGAGTTAGGGTGTTCAAACATGGAGGAACAATCGATCTAATTAACTTTTCTTTATATTCTTCGCTTCGTTAGTTTTTAAATACAACTACTTTTTACTTTAAATACGGAAAGAAGTTTCTGAATCAGCAACGACCTAACGAACGGAATAATTCTTAATAGAATTTCAAAATATTGCGATAAATTTGACGATAAGTTAAGTGGACGATAACAAATTTGAGTTCGTGATCGTGCGTTTAAAATTCTTTGATAAGAAACGTTTTCAACGATCTTTCCCTTAATGTATTAATTGTTGAGAAGAGTGAGCGGAAATTCCAACATTGAAACACTGCAATTATCGCGTTTCTCATAGATTTACCTGTACTTCTAAAATTTGCAGCAAGGTATGGTACAAAGGTGTCAAGTAAAAGCGCATACACAGGTGCACGCGCTAATTATCGTTACCTGAAGCAACGCGCAAGTCTATCAGCGATTGAACGATAAAAAACAAAAGATGTTTCTGCATGTCCGCCCTAAGATGCGTCGATTAGTATCCATAATCGATGAAAGTGATCGCTTACCTGAAATCAGAAGATAGTTTCATTAAAAATATGATCCGAGAACCGTGAAATTTTCATTTTATTTTATTTTATTTTATTATTTATTTCCCTACCACGCTCATTCCACCAACGTGTTTTTTACGTTCAACGTTACACCGCTTCCCCAACAAAATATTAGCTCGCCCGAAAAATTTCTTTCGTTTTATAAGGAAAAAATGGATGCACATTTTCCCTTTTATACTATTTTACCGAATTACGTATGATCCATTCTCTTCTATCAAGATAAAGATCGCGACGTTTGACAGATTAGGTGTCATGTTCGTATAAAGATGCATCGTCGTAAAGGACGTGTCCGTAAAAGAAAAACACTTTTCCGACAACCTAATATCTTGTGATCTGTGCGCGCTCAACTACAGAGCAACCGTAGAACCACGCGCTCTGTTGTTGAGTCAACTTCGACCAAAACGCACTGTACACCCTTATTCGAGCCTCCCATAGCAATTAACGAAATTGACGAAAAGCAGAGTGGATGAATTTGACTTTCGACAGGCTGGTACGTAAACCTTCCACGTCTGCAAACTAATTTCTCCGGTGAAGAAAATTTGCCGCTTCGACGGTCGATAATAACACCATCGTGAAAGTATCGGTGAACGACTTTTTAAAAATAACCAGCAATATGCCCATACGTCGTAAACCCAACCGCTTTACCATCAGCTCTCTATGTTTTTCCTGTCTTTCGATCTTCTTTCGATGCAGCGGGATCCGCACGAATCATCAGATGGAAACTATCGAACGTGTCTTGCAGGCACAATCGCGAACCGGTGCAAACTTCATGACCGCCCATTTAATGGTCGTACATTGGTCGATTCATAAACTACAAACACGAGACATCGGCATTAAAAGTGACGCTGTTAAACGAGACGGACCGGTTAAAAATACGAAACCAGTTCGACAGGTTTTCGAAACCGCGATCGCGGCGAATTTCACACTGGCCCGACAAAACGCTTCGTCCAGAACCCGAAACGTTATCGATCGGTTTAGGAAACGAGCAGCGGCGTTAATTAACAAATTAGCAAGGCGGACGATGCGAAGTACGCGTACCGGACGACCTAGGACAAGCTGACACAGTATAACGCAGTTCCTGGGCATCGTGGCGTTTAAATTCCCACACCTAAGATTCAGAGGATTTTCTCGCAACGACAATGGTTTTTCGCTGTAACACGAACGCGAGACAGTCGAGATCGAAACAGAAGAAAAAAATCTCGGTCTTAGAGGTAAATTTCGGTAAGAAATCGTATCAAGTTTCTACACGGGTCTCTGCGATTATCTCTAATTCGTGTTTACCAAACGATTTCGCGAAGGATACCGAAATAGAAGGATTATTTTTCCATTCTGACCCATGGAATTCGTACGGATTTTCCCCTTTGGATGAATCTCACAACTGCTCGTATTATTAGGACTTTTTCAACTTGCAATCACGTACGAGATACGCTTACAAATCCGTTTCGAAGTTTGGCGATATAGTCGCGATAATCGAGTCTCGTTACGCCGCTAATGGAACTTGTAAATCTTTCGTACAACACGGACAACGCGTCGATCACGGATTTCTATGATACAAACGTTCGGATAACGTGTTCAGCTATTGCAACTGTATCGGAGTTTCGCGACAAATTTGTTGTCATATTGTACAACTTAGGTATTGGATTGGCAACTAAGTGATTACGGGTTTTGTCAATACCATCTAATGGCAAAATCCGCAATCACTTAGTTGCCAAGCCAATACCTGGTGCTACAGTCCTTGCCGCCCTTCCGCTTATTTTTATTCTCCTATTTTTATTTCTTCCCTTTTTTCATTTGCTTTATTTCCGGAATGAATTACCGATTGTGTTTGCTTTTAATATCGGTGGCGCTCGAACGTCGAACAACGTGATGTCTACACGTGTATCGATCAAGTTAATTATAAACCGCGGCCTTTTAGCATCCGTTATTTTCGTGTAATTGCGGCGCAGCATCGCGGCCGATCCGATCGAGCAGAAACATTGAATTAATTTTGTTGCGTTCGAGGTTATTCGCGGATCACGCTCCGTCTCGTGAAAGTAAGTGCACGCCGATCGGGTTGTGTAAGACGAGCCGCGACTCTGTGGTTATCGATCGATTCTAAAAATTGTAACACGTGTTGTAATTAGCGACAACTGACAAACTTTCTTCCTTTCCCATGGCTCGTCCGTGCGTACACGCGTCCCTGTCTGTGTGTGTGTGTGTGAATGATTGACTTTTTTAGCTGGTTAAGCGAAGAAAGAAGCGTCGAAGCGTGCAATGAAACTTGATGGCAAAATTAATGTTCGGGATACCGCGTTCTTGTTTCGAAAGCGATACAATCCGGAACGTGTAAATACATATTTATGTAACGTGTATCTTTCAACATAATAATATATAACGCGTTGCTTCGTTGATTCAAGTCGGTAAGAAGAGTAATTAAATGGTTCATAAAGCAAAACTGAACCTCCGTTTGTCCGAATACTGGATCGTTTAAGCTCGTGCAATTTTTCTTAGGTTTTTGTGTTCTAAAAAATCCCCCAAAATTTCTGCTCTTCTAAGAGTCGTCTAGAATCGTCAGAATCAATCTGGAACATTATCCGATAGATTTTATAGCTATGCGTTACCTTAGTCTTCTTTCTATGCGAAGCAAAGTTCGAACAAAAGTGCGGATAAAATGAAAAATTAGATAAAATTGCTGATCGAAAACGTCTCGGTACGGAGTGTTGACTACGTTGATTGTATTTCTAGCTTGCAACTTTTAAGAATATTAAAGTACTTTTCCATAAAAATGCGAAGAAAAAGAGAAAAGAAAATAGACAGTAAAATAGAATTTTTCGAGTCACGTCGCTTTTGTTTTGTAACTTCATTTCGATCGCGTTTCGCGAAAGGCAGACGCGACGGTAATTTTCGAGTTTGCGCGTGCGATCATCTTGAATCGATCAAGCATGTAACTGCATCAAAATTTATCTATGCGCACCGAGGGAGCAACGCACGATGTCCACGCGTCTTCCTGTGTTCCTCGTCTCGTCAGGGAAGTTGCCGCCAAGGGAGTCGCGTAATTATCCCTTTCACGTAAATATGAATGGCCATTCCAGCGGCTAATTGTACAGGTTTGTCAGGAATCCTTATCGATGAATTCGCCGATAACACCGTCTTGCACAGCAAGTTGCAAACCGATAGTGTTAATGAATTTATAAGTTGGAAACCGCAGCCTACTAAAACCTAATTAACCAGTTAACTGCCTTCGACGTGTACACTCGTCGTTGCTTGATTTTACCTGCGCATCCTGTAAGCAACTTTCGAAATTAAATTACGCGGTTAACAGGTAAAACGTCGAATGCCGCGCATTGGATTTTATTCTATCGGATCGATTTCCTGGCTATCGTCAGCGATCAAATTGACGAGCAACTTATTCGCTTATATAATTGAGAAGAATCTCTGGAAACGGTGGCAACTTACGCGAACCGTCGTCGAACGGCCATTGCGAGAAAGGGAGGATTGTGCAACGTGGATAATTATCATGGACGTGGTAATTCTTGCTAATTACATCGATAGAACGCAAAACGCGCGATAGTAATCCGCGACAGATGCTGGCGGAAACGACCTCTCATGATAATTTAAACGATTCCGCATTACATCACGCGTTATTGCTTCGAACCTATAAACAGCTGTTCAGCTATCTGATTGCTATACGATAACAACGAAGAAATTTTTACTCTGGTTAGTAAATTAACGACGAACCGATAATCAAAAGTTATTTTCTTGTAGAATCCACTCGAACCAAACAACGCGAATCTTTTTATTTCTATTTGGAAGAATTTTTCGATCAATTCTCATTGAGAATAAGTAAATTATTCTGCCGTGGTACTATAACTTGAATAATAAGTGTTTATCGTATGTTTGCGGATCTGATCCGTCGTGGCAAGTAATTACAATACAACTTCAATTAAATTTAAATCGATCGTCAGTAGATCATATATAACATATAATATACATATAGATTATATGGGATATACATATCGTATGTTATATACAGGGTGGTTGGTAACTGGTGGTACAAGCGGCAAGGGGGTGATTCTACGCGAAAAAAGAAGTCGAAAATATAGAATAAAAATTTTTCGTTCGAGGCTTTGTTTTCGAGAAAATCGACTTTGAATTTTGACTCGGTACGAGTGCACTTTATCGCGTCTCGTTATAACGGATCTCACTGTAGATCGTTGTCTCGATTGACGTTATTTTTTTAAATTTTTAAATATTTTTCTTAATTTTTCCATCGCGACAACGATCTACAGTGAGACTCGTTATAACGTACCGCACGCGTACCGAGCGAAAATTCAAAATCGATTTTCTCGAGAACAAAGCCTCGAACGAAAAATGTTTATTCTATATTTTCGACTTCTTTTTTCGCGTAGAATCACCTCCTTTCCGCTTGTACCACCAGTTACCAATCACCCCGTATAACAATAATAATAAAAGTATTTGAAGCGGGTATCTCAAGTATCGTTTCTTTTGAATTCTACGAGACGAACAAGCGTTGTGAATATTTTTGCGCAGTAATATATCCGTTGCATGCGGCTCGATTATACTGCAGATGTTCCCACCGTTGCTAGGCTAATTATGCATCATTAATGGATTAATTACTCTGACTAATTATTCGCGTAAAACAGCGGAATTTTTTATTGACGTATCGAGAGGAACATTCGCGTGGAACGGATACTACGTCCTTCGAACAAATCTAAATTAACATAATTTTTTACATTTTTTTAATCCTTTCAAGGGCGATATTTGTTAAAGTTTCAGAGACACGATTTATAATTACTCGTTTAATTACATTTCATTTATTTCAAATGGATATCGATGTCGATAATAATATCCAACATTATCGTCGTATCTTCGTATCCTTCAACGTAACAAAGAAAAAACAAAGTATGTTTCTGTACATTTAATGGCTGTATTGGCCAAGAGATTGAAAACAAGATCTCTTCGTAGAAAAATCGAATAGACTCAGATATTATCTTTGAATTTATAACAAATTACAAGGTATACGTAATTATCCTCTTTAGTTTCATTCAGCGCAATTTACGTTTGCTACACGACGTACTCCGATCCCTGCGTCACATCAAACTCCTGATAGATCCAAACTTAAAGCCAAGTTACCTTTTACAAACCAAGTAACTACAAACGTCGCATAGAACGAATCAAACGATTAGTGCAACGAAGAAGCTTCGTACATAGGCAAATGCGTCGCTACGTCGCACTTGGCGAGCAAGTATTCGAAAACTCTCACTCAATACGAATTTCAGGTACGTCGAAACGTTTCAAATCCCCAGAGGATCTCGCGTTACGACTAGAAAACGTTTTTATCTGGGGGTACCCTATCGAGCATATTATTTTCCCAGAATTCGACCGTTCTGCCTTCGCTCGTCAAACGGAATTTAAAGAAAAAAAAAAAAAGAGAGAAAAAAAGGAAAGAAGAGAAAGGTAGAGAGAAAAAAAGGAAACGGGAGTATAGAAAGAAAAGGGAAAAAAGAAAGGGAAATGGGAACGAACCGAGGGAAAGGATGACGAAAAAGAAGGAACAAAAAGGAACGGGGAGAAAAGGAACGAAAGAACAACGATGGTCGCCAGCGCACGCACGGCACCCTATTTTTTGCAGACATCGTCTGGATCGAAGAAGCCATCTGAGCAAGGGTCAGAAAACCTCTGGTCACCGACCTTAATTTTCGTCTCGTCTCGTCTCGTCTCGATGAAATCTCAGTCGGTAAGGTCACGACCAAGAACCTTCGCCTCTTGCACGATTCGACCGATATTATTCATGAAATTTCGCGAATCGCCGGAGTATTTCGTTCCTCGCCTGTGCCTATCGAATAAGCTTTTGCAAAGACCGCGATAAATAATAACGAGCAGACTATACCACATTCGATGGTATACGACGAGGAAAACGGAGGCGAACATTCTTTCTAGCTAATGGCGAGATCGAAATATCTCGGACCGTCGGTGAAAGACGAAAAATTATAGAAAATAATTGAATTTCGATATTTACGAACTCTGAAATTTCCAGGCATTTTTTTATATTTCTTTTTTCTTTTTTTTTTTTCTTTTTTTCAATACCCAAACGAAGACAGCATTTATTCCAACGTCTCGTCGATCGGTATAAATATATAAAAGAAACTCGATGGAAAAGTTTTTGAACAGCTCGGTGATTCGTAACTCGCGATTCGTGACTCGTTGGATTTTTATCGGTAGTCGAATCAAAGGGTTTGTCGGCTTTATCGCCGATGCAAACAAAGCTGTTTGTATCCGTGAAGCATCATCCACGCGGTCTGGTTGTGTCTGGCCGTAAGAAAAGCAACCGAGGGTGGCCTACTGAACAAGTCTGTTTATCGAGTTGATTGAATCATGGCAACGTTCTATGATACTGTTGGCGACGCGAGTTTCAAGAGTTCTTCGAACGTGTATATATATATATATATATATATAGCAAGCTTCGTGATTCAACGAGGTCGTAAAACTGTTCGTGGTTGTACGATATACATGTACATCGGATCTGAAACCAATTTTTATGGAATAACGTAAAACGTTGCTATACAGTGGCACGCGAAAATATCTGAGCGTTTGTAAAATTCTTTCGTGAATATATTACGCGGGCTATGTAAAATATTATTTGCTACAATTATTTATTATTTCTCCATCAAAGTACGCTTCTACAGATCTGAATTTTGTCGGATTTAAACAATTCAACCTTTTTTTTTTTTTTATTTGGAAGAATTTTACGATCAATTGTCATTGAGAATCATAATAAATTTATTATTTTATTATTTCTATAATTAACTTATAAATAACATTATTCCGGCGTGGTACTATGTCGTGCATAATTCAACCTAACGCAGGTATTTGCGAGGCGTAATCCGAGCCCATCAGTAACCGTTGCAACGAGGATTTTTATGCGTTTATGGGATATTCACATCAACCTTCCTAAGCCTGGTCGAACGAATGGTTTCCAAATTTGGCTTAAAATTGTCTTATTCTTAATTCTTATTTATTTTGTCCATTCAACTTTCTACAAACCATAATAGAAAGAAGACCGAAGAAGAAGCATCCCGCAGACCTCACGATAGAAATAAAATAAACAACTTGGAAAATGGAACCCCCTGGGGGTAATCATCCACATGTTATATTATTATACCACTAAGCTATAATATTTTACCAAATGTCCTACTGG
Organism: Bombus bifarius; assembly: GCF_011952205.1. NCBI lineage: Eukaryota > Metazoa > Arthropoda > Insecta > Hymenoptera > Apidae > Bombus > Bombus bifarius. The sequence goes on along the minus strand of NW_022884495.1, from coordinate 2,058,133 downwards.
ACAGATTGTAAAATTTGAATAAATAAATAAAAAAAATAACTTCTACAAATTCTTATATTATCCGTCAATTTCTCAATTTTCCTTCAAAATTTAATTTGAAATTGTCCCTTCATTCTTACTTCTTTTGTTCGTCCAATTTTCTGTGAATTCGTCTGATTAACCAATTTCTGTAATTTCGTTATAATATAAGAATTTACATAAAGCCGGATGAACGAAAGAGACGACAACGAACGTACGATTTTAAATAAAATTTCGAAACCGGCCGTTTAACCGGGTTCGGTAAGGTCAGGGTTAAAAGCGGAAAAATCCATACGAAGAGAGAGTGCACACAATACGAAGAGTCGTGAAACAACGAAAGTGGATTATACTCGTGATAATTTCTAGCTAGCGAAGCAAATTGCTAAGTAAGCTCCATTTCTTTCTAAGTTCTTTTCGTAAAAATGCGAAATTGCATATGGTCGATGCAATTGCTCTTCGTAAAAATACGAAATTGCCCGCAAGTGTATGCAATCTTCCACACCTGACCGATTTTACCGCGTTACGTTTCTTCGCCTGTACTTTTCCACGTGTTCTATACGCTCGCATATACGTTGTAAGTACTTCGAATAGGGCACGATGTAACATAAATCGATTCCACGAGTCCATAGGTTCGCTTGGTAGCTTATGCAGATCGCTTTACAGGCGCACTCACGTTGCGCTTCGCTGCACCACGAGGAGCACTGACCCTCTTGTCAGATTGTGGCCACGGAAAGAAAACTATGTACACACGTATCTTCCACGTGCAGCTGAGACGCAGATTTCATTTTACCTTCTTCCGATTCTCTTTCTTTCCTTTTCCCTTTTTTCTTTTCTTTGGGGGGGAGGGGGAGGGTCGATGGTATTATTAGTGGACTTTGGATTTCGCGCAACAATTCGAGAACCGTACGAGCGGATTACGTGCAACAGATGGTTACTTTTCTCGAGATTATGTCAGTTTACGTTCGAATAAGGAAAAGGAAATTTTTCTTCGGGTTTATCGAGTACATAGGAAACCAGCATTTATAACAGCTCATAATTTCTCTTAATTTCGAGAATTTAAAACTCTCGAAAGCTACTCGAAATAATTAATAAAGACAAAATATTTCTCTGAGAAAAATATCCATCGAAAATCCTATCAACCGATTAGGATATTTTCTTCGCTTTCCATTGTCTCATTGAACGAATACAGTGCATTTGTCAAATCCATCCCTCCTAAGTAACTGCCATAAACCTAGCATTCTACCGAATGTCCAAACTGAACAAATCGCGAATGTAAAGAATTAAATTTTGTTTTTATTTATTCATTAAAATTTACAATCAATTCTCGCATTGAGAATTTTCAGCAATTTTTTCTGGCGTGGCGCAGTGACATGGCTGTTACGCCGCGCGACTCTCTGCCTGGCCCAGGTCACACACCGCGGGCCAGACGGACACCAGAGGTCCGCTCTTCCGCACGGCGTACCCTCATTAGCCTAAGTACCCGTCATAAACCCGAGTAATTTGCTCGTTAAGGTCCTTCAGACCCAACAAATGTCCTTTTCTAAATCAGTTTCTAAAGACTATTGTTTACTACGGCTTGGCAAGGGAAAGTTGGATTTTTCCACGTACGATGCTTCCTAATAACAACTTTCTATCAAGGGCAGCTAAGACCCTTCCTAATCCACCAACCTTCGTTTAATCAATTAAAAACGAAGCCTATTCCCTCACTCTCCTAAATAACATCGGCTCCAACAAATCCGATGGTCCCGTGCGCTGAAGAGACCGATCCTTAGCCTTCCACCGAGACAGCATCGTCTCCCAACGGGACTGATTTCACATCCTTCGAACGGTCAACATCCTTCGAGCGGGTATACACACCCGCAGATCAGTCACTCACTCATCTCGTACATACGCACCAGTGTAACTATCCTCGTTATAAGTTGTGGAATAAACGGTGAAATATAACTTACTATACTGTGTCATATTCATTCAACCACCTCTGTTATCTTAACCGAAACAGGGGAACGACTACTTCGCGGCGTCGATTCACCGAATCGTAGCGAGAATTTACGCCTCTCGCTGACGCGTTTTCCTCGCGACCGCGTCTCTCCGCGATCGGTCGTAACATGGCTAATTATTTATAATAAGTATTAACTTATTATAGATAAGTATAATTTATAAGTAAATATTACTTAATTTAGATAACTAATCGAATCTAGCGTAAGAATTAAATAAAAAGAAAAAAAAATCTAGCATTTTCGCTTTATTCTCAAGGCCTTCTTCAATTGCTACGATTACTGAAAATTCTCAACGCGAGAATTGATTGTAATTTTAATAAATAATAAAAAAAAAAATTCCTGCGAGACATCCTATAGGTCAAGAAACTTCTTAGGGTTATTATTCATTCAGGTAGAGCTGGGAAAGCGAAAGGATTTTAGCCATTTTCGACGGCCTGTTTGTCATCCCTTCGAACAAAGTACATCTCAACTTGCTGTTCACTTTTCGTCTTAACTCGTTCTCTCTAAAAATGTATATTCCTCGAGGAAATAAATTATATATTTTAAACTATAAATTATAGTTATCTTAACCGAAATACAGGATGGGATGATTCGTGGGGTCGATCATCGTATCGTAACGAGAATTTAGGATTCTCGTTGGCGCGGTACACTGAGAACGCGTTTCACTGCCTTTTAATTTCGAGAAACTGAAAGCTGCAAAAATTAGAGCAAACGATAAACTGGCAAATAAAGACAAAACACTTGTCGGAGAGAAATAATCGCCGAATCGTAAATACACGACAACGTGGTATGCAAAGCGACCGAATAAGTTTAAAAAAAAAAAAAAGAAGAAAAAAGAATTCCGATTCTCTAAAACATAGAATCTGCTCGAATTTTTCGTAAATCTCGCAGCGAACATTCCGAGTCGATAAAATCGCATCGGTATTTTCCCAACGAACAATCTGAAAGCTGTAAATTCTATTTATTTCGCAAAGATACGATATTATTCTTCGGACGAGGAGAATCGCGTGTACCAATTTTTCACCGACGATTACCACGTAAACGTGTCACCAGCGACGCAGACGATAAAGAATCCTGAAATGGAAACTAATTAGAGCGTCGCGAAACAGCGACGAGTTTCTTTGGTGGAACAGGTCCGCAAGGAATAAAAAGGAGAAACGGAGAAATACGCGATGCATAGAGGACACGTAACACTGTTAACTTTATGGCACAGCGGCGCCAGGCTTCGAACGTCAAGGCCGATTAATGTCTCGACAATTCCAAGTGTATAATTCCAAAGAAATTCCACGTGCCAGGCTGTTTATTAACCGGCCCGTTGACTCGTTCGTCAACGGTGAGTTGCTTTTTGGCTATGACGAGCATAATGTTCGTCTGAATATTTTTCACTCGCTGTCCTGTCCATCCTCGGGCTGTCGTACGCGAAACGATCGATTTGACAGATGCGTGATATTTTTCAACATATAATACAAGCGACTGAAAGTGCTTTTATCGCAAATACCGTGCATATATCAGGTAGAAAATAATCACGTAAGCTTGTGAAATCGTTCAAAATTGTTTCTGTGTGCCTGAAAAATGGTAACTAACACAGCGTCGTTAAATGGGTATATCTAATTAGAAATAGACGCCAAGTGGACAAACTTCGTGAACGCGTAGAATCGTTCAAAATTTAACGAACGACTGAAAGTATCGTTAAGTAACACCCGTTAGATAGAAAGCGATCGACTTCGCGAACGCCTAAAGTTATTTAAAATTCAGTGACTAAACGTGGTCGTGGCCAACCCAATTAACTAGAAATAGCGTATTTGAATATTTCAAAGGTCTGTAGCTGCAGCGTTAATAAATTAAGTGACTCACCCTATGTATCGGCATCCGAATTGAAAGCAAGCACAATATTGTACAGGATGAACCACGCGACTAGGACGAGCTGTAGCTCCGATTTCGTCGAGGACGGAGAAATATCGAATGCTTCCATAAAATCTATGTTTGTAGGTATTTATTTTTGTCTATTGGGTTGGCAACTAAGTAATTGCGGATTTTATCGATACCACCTAATGGCAAACTCCGCAATCACTTAGTTGCCAACGTGATAGTACGTACCGGGAAAGTGCAAATTTACTACTTTTCTAAATAGAACCATCATTTTTTTGTCAACGATGCATTCTTTTTTTTTTTAAAGAAAAAGTGTATCGAGATACTTTGGTCGAAAATTGCTTCTTAATTTAAAAGACGTTCGATTCGATGTAACTGTAATTTTGTACAATTCCTCGTATGAGAAAGAAGAAAAAACGCGTTTATATTTTCCGTCTCTTTCGTACGCCGAACTTGACGAGTCTACGATTTTTCTCCATTTTCGACGTAATCGAAGCTACAGTTCGCCGTAGTTGCGTGGTTCAGCCGCGTAAACACAAAACAAAACCACGTAACTTTCGACTCGAAAATGAAAGATACCGTAGGAAAGATAATAATTCGGAATCGAATAGAACTTCGAAACGGAACTACGAACGAAAGAATGTCTTCTTATACTGGAATAATCAGTGGAAACACGGTGATTAGAACGATTCAAGGTATCTGAGATAAACAATACGTGATATGTAACGTTATAACAATAATGACGTAAGTATGGTCACGCCTGTGTTCCTTTATCGCGACGAAACACGAGATCCAAGATATAACATGTTAAAATTAAATGGTTAGCCACAAATACGCCTGTGGACGTAACGAAGTTGATCGTAATTAGTGTAACGGTATAATTAGGCCAGATCGTAATTGGTAATATCGTGGTCAAACAGAATTGGGTTAGTAGATACTGTTGTAATTAGCTAGATATTAGTGGCGAAGATCACAACAGAGTTCCCTCTGTTTGTTTAAAACTTTCGGCTTTTCATTTTTTATTGTAAATCGATAGATCGTTGCGCGATGATTAAATCGCGGATATCTCTGCATCCGTGGATAATTCGAATAATTTGTAAAACAAAAAAAAAAAAAAATATACAAAAAGATACGGAAAATATTGAAAGTAAATTATTTGCTACGAATTTACCAGATAAAACAAACGTCTGTTTAAATTCTGTTTCGTTAGTTTCGCTCGTAAAAAGCGTAAAATTGCATCGAATATTACGTAACTGTAGCGTATATTGTGCGATTTTCCAGTGCACAATAATGTTTATAAAATTGTATCTTTATTGTATACGCGGAACAAAGCAGAAAAAATCAAAGATATCGTAGTATCAAGCAGGAAACCCTGCAAGTTGAAGCCTACGGTTTCAAGAACAATTGCGGTAACAACGATAAGAGCAACAGCTACACTGAAACAACTTCAATGGCACCGTCGCCAACTTCGCTTGATTTAACGGCGTTTATTTACCAGAAAAGATCCAGAGAGAGAGAGAGAGTGAGAGAGAGAGAGAGAGAGTGAGAGAGAGAGAGTGAGAGAGAGAGAGTGAGAGAGAGAGAGAGAGTGAGAGAGAGAGAGAGAGTGAGAGAGAGAGAGAGAGTGAGAGAGAGAGAGAGAGAGATCAAATGAGTGAGTGAAAGAGAGAGAGAGAGAGAAAGAGATCAAGTGACACGGTTTTTTACAGAATCTACTAACCCAGAAAAAAAGGTGCACGTCTCCCATACGAACACGAAGCTGAAATGTTTCTCCCTTTTTTTTTCTTCCTCGTCTTTTTTTTTTTTTCACGACAAACTGTACAGTTTCATGAAGAGCTTGGCGAAATGGAAGTGAGCAGTCGGTTGCCTGGGGTGCTGTACGACGACGCGATGTGTGTCTTTGCAGAGGGTGTACTCGAGAAAGAAACAGCTGTCGAGTGACACTTAAAAGGGTTATGCGCGAAGAAAATTTCTTTTTTTCGTTGCTAGAAGACGCGAGCACGTAAGAAAATGAGACTTCGAGTTGTACGTAGGATCTGCGAATGGGCGACTCGAGGTTGAGGGTTTCGAGCGATTTTAAAAAATTTGATAGCGTGAAATATTATTACGTATAATTGGTCAAAACGAAGATTATCGTATCCGTGGCTTGGTGCTGCAACAAGCGCCTATCAACGTCTGCATTCACAAGGTTGAGATACTAGCACTTTTGAAGATACGTTAGTTGACTCACGTTCGAATAATTTCTGACGCAGAAACTTCTGCCGTCTCGAATTTCTTTTCCAATACGAAAAAAAAAGCGAGAGAATCACAGCTTACGCCGTCTGTGTGTTTTACATTGACTTTGGTATATTTGACGTACATACTGACGTACACAGATGCCATTACACAGTCGTTTCTAGATAGAACTGGAAATCTACGACTATGTTTGCGAGTCAGTTTTGCAAAAATATGTTGTTGCCATTTCTATACTAATTATCGCCCTTGGCACGTATTATTGTACACGGATTACGTCATAAAATATACTGTTATCGTATTTTTCAATATATTGGATATTTAATCTTTTCTGCGTTAGGTTTCCAACGACTGCACAATTACCGCGTTCTTCATTTGCAAACGTTTCGTCGCATACCATTTCAAGAAATTATTTACATTCATTCGGCGAATCCTGTCGTACGATCGGTTAATACAATAAACAAATTGAATAAAATAAAATCACGACGTCCTACTGTTCCTCCATTCACCCTCGTAAATTTCACAACGAAAATAATTTCGATATACAGGATGGTTGGTAACTGGTGGTACGAGCGGAAAGGGGGTGATTCTAGGCGAAAAAAGAAGTCGGAAATATAGAATAAAAATTTTTCGTTCGAGGCTTTGTTTTCGAGAAAATCGACTTTGAATTATCGGTCGGTACGCGTGCACTTTATCGCGTCTCGTTATAACGGATCTCACTGTAGATCGTTGTCTCGATTGACGTTATTTTTTTTAATTTAAAAATTTTTTTTTTAATTTTTCCATCGCGACAACGATCTACAGTGAGATCCGTTATAACGAGACGCGATGAAGTGCACGCGTACCGAGCGAAAATTCAAAGTCGATTTTCTCGAAAACAAAGCCTCGAACGAAAAATTGTTATTCTATATTTTCGACTTCTTTTTTCGCCTAGAATCACCCCCTTTCCGCTCGTACCACCACCCACCCTGTATGTACGTACCCTACGTCTACATAAATAAACGTCGAGCAGTGCGCGATAAACATTGAAAATATCGAAGAATATATTCTCGAAACTTTTTTCAAGAAAGATTTCTAAGAGATTAATAACCGCGTTGCGCGTATTAAAACGTGAAATTTATGGTACTATATTTAACGTTTTACCCTTTGCTGTAGTCTCGGGCAGCATCGCGAAAGAGTTAATTACATCATCCGAACTACAGTTGCACAACATCGATTTACCGCAAGAAGCTGGACTATGACCGAACGACGTAACCTAACGTTCCACTATTAATCAAAGCCGATGCTTCTCCGACCACGGAGAAACCCCTAGATCCTCGACTAAAACCGATTCTTTCGAGGAAACGAATCGAACTACCCTTCGTTTCTCGTCTATCGAGAAAAACGTCGTGGCTTCGCCGCTGTGTGGCTGGAAGGGACGAGGAGAAAGCAGAAACAGACTGAAATTAAATCATAATGGATCGAATACAGCGGCTAAACACGTTACACGATTTTAAGGAAGAACGTCACGAAAAACCAGGAAACGTTCTTCTCGAGGATATTCGAAGGAAAAATTGCGCTCGTACGGATGCGCGCGTGCGTGTCTGTTTTTAGATTGAAAACACCGTCAGAAAAGAGGAGCACGGGGTCGAGTCACGATTAAGTCCGTGGATCCGTCTAGTCGAGATAGTAATTCAACACTCACACGTGGCACCGGTAAAAAGGAGAACCGTCTAGGGGAGTAATCTTCGTGGACGATACGGAGGGTGGTAGTCGTCGGTCCACGTCAGAAAGACGAGACAAGAGCAGCAGACAGGACCAGAGATAGTCTCGTAGTTCGTTCGTATGCTCGCGTTACGGTGAACAACACATACGTGAGCGTTTACGTCGCGAGATATTTTAGCTTCTTTGTTCCTACGATTATTCCTTGCTTGCGCTCCTTGAGCACAATTTTGTTGTGTTTCAACAGAATTTCTTGCATAGTTTGACAAACAACTTTGCTACGTCGTAGTAGAATTTATAGGAATCTATCGAATACGATAGTCGACTCACTTTTTCCGCTACCTGCGACTCTTCGTTCGTGACAATTCAACGAATATCGCAACGAAATTTTAGTCGGCTTGAACAAGCGTTCGCGAATCGAATCCGCCGTACGCTGTCGTAGTGTGTTGCGCTCGCGAACATTGCATCCTATTTTGATCACGCGAAATAGGAATCATCGCAAATCTTTCTGTTCCTAATTTATCGATCGATTAAAATTGCATTTTGTGAAAGCAGGAAAAGAAACGTGCAGATAGCTGGTTTCGATTGATAGCACAAGGACGACAGTGTTTTATCGTACGATACGCGATTGTAGCTAATGAGCAATGCGAATGGTGTTCTCGTATTAGCTTAAGCATTATGCGTTAGCCACTCCTTGCTTCCTGTTCCGATCGTTCACCGTTATGTAATGTAATGCAATTTACATAACAGGAAACGGTAAACCAGGCCCTGATCCAGCGAATTGTAGGCATTATTGGACACTGTTATCGGGTAACGAGGTTGATCGATCCGCGACAAGAATTCGCGTAAAGTGCAATGAATTAGCTTTACTTACGAAACATCGGGTTTCATCAAAATACTCAGTTAGATGAATGAGTATCGGGGAATATTCATGACGATCGCGAGTCGATGAAACGCGAGAAACTACAGCACGCGTCGATCGATTACATGGAAAAGTTATTCGGAAAGAATTCGATTAAAAGCTTAATCGACATAGAGGTGAAAGCACATTTAAAGATTGGAATCGAATGGAAGCGAAAGAGAAACGATGGAATACGTTCTTGCGAATTTAGGAATAATAGAGACAAAGATGTTTTATTTTACGGAAGTTCTTACTTGATCTTATTCGCTTTGTCCGTGTAGTAAGTCAGCAAAAGCACTGATCGAGCTTTTCGCAGTGCAATTATTTCGTAGCAATCGATCAACAGCCTTGACACGCTTCTGCCTCGTTTTATGCTTTACTGGCTTCGCAAGGATTCATATAAAAAAGGTACTCTACAGTAAAAAATTGATAACGAAGGAGGATTAATATAGGAATTTTATTTTCTACGATTTTCTATAACAAGGAATTTTTTATTTCGCGAAGAGAAGTTGTCGGAAAGAGTTTCGGACTAATTCATAATCCAGAGAAGACAAAGTAACAAAATAAAAACTTTCGTATTTATACAATTAAGAAAACTGAAATATATATAAAATTCCATCTATCTGATACGAGAGGTTATGGGAATTTCGTATATATTGAATTTAAAAAGCAGTCTTCCATAAAATACATGAAATACAACGTGTTTTTCACCATCCCAATAATTGTCAATCACCAGACTACGAATCGGATATCGGCGAAAGGCGAGTTTAAACTCCGCAAATCAAATTCGTTCCAACTATTTCTCTTCGCCACTAAAACGAAAACTAGCGACGACCAAAGAGAAACAAAGGAGCAAATAGAAAAAGAGGAGGAGAAAAGAAAGAAGAAAAGAAACCCTTCCATCCAACAAGTCGTATCGCGTATCTCTTTGAAGAAAACTTGCAAAGGATCGGTTTAACGTTTTAGGTACGATTGAATTTTGTGCGGGGATGTTCCTTCGTAGGGCAGGGTTTGACGCGAATTACGCGTAAACGATACAGCACTGCGATATGTGACGGATAATGCCGTTCTCTACGCAAGCACATTCGATAATTAAATGATAATTTTTCTTAAAGGTACGATGCATATACTTGAACTTTAATAATTTACTTTAATAATTAATAATACAATTGAGTGTGATATATTTTAAAGCAGGGCAAGTCACATAGACCCACGTCACAATTTTCACATTCAAGCGAGCTAGTGCTTTTCAAATTGTTTTTCGTTTTCTATTTTCTAGCGACATTTTTAGGTTAAAAATTGTAAAATATTGTAAGGATGCGGATAGGAATGTTAAAAAGAGCATCTAATAATGATATATTTATTTTAACGGAAAGCAATAATTGATATCTGACACTTGTGTATCAAAAATAGACTATATATTTTGCCTGTATATATTGTTAACACTGTTATAAAATATTGCGAGGACAAGAAAAGTGTGAAACAAGACAAACGAAAACGTGCGTTTAGCTTAAACGGTGACCGAGTACCTCTCCAAGGTCGGTGCTGCTGATATTTAAAGGGGTCCTCTCTAAGGTCGGTGCAGCTGATATATAAAGGGGGTCCTCTCCAAGGTCGGTGCTGCTGATATTTAAAGGGGTCCTCTCTAAGGTCGGTGCAGCTGATATATAAAGGGGGTCCTCTCCAAGGTCGGTGCTGCTGGTATATAAAGGGGGTCCGATTCCCGGCGGAGCCAGCACCATCCGACCTAGACACGTAAACTAGGCAGATCGGTATAGTCGAACATTAACATTCGAAATTTTTTCGAAATCTTGTAAACCATGGAGATTTTACAAAAGACAAACGATCGGTTCCGAGAAGGAGTTCCCGTCCGGGTGGTTCGAGTCGAATCACTTACCACCATGTGGGTTCGTTTGGCTGGATGGCCGAAGATAACCCAAACACTCAATTTGAAGATGATGGAACATCCCGTGGAGTACTTGCCGAAGGCGAAAAGTTTAAGAACAGGCATGCTAGTCGCCGTGCTAGCAAATTTTGAAAAAGCAACTTTCTGGGACAGAGGTGTACTTTTACAACAAACGACGACGGGTTACACCGTCTTTTTAATCGACTGGGGGATAGAAACCCAGCAAACCCTCAGTTCGATCCGTTTGCTACCACGCAAATTTGCGTCGATGGCACCATGGGCCAAGAAGATCCGCCTGCTAGGCGTGCGGGACCAAGCGGAGCAAGCGCTGAAACACCGTGTGGCGCAAGTTACCATGCTGAAACGGACAGGATGCCTGATGGACATCACCCCTTCTCCAGGCAAAGAATTGACCGCGAGGTTGCTGTTGGACTTGGAGTCGGAACAATCGCCCAAAGACATGGGAGCACATTGGTTGGAGCTGGGATACGTCGATCCCCAATAATCCCTACTTTTGCCAGACTCTTTTTTTCTATGTATAATAATTCTTGTATGTTTAGTTTTGTATGTATGGTTCTGTATGTATGGTTTTGTATGTATGGTTGTATGTACAGTTTTATGTGGATATTTGTATTTTTCTATATGTATTAGTACTGAATTGTGAATTCTTAGTCAAGACTGTTTGTGAATAAAAACTAATGAAAGCTTAAAAACTTGTTAACTCTCTCTTATCCTTCCTTCCCATTCACACAAGTCCTACAATATTAAATTTAATGTCCAGCTGGACAAATTATAAAGTACAAAATAAAAAAAAAGAATAAAAAAAATAAAACAAAATAAAAAAAGAATAAAAGAAATAAAATAAAATAAAATAAAAAAAAGTTAAATTTAAGATATCTTTTAAACTAATCATTTTTCAAATCAAGTACTTGTATACTCCTCTGTAGAGAATTAAAAAATGCATCGAATCGCGTCTAAAAAAATGTATCATGCCATTTACAAAAACAAAGACCACCCTGGAGTCTCGGATGAGCCTGGAAAAGATCTACGACCATGGCTAGATAGCTCTCTCGAAATAGGAAAAATTCTATCTGAAACTCTTTTTCCGAATAACGTACAGTTTGTATTTTACGAGATTATTTACCCTAATTCCATGTTACTTTCATACCACGTTATTTTATATTTTATTAGATAATTCCATAAAAAATTATATGCAATTTTTTCATTTCATATTTTGTATATTACAGTGATCTGTTTCGGTATCGTAGCAAATTATTCTTCGTTTTCAATTTTCTAGCGACATTTTCAGGTTAAAAATTGTAAAATATTGTAAGGATGCGGATCGCAATGTTAAAAAGAGCATCTAATAATGGTATATTTATTTTAACGGAAAACAATAATTGATATCTGACACTTGTGTATAAAAAATACATTATATATATTCTGCCTGTATATATTGTTAACACTGTTATAAAATATTGCGAGGATAAGAAAAGTGTGAAACGAGACAAACGAAAACGTGCTGATATTTAAAGGGGGTTCTCTCTAAGGTCGGTGCTGCTGGTATTTAAAGGGGGCCCTCTTTAAGGTCGGTGCTGCCGATATATAAAGGGGGTTCTCTTTAAGGTCGGTGCTGCCGATATATAAAGGGGGTTCTCTTTAAGGTCGGTGCTGCCGATATATAAAGGGGGTCCTGTCTAAAGTGGGCGTGGCTGGCACATAAAGGGCTCCGATTCCCGGCAGAACCAGAACATCATCCAACCTAGACGCGTAAACTACGCAGATCGGTCTAGTCCAACGTTAACATTCGAAAATTTTTCGAAAACTTGTAAAGCATGGAAATTTTACAAAGGACAAACGATCGGTTCCGAGAAGGAGTTCCCGTCCAGGTGGTTCGAGTCGAATCACTTACCACCATGTGGGTCCGTTTGACTGGATGGCCGAAGATAACCCAAACGCTCAACTCGGAGATGCTGCAGCATCCCAATGGGTACTTGCCGAAGGCTAAGAGTTTGAAGCCAGGCATGCTAGTCGCCGTGCTAGCAAATTTTGAAAAAGCAACTTTCTGGGACAGAGGTGTACTTTTACAACAAACGACGACGGGTTACACCGTCTTTTTAATCGACTGGGGGATAGAAACCCAGCAAACCCTCAGTTCGATCCGTTTGCTACCACGCAAATTTGCGTCGATGGCACCATGGGCCAAGAAGATCCGCCTGCTAGGCGTGCGGGACCAAGCGGAGCAAGCGCTGAAACACCGTGTGGCGCAAGTTACCATGCTGAAACGGACAGGATGCCTGATGGACATCACCCCTTCTCCAGGCAAAGAATTGACCGCGAGGTTGCTGTTGGACTTGGAGTCGGAACAATCGCCCAAAGACATGGGAGCACACTGGCTGGAGTTGGGATACCTCGATCCCGAATAATCGCTACTATTGCCAGACTCTTTTTTTCTAAGTATAATAATTCTTGTATGTATGGTTTTGTATGTATGGTTGTATGTACAGTTTTATGTGGATATTTGTATTTTTCTTTATATATATTAGTACTGAATTGTATATTCTTAGTCAAGACTGTAGGTGAATAAAAACTAATGAAAGCTTAAAAACTTGTTAACTCTCTCTTATCCTTCCTCCCCATTCACACAAGTCCTACAATACTAAATTTAATGTTCAGCTGTACGAATTGCAAGGTACATAATAAAAAAAAAGAATAAAAAAGTAAAATAAAATAAAAAAAGGAATAAAAGAAATAAAATAAAATAAAATAAAAAAAGTTAAATTTAAGATATCTTTTAAACTAATCATTTTGCAAATCAAGTACTTGTATACTCCTCTGTAGAGAATCAAAAACTGCATCGAATCGCGTCTAAAAAAATGTATCATGCCATTTACAAAAACAAAGACCACCCTGGAGTCTCGGATGAGCCTGGAAAAGATCTACGACCATGGCTAGATAGCTCTCTCGAAATAGGAAAAATTCTATCTGAAACTCTTTTTCCGAATAACGTACAGTTTGTATTTTACGAGATTATTTACCCTAATTCCATGTTACTTTCATACCACGTTATTTTATATTTTATTAGATAATTACATAAAAAATTATATGCAATTTTTTCATTTCATATTTTGTATATTACAGTGATCTGTTTCGGTATCGTAGCAAATTATTCTTCGTTTTCAATTTTCTAGCGACATTTTTAGATTGAAAATTGTAAAATATTGCAAGGATGTGGATCGGCATATTAAAAAGAGCATCTAATAATGGTATATTTATTTTAACGGAAAACAATAATTGATATCTGACACTTGTGTATAAAAAATACATTATATATATTCTACCTGTATATATTGTTAACACTGTTATAAAATATTGCGAGGATAAGAAAAGTGTGAAACGAGACAAACGAAAACGTGCTGATATTTAAAGGGGGTTCTCTCTAAGGTCGGTGCTGCTGGTATTTAAAGGGGGTCCTCTTTAAGGTCGGTGCTGCCGATATATAAAGGGGGTTCTCTTTAAGGTCGGTGCTGCCGATATATAAAGGGGGTTCTCTTTAAGGTCGGTGCTGCCGATATATAAAGGGGGTCCTGTCTAAAGTGGGCGTGGCTGGCACATAAAGGGCTCCGATTCCCGGCAGAACCAGAACATCATCCAACCTAGACGCGTAAACTACGCAGATCGGTCTAGTCCAACGTTAACATTCGAAAATTTTTCGAAAACTTGTAAAGCATGGAAATTTTACAAAGGACAAACGATCGGTTCCGAGAAGGAGTTCCCGTCCAGGTGGTTCGAGTCGAATCACTTACCACCATGTGGGTCCGTTTGACTGGATGGCCGAAGATAACCCAAACGCTCAACTCGGAGATGCTGCAGCATCCCAATGGGTACTTGCCGAAGGCTAAGAGTTTGAAGCCAGGCATGCTAGTCGCCGTGCTAGCAAATTTTGAAAAAGCAACTTTCTGGGACAGAGGTGTACTTTTACAACAAACGACGACGGGTTACACCGTCTTTTTAATCGACTGGGGGATAGAAACCCAGCAAACCCTCAGTTCGATCCGTTTGCTACCACGCAAATTTGCGTCGATGGCACCATGGGCCAAGAAGATCCGCCTGCTAGGCGTGCGGGACCAAGCGGAGCAAGCGCTGAAACACCGTGTGGCGCAAGTTACCATGCTGAAACGGACAGGATGCCTGATGGACATCTCCCCTTCTCCAGGCAAAGAATTGACCGCGAGGTTGCTGTTGGACTTGGAGTCGGAACAATCGCCCAAAGACATGGGAGCACATTGGTTGGAGCTGGGATACGTCGATCCCCAATAATCCCTACTTTTGCCAGACTCTTTTTTTTTTATGTATAATAATTCTTGTATGCTTAGTTTTGTATGTATGGTTCTGTATGTATGGTTTTGTATGTATGGTTGTATGTACAGTTTTATGTGGATATTTGTATTTTTCTATATGTATTAGTACTGAATTGTGAATTCTTAGTCAAGACTGTTTGTGAATAAAAACTAATGAAAGCTTAAAAACTTGTTAACTCTCTCTTATCCTTCCTTCCCATTCACACAAGTCCTACAATATTAAATTTAATGTCCAGCTGGACAAATTATAAAGTACAAAATAAAAAAAAAGAATAAAAAAAATAAAACAAAATAAAAAAAGAATAAAAGAAATAAAATAAAATAAAATAAAAAAAAAAAGTTAAATTTAAGATATCTTTTAAACTAATCATTTTTCAAATCAAGTACTTGTATACTCCTCTGTAGAGAATTAAAAAATGCATGGAATCGCGTCTAAAAAAATGTATCATGCCATTTACAAAAACAAAGACCACCCTGGAGTCTCGGATGAGCCTGGAAAAGATCTACGACCATGGCTAGATAGCTCTCTCGAAATAGGAAAAATTCTATCTGAAACTCTTTTTCCGAATAACGTACAGTTTGTATTTTACGAGATTATTTACCCTAATTCCATGTTACTTTCATACCACGTTATTTTATATTTTATTAGATAATTACATAAAAAATTATATGCAATTTTTTCATTTCATATTTTGTATATTACAGTGATCTGTTTCGGTATCGTAGCAAATTATTCTTCGTTTTCAATTTTCTAGCGACATTTTTAGATTGAAAATTGTAAAGTATTGCAAGGATGTGGATCGGCATATTAAAAAGAGCATCTAATAATGGTATATTTATTTTAACGGAAAACAATAATTGATATCTGACACTTGTGTATAAAAAATACATTATATATATTCTACCTGTATATATTGTTAACACTGTTATAAAATATTGCGAGGATAAGAAAAGTGTGAAGTAAGACAAATGAAATAGATCAGTTAATTCAAACGGTGAGCGTGAGCCATTATAGTGGCGAGTCGCAATATAAGCTGACATCCGCGAAAGCCACTATAGTAGTGGCACGTAGTACCTAAGAGATCAAAGTCGCTGTATACCAACTATTTTTCGATCGTGGATTTTTTCGTCCTTTTTCCCTTCTATCATTTCTTTTCCTTTTTTTTTTTTTTTTTACGAATCGTGAGTTTTGCAGGGAAAGCTAGAAGTCACTGTACAAACGGGGTTGCGAGTGACGCGTACGATCGATCGACATTCACTCGATTGTTTCGCGAGTGTTTTCTAAACGTTCCCTTTGTTCCTCATCTCCGGCCATTGTTCTTTGTTGCCGGTACATAGGCGCTCGTTACGCGCGCGAATAAAACGCGCGCTGTGTTTACTTGCTCGTTCGCGCGTGTTGCGTGTTTTCCCCCACCGCCCCCACCCCGCGTATGAAACGAAAATCCGCGAAAGCCTTTTGGGAAAAAAAGAACGAGAAAAAAATGGATAGTATAAATTTTGATTAGGATAGGACTCTGTCGAAATCGAATTCATGTTGAATTGGACGTCACGGTTATACTTTTAATATACTTTGGTATTGGTATTGTTATCGTGTTATATAAATTATCGTAGAAACGTTATTGTATAAATAAAAATAAAATGAAATAAAAATAAGAATATAATAATATATATTTAATATAGATGCTTCTCCGGTTGAAGAATCTTGCGCAAGATTGATTGTTTGATAAATCGATATTTCCGGTCGGCAGAGACTGATAATATTCCTCTACTTCCTTCCGAGCATGATTAACTATTTTCACAAAATCCACTCTGGGTATTTGCGACGGTATTTAAATAATATCGTTCGCTGTTTAACAATAACTTTTTTTATCTGCTGTTTAATAATAATATTTGTGGAAATTAATTTTGACGTCGTGATATCCCTTCTAACAAATATCGAGCTTCGTATTTGAATTACCATCGAGAGTAATTATTTGATCTATAAAAAACGGTTTTTCCTAATTTAATTCGGAATAATTTTCAAACGACGCGACTAAAAATATCGCCCCAAAAACACGAGATCCGTTATTCGCTATGCGCCACAGTCAACTATAATTTTCCTCCCAATAAGAACAAGGTCTCGTAAGACAAATACAATACCAATATTGTAATAATCGTAACAAAGCGTATCTTTACGAACGATCTCTCTCGTTTTCGCTCTTCCTATCTCCTTCGCCAATTTTACTTCCAACGCGTGTTAAAGAATCTTCGCGTACACTTTGGGACGAAAAAACCAAGAAGAAACGAAAAAGAGAGATCGCGGCTCGAAACTTGTGCGATCCTAAAGATCTAAAAGCCCGCGCGCGACCTACAAGATCGAAGGAGTTCCACCGAAACAAAGTTGTTCCATCCGCAAACAGCTGTCACCGTACAATCCAATTCCGCGACACGTTCTTCCATCTGTCTCCCGTTTCAACGAGTCACCACCCACGTATTTTCCCCGCCATTTCCCACCCCTGGAAACCTGTCCGCTTCTTCAGACAAAGAAAATATACACCTCCTCCTTAGCGAAGCGCGAGGCCAGTTTGGCGAACAAAGAGTGGCTCGCGGCCGCTCTAAGGATCCAATCACATGTGCTAAATTTAATAAGCATTACACAGGTGAAATACGAGCACGCACGTAATTCGATGTCCCCGCGTAAACTAGATGCGCACGTGGTCTTGTAAAGCGAGACGTCAAGGTGATAACGAGATTTCTATTCAGAAAAATCGTGCACCGCGTTACCCGACCGGGATGAATTCCCTGAATGTCCGACATATTCCGATGAGAGTGCAAGGATATTGATATCGATCCTTCGTCATGGTTCTCGTCATTCTTTCCGTTCAATTTTCAACTCGAGCGTCTTCGATAAACCTTCGCAGTGACCATGTACATGGCTGAGTTAGAAATGCGTGTCGATAGTTGAAGGGATGAACGCTTAAAGCGTTAGAATAAGTAAAAAAAAAAAAAAAAAAGAAGAAGAAGAGAGAAGAAGAAAAAGGAAAAGGACGTCGAACGAACCGTACGATCTACGCGCATTTTGATCTTCCTATACATTTACATACGCGAATTTTAGTTATCGCGAGAACCAAGATTAAATTTTACTTGGTTTTTTGCAATTAATTTCCTTCAAGTGCACAGCCAATTCTGTCTCTGTATCTCTACCTAGATCTCTGCGATATCAGAGATACTCGTTTTAATTAATTTGAAAAGTTTCGTCAAGTGCGAACAGATAATATATTTCACGTGAGCTATTGCTGATCCGCGATCAGATAAATCACAACGACCGTCATCATTGCACACCGAGAGCTTCGATGTATCGTCATGTCGTTTATATTTTATTTGAGACTAACCGAATCTTCATGCGATACACAGGATGGTTAGTAACTGGTGGTACAAGCGGAAAGGGGGTGTTACGCCGGGCCTCTCTGCCTGGCCCAGGTCACACACCGCGGGCCAGACGGTCGCTTTTCCGTACGGCGTACCCTCAATATCCTTAAGCACCCGTCATAAACCCGAGTCACTTGCCTGCTAAGGTCCTTCAAAACGAACAAACATCTGTGTCCGAAGCATTTCTAAAGACTATTGTCTACCACGGCGGGACAAGGGAAAGTTAGTTTTCTCACGTGCGCTGCAACCTTCCTCCCACTGACCACTTTCTCTCGAGGGCGGTTAAGACCCTTCGGTTAACCAATTAACAGCGAAACCTGTTTCCCTCACTCTCTTAAATAACAATCGACACCACGAATTGATCGATCCCCTGATTTCCGTTGAGATAATAGGGGTGATTGAGGTTGTATAACCCTGTGATTCACAGAATTATAAATTATATGTTTCCAGGCATTACACCCCGGCGTGACAGGGGGTGATTCTAGGCGAAAAAAGAAGTCGAAAACATAGAATAACAATTTTTCGTTCGAGGCTTTGTTTTCGAGAAAATCGACTTTGAATTTTGGCTCGGTACGCGTGCGCTTCATCGCGTCTCGTTATAACGGATCTCACTGTGGATCGTTGTCTCGATGGAAAAATTAAAAAAAAATTTTAAAAATTTAAAACAATAACGTCAATCGAGACAACGATCTACAGTGAGATCCGTTATAACGAGACGCGATAAAGTGCACGCGTACTGAGCCAAAATTCAAAGTCGATTTTCTCGAAAACAAAGCCTCGAACGAAAAATTGTTATTCTATATTTTCGACTTCCTTTTTCGCGTAGAATCACCCCCTTTCCACTTGTACCACCAATTACCAACCACCCTGTATATATGGTATTACACCGTTTAATATGTTTTATGTTACAAAACGTAGTATCGGTTGTGTCGTTGTTTCTGTGACTTCTCGTTGCGATCTCGCGTCTTCGGAACGTTGCAAATTTGTTTGATCTGCCACGCTTAAACAAAAACGAAAACACGATCGAAATAGAAAAGATTGCTACGGCGGTAAAAATCTGTTAAACGCGATACAACGTATTATTTCCTTCTGTGTTTCAACAGCTGTTTGGACGAGCGAAGAAAGTTTTTCACGTAGCTTCTGCAAGCAGTTTGACGAAGTATAATATACCATTGTCACGAAAGAACATGATATTCTGACTCATGATATTCTGTATTGCACGATGTTAATTCACTTTATGCAACCTCGCGAAACGTTCTACCGAATACTAGAATGTTATCCGATATAAAAACGACGAACATTGCCTGAATTCAATTTTCACCGTGTGATAACGAATTGACAACGAATTCGTGGTAGAATTCGATGTAGAATTCGTGGAGAGGCGAGGGAAAAGTGTTTCGATCGGAAAATCGTTTAACAATTCATTCGTCAAGATGTTTTTGCGCGTCAGGCGACAAATATAAAAAATTCGCACCTTATCTAATCGCTATAAACATATTAATAGATAATGAAACCCGATTATGCATACTAACGTTTAAATATGTTTATGTTTGCCCGAGTATTTCCTGTATCGTATCGTGGAAGAGTTAGTCAAACTTTGTATTACTATAATTTACGGCCTCGTGCTATCTCTTCTACCAAGTATAATATGTATATTGGATCGTCTGATATACCAAGTATACAATCATTTTTATAGTATACGGTAATTTAATGTATACATGGTACAGTCAGAAGCGTACAGTAATTTTAAAGCATTTCTTTCGTTCAATAAATATCGTCGTCTTTGTAGATATACAACTGTACACCAATTTTCAAGCTAGAAATCGATACATTTTTTTACTACACATATGATTTCAATTTTTACGTTGCATTATACGAGGGACAATGGATTTTCGTGTTTTTGGAATTGAAGCAAAACTGGACTTGCCAAAGACCAGACATCGTACAATATGTTATAATATTTACCAATCGTAACTCTTAATTGTTAACGTTATATCGCTAAACTATTCGATATAAGAAGGAATTCAGTACGACGAGTCGAGAACGAAACATACGTTCGTTGAGAAATCCATACGATTACTAATAATCTAAAAGAAGCGAAGAAAAAAAAAAGAAGTTCTCGATCGATACTGTATCTTACTACGTCTATACTGTATTTTCCCAAGCGTTTCTTAATTTACTGTTTCTCTGTTTCAACAGTAACATGTTAACCCTCTTCCCGAGTTTGGAAAATTTTTCGCAAGATTACATTTTCGCACATTTTTCTTAAAAAAAAAAAAAAAGAAAAAAAAAGGCGCACTTGTTTCAGAATTCAAGCTGTTTCTTCGCGAACACGCTGTATCACTTCGGATGACTAACGTAGCAGGCGGTTTTTCTAGTAAAACTCGCTTCACAGCAAACAAGTTCTCGTCTATCACGGCTGACTAATGGCACGTTCTTTTTTTAAAGGGAACCCGTTCACCTGGGCATGAGTAATTTCTGACCGACATATCGCGCATCGATATCTTCGTTTTCCTACTTTATCAATTATACCGTTTTGTCGGACACGACTGATTCAAGGGAACATGGAAAATCTATCATCGAGGCAACAGTTTTCCTTCGATAGATGAACAAGCTCGCGTTCCATCTACATCTATTTAGAGGGTTAATTACGAGAAAGTTGATACTACGATCTATCTATCGGGTTGGCAACTAAGTGATTGTCATTAGGTGGTAATGACAAAGTCCGTAATCACTTAGTTGCCAACACAATATACATTGTAAATCGAATTTTGCTCAGCGAGACAAGTTCGACACGCTAATATTTTCTACGTCTGCTGTCTTTTGCTTATTTTTCTTCGATAGATGAACGAGCTCGCGTTCCATCTACATCTATTCATAGGGTTAATTACGAGAAAGTTGATACTACGATCTATCTATCGGGTTGGCAACTAAGTGATTGTCATTAGGTAGTAATGACAAAGTCCGTAATCACTTAGTTGCCAACACAATATACATTGTAAATCGAATTTTCCTCAGCGAGACAAGTTCGACACGCTAATATTTTCTACGCTGCTGTCTTTTGCTTATGATTCTAACGGTACAGGTCAATCTCGTCTCTTTCCACGCGCTTTTACCCGTGGTAAATTCCTAACAGTATGTTCAAGGTCCAGCACTCGATCCTAGGTCACACTTTATTTTTAATATAATACTATAACATCGTGGGGAAACCCTGGGGAAAATCCCGACGAACTACAGATAGAAAACGAAAGTGTGGACAGGCTGGGAAGGATGAGAAATCGCGAAGGATGGGCCTTTGGGACAATAAGCAAATTGGAAACGGTGTAGGTGACCATGTTCGGTCACCGACAGCTGTACCTGTAACAGGAATATCGAAAACACTGTGCTGTAAACACTTGGTGGAGAGAGTGATCGATAGTCAATAGTAACGAGTAAGCTGCGAATAGCTGCGGGTTAATCGTTATTCATAAGCTGTCGAGTTGTTATGAGTTGCGAGTTGTACGTCGAGTAGTTAAACAAATTTAATAGCTTTAATTGTATCACATTACTACATTAAGTTCAAATTAAATAGTCATAGTTCTCTGTTTCAATCACGATAAATAAATCTAATATTATAATACAGTAATATTCTAATTACATATCCACGCACACGTCCGTATTTACCTGATATCGTTTCGATCCAGCTATCACCGTCCTATTGTATTTTATCAAAACGTAATTCTGCCGATCGATCCATTTAATGCGATTATCGACTCTTCAATTTTTCAAAGAAATAATACCAAGTTTCGAGCGACCATCGTTTAACCAGAGATTTAATCGAGTCACGGTAATTCTAACTTTAGTACAATTCCAACAAACAATACGCCGGTTATAAATATTTAAAACGCACGAGGCATCGTAACCTACGCCAAGAGAATAACCGAGTCGAATTCTAAAGATAAACCGACTAAAAAAAAAAGAAAGAAGAAAAAAAAAAGAAGTGCATCTTTTTTTCCGTCCTACGTAAACCGACGAGAAACTTCTGAAAGTGGAAACTTTTGCGAGGTGCCTGGTAAGAGCGCGTTTATCTGTAACTCGTTGACGCCAGCCACAATATCATCTCATTAGCATACGCTAAGACGGATAAGAAATATCACGGCTTGGACAGGTTGAAAAGTTCGAGGAAAACGCGTAGCGTCGTTTCGGAAACGGAAGAAAAAAGCTTGGCGAAAGATTCGCTGCGGCAATTTCAACGTGATTAATGTTCTACCTGTTCGTTTATTAACACAGAGGATTGTATAATGATTGATGGACCGTACGCCGGATTTGCCGGTGGGAAAGTAAATGTTTAATTTGCGATTGTTGCTGTTGATAAACGCGCGTAATCAACCGTATCAAGCGGAGCGAGAATTTTAATCTCTGTTTTGATGCCGATTGCCAGAAACGATCGGGAGTCGACACAGCTTTCTCCGTGCTCCGATTGTTCTCTAACTGTCTTTTAAGCGCGCGCCAACGAATTTCGCGTGGTTCCATTCTCATTTCCATGCAGCTACGTACTTCCAGTTTTACTTCGGATAAACCGCGACTTTCTCCGCGTTTACCTGTTCTA
Organism: Bombus bifarius; assembly: GCF_011952205.1. Taxonomy (NCBI): domain Eukaryota; kingdom Metazoa; phylum Arthropoda; class Insecta; order Hymenoptera; family Apidae; genus Bombus; species Bombus bifarius. The sequence continues at coordinate 2,035,152 of NW_022884495.1, read as the reverse complement.
CTTGCTACAGGTAGCTAACAACATATCGAGAGTAAAAGAGATACAGATATACATCCAGCTGAAACCTTGAGTAGCCATCGTGGCCATTGTGGCCATTTCTACCCTTCGTTGACAGGCAGGTTCACAGACTGCTTTAAACACAAAACGACTTTGAAATACGATTTCGGCAAACCGGCCAGTCCGTGATCGATTTCACGAGCGATTTAAACGAACACGCGTTCGAATCTCGATCGCGAATAAACAACCTAACTAGCCACGAACGATTTTGTTAGGTCGTGCAGAGAAAGGCGGCAGAGTTGCTAAAAATAGAACGCAAATATAGAAAATTCAAATGACTCGAGCAGACATTTGCGGAAGACGTGCACAGATGATAGGAGACCGTTTGCAGCGAGGAAAAATTTGCACGCCAAACGTTTGTCTCTGTGTTCCATGCACGATCCGTGGGGGTGGATGACGTCATTCATTTTTTCCCCCCGACAACACGGTACACCATGGCTGGTAATTTACGGGAACGAGAATAACGTCCATCGAACGGTTTCAACGCGAGGATGCCCTGCGAGCGACTTTACCAATTTGTATTCCAAGTAGTGCTATCCCAACACGCTTATACCGGGTGTCTGGTTCGTACCGAACCTTGAGAATATTTTCGCAGCCATCGATCGTTCGGTACACCGTGTTTCGAGACGAATAAATAAATGTACGAACGTTCGATGTAAAGCTTGTTTGAAATCGTCAATTTGTCGAAGGTCGAACGATTGAATCTTTAAGCAGTACACGTGTAATCCATTTAGATGGATCAGAAAGATAGAAATCATACAGCTCGTATGTGACTCTTTGGTGGACGAGTGTGCGCGGTCATTGACAGAATTCGTCTCAGAAAATTTCATATTGTGTCTTGTAAGACACGTTTGTAATCGTAGAATATTATTCTGCACGCCTATGATTATCTCGAGAACATAATGAAAAAAGAAGAATAGGCTATAGTCGGAAATTCTTGACGATCTTCGCTATAGTTATTACCGGACGAGACTTCCGGTTGTACGCCGTGTCCACGAGGAATTACGTAGATACATTGCATTTCAGTTAGTTCCTTCGTGGGTCAAAGGATAGGAAAAGATATCCGTATTTTTCTTAAACAAATTGAATCGTTCTAATTTATTTTTAAGGAAGAGAAGATCAAGGATACGGACGAAGATCGGGGAAAATATATCTTTTCTTTTCCAACGAATTTTTATCATTCGCGGATTTCCGGTATCGGTGGAATATTTCTATTATTGATGAAAAAAAAATTAAAATATCAAAAAATACAGACTTTCGTCGTTAAAAAATTTCTATTATCAAATAGAGAAGAAGAACGAGCATATTGGGGAATTCAAGCTTCAACGAAACACCCTGTACGACGAAGGTGAAGCTAAAATTAAATTTCGAAGAAGTTCTTGGGGAAAAGCAAACTTGCCTTTATTGACGAAATCGATTTGTCATTGGACATTTAACAAAGCCGTGGAATTAGCACCGGATTACTGGAATAAATTCGATTTAGACAAACTCGGTGTATCGATGACTGAATGGTAAACGCATTGAAAGTAGTCGAACCTCTGAAAGCTTTACGATACCTGACAGAAAACCTATTCGATGCACATCGTGCAATAAAACCTTGTTTACTATATGTCGGCTGATTTAACAGAAGCACTATCCATTGTTGTCTAAAATATCATTCTTCGATATACACGAAACATCATGTTTGCAAAATCAATATTAGATATTCTATTAAATATCCTGTGCGTGTACGATGGTATTCAATTGGTCTTATCGACAATTGACATTAATAGGATTGAAAGAGAAGAAATTTACGATAATATTGTAGGAAAATATTATGTACATAATAGCATAAAGTATTTATTGGAAAATTATAATACTGAACTTCAAATTAAGAGATACGTGTATATTTTAATTCTATAAATTTCGTAGGATTTGCTCCATTTTATTGTTATAAGGAACAGTAATTTTGAAACGAAGAAGCGGAGAATAATTTATTAAGTAATTTGAATCTGTTTGAAAATATATTATCTTTCCTAATATATTTATGGCATCGTCAAATTCTGATAAAAGATCAACGAGCAACGTATAAGCTACGTCTGGCTGACCGTTTTATATAGACACAGAGTATATGATCCATGAATCGTCCATTCATGGCGGAAACCGCCCATAGTCATTTGACAATTACAGTGATCACATTATGATTTTAAGTGACACGTGTGTGACATACAGACAATAACAATTGCTAAGCAAGGTAATGATGGGAAACGAATAGGAAGATGAAAGCAGAAAATAAATGTATAATCTGTTCTTTCTCGTTTATTGCGATTAAAACAATTTGTTATTGAAAGATCTTTGGTTTAAACATATGAACGACCTGAAAAGTACGTTGGTAAGAATAATAAACAAAAAATAATAAAATTTGTTTGATAAATATAGTTACTTGCTTTTTCGTAATATAAAGATTCGTCAATATCGCTTTAATTATTCCAACAACGAAAAAAACATATGTGTCTTTTACTTATTTGTGGAATAATTAAAGAATTACAACAGAAAGTAATTTTGTAATAGTTGAAAAATCGTGATCTACGAATGAATGAATTTTCACGTGCATATTCATTTATGTACATGCATTTTAAGAACGTAAATATTTAATCTGCAAACTACTGAAAATATCTGAAATAATTTTTATTTTAGAATGTTGCGTTATATTCCATCAGATTAAAGACAACACAGATACGTAACCTCTTTTAATCATATATACTTTTATTATGAAATAACCGCGATTAACCTTGATACATCAGTCACAGTGACCCTGGAATAAATTACTATCCATTTAAAAAATGTATCTCTTTAATACCAATAATTTTCTCTAACCTATTTTTATATCGTTAAAAAGAAGCAGAGAAGAAGGTTAGGATCACGCTATGTTATCTAACAAACATCAATCAGACCACGATCTAAAAATATAAAACACGAATTCTACACAGAGAAGAGAGAAATATCGACAAAAAAATACTATTCGACAATTATTTCATGACGCTCGTCGATAAACTGTTCGAAACAACTGCAAATTAACAAATTGTCAAGCGGCTGGAAGATGCACGCATGACCTTGCGTTATTTGACGTCAGTCGACGTCTGTGGAACGCGTGACGGATCATAAATATATTCTAATTTATTAACACTATTGCAGAACACGAACCAAGCATTTTTCAAAACGTTATATTCTTTTTACAATACAAATAATAACATTTACACCAGATATTCAATCGTGCAATAAGTTTACCGTATATGGAATTCAAATTTCAATGGATTATCGACAATAAAGAAGAAACAGGAAATAGTCGGAATTCCATTTTTATGACATCGATACAACGTGAGTCGACATGTGTACAACGAACGACGTAGAGTTACGACGTTGATTATACGATAACTTCAAAGCTATCAATACTACATTTGCGTTTGTAAGTGACCGGATACTGCTAACTTCAAACATATAATGTTAGAATTCTAGAATTCATTAATGTTAGAATTACAAGAATAGGTGAAACGTTATACGATTTGTCTGAATCTAAAAATATTATTTTTACGTATTTTCATTCAATTTACAAAATTTTATAGATTTGTAATACAGCGTATCTGGGGGAATTTGAACGATTTTTGTAATAATCCTTAACACTAAACCTATCGACACTTCGTGTATACCTATTGCTACCGAGTTCGGTTAAAATGGACTTAAATAAAATTACACTTTTATTTATATAGATATATCTTATTCAACCTTGCTGCATTTTTTACAAATTATCTTATTATCAAATGTACATTTGTCGCATACATATTTTCGTAATTTCGTAACCTTTACAATTTTCTACTTGACAAGTTTTTTTGTAGTAATGACTCTGAATTTGTTGATAGTTTTATTGCATGACTTTCTTCCAGCGATTCTTTATACAAAAGTAATGTATGCATCAGGTTTATAACAATTTTGTGAATTCTCTATAAATCGGCCCCATACTGTAAGTACCATTGCAAATCTTTTGGTTCGTAAACGTTGGCTTCTTTCTATTAAATCGTATAAACCTCATAATTTCAGCAAAGTCATTCCTGCTCATTGTTTTTGAAACAAATGCAGGTCTCCAAATTTTATTCCACAAATATGACACACCTAAATTCTTTGCCTGATATGCACCGTAGCCATATAGCAGAGCAATAAACGCATCTAGCTCTCTCTTAATCTTCAATACTCTAAATGCTTCTTCCGTACATTTTATTTTATTATATTATCCCTTATACGGTGATCAATGATAAGATAAAATGCCATCTTTATTTGTCCTTTCATTATATTTTAATGTTTAGCATATCCATAAAAAATTTATGAACCGATGCCCTGCCAGGTTTGGAACTTGCATCTATTTCTTTCCAAACTGTCCCATTGGGCTCAGTTTTGACACGTTGGTTCTCTGCATCAGTCTCACTCTTTGCTGTCAACGATAATTTCTTTTTTTTTTGCCCTGGACATAAACGCTTATTTGTAAATAATATTCAATTCTGATTCGGTTGTAAATAGCTTTTCACGTGTTTCCATGCTGTTTTCAGTTGCTTTAGTTTCTTGTTCGTCGCACACTGAACAGTCTTCTTCTATGTCCGTTATTTCTTTTTATAATTTTTTTTTCAGTCTTGACATTTTTAGAGCAAACTAAAAGTAAATACTGAAAAATAAATTGTATGCATGTTTTAGGAAAATTCAGGAATTACGAAGCGATATGATGACCCTTAAATATGGTTAAATTTGTGTAGAAGTTTGAAAACAGTCAATTTGACCGGCACTGGTAGGTTATGTTAAATATACATTCTTCCGAACTTATGAACGGTAGTGTATAATGATAGTGTATATTGTACAGTACATACACTCTGCAAGGCTTTGCGCAATAATTGTTTAACAGATTTAACCTTTTTTCTTTTTCTTTCCTTTCTTTTTTTCCTCATGGAGGAAACTTCTTAGGCGCCCCGCCCGCGGGGAGAGGGCGCCGGGTAGTACTGGATTCGTATTGGCTAAAAGACATCACATAAATTAATTAAAAAAAAAAACAAACAAAAATATCGCCTTAATTCGTATAAAAACACGGTAAGCATTCGACGTTCTTTAAAATGCCTTTTTTTTAAAAAGCATTCGATCAGCGTAGTGACTTCCAGCGATCAAAAGTAACGAATCAGTTGCACTTGTGAGAACAGTGGCTGCCTTCATGCAACTCAAAACTAAATTCGCTACTGTATTCCCAATATAACTAGAAAATGAATTATAAAAATACGTTCGAAGCTTCATCCTACAGATACGCATCGTATTACATTCGTCTCTTTTTCGAAGTAGCTGCACGCACAAGTTTAAACTAACAACAATAGATGGCGAGAATCTGCCAGTTTAATTCGAGCGAAAGTAAACAACGATTCGCGCTTAAAAACATTAAGACGACAGGTAATACATCTTAAACTGGAATATCATACAATTCGATTTTTTAAAGAGAAGGATGTGTGCTTACGATCGATTATCGCGTGGATCGCTGCTGGTCAGCATGTCGCGAGGCAAAACAGAAGCACGCGTGCCCCTGGCGTGCGATCCGCGTGTCACACGAGCGTGCCTTCGTTCGCAACCGACCTCGGCCTATCACTCGGACTTGGCCAACTGAACGTGTGTTTACAAAGAGAACTCGCGCTACAGAAAAAATGCAGGTCTGGCCGATCTTGCTTAACCCTGTTACATTCTTTCAGTCATTTTCAACTCAATTTCAGGTTTCCAACTTTAAGAAATATTTCCACTTCGAACGATATGAGAAGATTCTTATGTTGGTACGCGTGATTTCTTACTTGCATATATTCGCAAGGAATTTGTCATTAATAGATAGCGAATTTTTATCCAAAATTCATATCTTTGAGAATATAATTAAAACAGAAGAACTCCCGTAAAAAATTGTTTTACCTACCAGCTGTTATAGAAATTGTTATACTTTGAATATTTTATATATTTTCGTATTACATGTACCTATGTACATTCTGTGGAATTTTGCGCTTTCAAATTTCCTATAAATGCATAAATATCCGCAGTCGTTAAATTAGAAATCATGTAGGAATTTTTAACATTTCGATTCTATACTAAACATCATTTTAAAGCAGCACCACTCTTCGTTTGCTAAAACGGGAACAGAATTGAAATATAAAAATTCTATGATCATAGTAGGGTTAAAGCCAGCGTGCTTCGGCGCATGGCATGCAATGTCCTCCACAACTGAAATTACTCTAGAAATACGACGTTGTTGAATAATACACTGAAGCAATTTCCCTTAGCAGGTAAATATGAAACAGATACTTGGAGAAAATTTGACGAATTTCGTATTTTCTCTACCTGAAAATTCGTTATAACAAGACATATATTTTTCAAGCGGGCATCCATGAAGAGATACTTTCGTAACGAGAGGGCATAAATACTACATAAACGACGACGAAACAACTTCCTTAGTAAGTATTTGGAAAAAATTTCAACAACTTCAATTTTTCTCTATATGAAAATTCGATATAGACACATGTATCCTCTTGAGGCATGATTTCATGGACAGTTTGTTTCGAAACGAAGGTACACAAGTACTATATAGACGATACTGTTGAACAATACCTCTACGTAACTTCTCTCGATAAGTAACTACTTAGAGGAAATTTTAAAAACTTCGCTATTTCTCTATCTAAGAATTCGATATAACAAGACGTATTGTTGTCAGGCGTGCTTCCATAGAGAGATTATTTCGAAACGAAGGAACACGGATACTACATATATAGAGTCAGGCAGGCAGACTACGGTGGTGGCGAGTTTCGATGGGACGCCAGAGTTCGTCGTCCGCGCAACACACGTATTTCGATGCGTGTAAAAGAGCGTGGATAGAGGGTCGGGCGAATCGTGCACGTAGAGAGACGCGCGCGCGCACTCACACGCAAAACGAAGCATCGTTACGCGAATGTAATATATAGGATATACGAAGGGAAGCACGCAGCCAAACGAGGGACACACGCGCGCGTACACGGCGCCCGTAAATCCAGCGATCGACTTTTTGCTACGAGGAAGACACCGAGGCGTACACGCGAAAAACCAATCACGAAATCCAGCCGAAATCTTTGTTCGAATAATCGTAGCTATTAAAGACTCACCTGAATCGCCATACACATTGAATATGGAAGGTACGGTGGGGCGTTCGTTAGCGAAAACGCGACTCCGTAGGTGACAGAACACACCAAATACTCACGTGCGTCCACACGCTATGAAAGCCTGTGAACAACTGACGGAAGTGGGCGAAGAAGGCCGTTAGGTGGCTACATCGATCCTCTCGCGCGACTTGTTCGAGTATTGAGTGGCGCCATATTCAAATGTCAGCTACGTGATTGCTAATTTATCGCATAAATGAATCATTTGACAAAATTGAAATAAATCAACACTTTAACTCTAGTTTCAATCACAATTCGATCATTTAACTATAAAAAGGTCAGTATTCGCTAGAACCAACCAATTAACGAACTAAAATATATATATTGCGTAGCTAATGAGAGATATAAATACGCAGGTTTAACAGTTTTCAAAACATTTATTCATTGTAAATACATTGTTTGTGCCTTACTTCTGAAAGAAGGAAAAAAAAACTGTTAAGTTTCGACGAACGGAGGAAAAGACAATGTCCCGATAATAATATCTACATTATCATCTTTTCGCCTCCTGATAAAACGCAAAACGAAAATTACACGAACCCTAGTACGGCTCACAATCTGTATTTGTTCCATATGTAAGGAAGAGATTCGGTGTTCGATATGAAAACAGAATGTTCACCTCAGGAAAAAACAGCTTTCTTCGACCGCGCACGCACGATATATTCTCTATCATAAGGGGTTTAAAATTATATATATTTATATATAATACTCGAGGAAACGATAAATCATTTTTGACAATACGAGATTTTGTTCTTATGTCTAACATTATCTTCATATATTTATTTATAATATATATAATATATCTTTGTCTCTGCAAATTCACGGTCATTCTTCATCACCATTGATTTCCTTTTGCCACTTGTACCATCGTCAGAGCGTTCCTTATGAATTACGTTTTATTTTTTTTTTTTTAATCTTTCGTTTTTTAAGGCAATGTTATTTCAAGTGTTCTTTCTTTTTTTACACCGTTTCGCGAATTACGAAATCGGTCGCGTCTAAATCATTCTCTGCATTATGATCGGTATATCAAAATGACTGCTTTCTGTTGCTTCGTTTTTCCTCTGTTTTCTAGGGTGGCCGAATGCATTTGTTTATGTAATTTTATTCGCTCGCTACGCGACTAAATTTAAGCAACCTTTGCCGTGTGACACAAGAATTTCTATAATATATAATAATCGTAACAAAGTAACGTATGGTATGTGTGTGTAGGGGGTGTTCGTGTGCGATATGTACCTATGCATGTGTGTATGAAATGGCATGGCATTAACACGTATCAAACTGTTGGAATCCGACTGAAATGCTTTCGAAAGTCACTGACGCTTTATCGAACAAACTCTCCATTTCCATCTTTCTGAACCATTTCCCTCTCACTATTGTAATATCGATTATCTTCATTTACGATTTTTCCTACTACTTTGTCTCGGAATACAGCTCCATTGAGATATCAATTGGCTGCTCAAGGTCACTTTTCCTACCATCGTACAGCCAATTTTTCTTATTACGATTTCGTTAACTTATCCTATGACATCAATTATGTGTGACGATTGTATGTGTAAATAAAGTGTACTTTAATTTTAACATTGAATTTTTATTTTTTAATAATCAAATAAAATATGAACAAGTAAGAAAAAATAACCGAATATAATAAAAAGAACATAATATAACTTTTTCTACAAGATAATATAACAATATAATTTTACACATTTATCTAAACATTTTTATTAGTACGTTTTGTAAATATGATTCTCCTAATGCCAACAATTGCACGAAGTGTTCTGGATAAATAAGAAGAGAAACGTGAGTTTCACGATGCAAGAAGTACAATAATAAGCCAAGAGGATGAAAAGAACAAGTGTAGAGTGTACGGACATGGAATAGTGTAATAAAATAAACGATCTACTATATAATTTTTCTCGATGACCTTCAACAGCCGATCAACTTCACACATGCTATAACACACGGCGACGCTCGAGGCTTGACTTTTCCATTCGCTGTTATGCTCGTAGAAAAAATTTCATTAATTGTAAATACCATATAATATTCAAGAAAATCTGTTCTGCGAGCACTACGAACATAAATTATTGACACTCCCATCCATTCATCGCACGCATTTCGAGATCTTTCTTAACTTTTCATTGTTGCGAAACATTCGAAACTACGTATACGTTTTCAAATTTCATTTTTCTATGAGCTTTTATAATTATAATACCTAATCTCTGAATCTCATAATTTACGAAGCTTTGCCTTCGTATTCTCATCTCTGCATTCGCAAGCAAACACGTATTGCTTTTTATTTCTTTGCCTCTATATTTTCACAAACCTTAGCTAGAGCCTTCGACTCACAGTCACGTATCACCATTCAAGAACCGTTCGACCAAAGAAAAGAAGAGAATTAACTAAAAAAAAAAAAAAAAAAAAAGAGAAAGAAAGAAACGAAAAGAACATCCTTGTATCGTTCTGCTTACACATTATGGTCCCTACAAAAAATACATTACATCTATAAGCAGTTTATATTAATCATTGTAATAGTCAATATCTATGTACACAATATTTCTTCTTTAATTTATTAATTCTTGTCGCTATGTTAGAACTTTCTACCTAATACTTAAAACGCTTTCTCCATATGACATTTTTTTACGTTCGACGTTTTCCTTTTCATTTCAATTAATAATGTATATTAGCTTGTGGGAATGTGTTAAATACAGCAAATACAGTACGATCGAATCGATTAAAAGAAAACATCCGCTACGAAATAAACATACACGCTAAATTAAACTATGAGTATACTAGCGGTAGAGAGTAAAAAGCCCAGCGATATAATTACAGTAATCATGATAATACTAATAATATTAGTAATAATAATAACAACAGTAACGATATGACATTGCAAAAATTAATCTGACAACGAGTTAGCTGTACGATAAAAATATTGGAACGGAATTTTAAATGTATCAAAGAAAAAAAAAAAAAAAATAGAAAAAGAAAGGAAAGAAATTGTGAGGATACGATTCATCATAAAACGGTATATACGAGAAAGACTTCCGTAAAAATATTTAAGTAACACGATGGAAAAATTGTGCGAGTCGCGCGATCAAAATCGTTCGTTCGTTCCATAACGTTCGCCATAAATCGTACAAAACGATGCGTTTTATATTAGAAACAGAACGTCGTCGTGTCAATGGCGACCACCGTAAAATCCTATTAAATCGTATAATATATTTATATTTATATATATATATATATATATAATTATAATGCACGTAACCACGTGTTCATTTATCTCTCGATTGCTCGTTATAAATCGCTCTAACTATTATAATTCCCTATGTACAGTTGTAGCGTCTCCGTGAATGCAATTATTATTAATATTTCTCCTGTTAACAATCTCGCATCTTTCATTCTCGACGAAACGTGTGAATTGAACTGAATTTGATTCGACTTGTTTAACTCTTCTTTTTTTTTTGAACATTTTAATCTGCATATTCTCACATCTTCCGTTTTTCTCTTCTTCTTCTCCTTCTTATTCCTCTGCTTCTTCTTCTCTTTTCCTTCTTCTACTTGTCCGTCTTCTTTTGTGTTTTTCTATTCACAGCACTTTTTTCCCTTTTTGTTTATAATCCACATGTATACAAGAGATCCGTCCGACAAAATCAATCGTTCGACAGAGAGATTCATATCACAAAGTAGGTATAGTATTAGTATTAATACGTAAGTTGCTTTGTAGTAATTAATGTAGTTAGGAGAGAGATCATCACGGCCTCGAGAACGTTTCGAACGATGAAGTTCGTCGTACGGATTCGCCACTTTGCAAACATCAAAATTGCCTCTAAAATATAATATATGTATGTATGTATGTATATATAGGTAGCGTGTGTAACTACACTTCGAAAAATTGACAGTGATGGGCCAAACAGCGTGCGAGATATAATATCGTACATAGGTAAGTGTGTCTGCATTAACGTAAGTAAATGCTACGACGACGTCAGCATAATAGATTATTTACTTATTTATTCTTTTTCGAGACTGTGTAAAATTAACTCTATATACCCTTCGTTCGTTTATTTCAATATTTTTTAATTGAATTAGATAGAAGCATTAGTAGAACGGTTTCGTACCCGAAGCGATAGGAGAAAAGAACAGTTTCAAATGATAGTTCATGCAAATGGCGTTGTTGTCCCTATATAACATCATCATTATTTGTTAAAATTTTTCTTTTGTAGAATCTTCTTTTTAATTATCTTCTTTCATCTTGCCTTAATCGCTTCTAAAAGAAATTGAGCTGAAACGAGTTACTTTACATCATTCTCTTTTTGTTCGTTTCTTAGGCTAAGATTTCGTTCATTTTGCACTGATAGATATTTCATATTTGTATTATTATTTATAGCTTTCCTTCGATTCAGTTAACGCGCTATAAAATTTCTTTTCCTGAGTGAGTTTTTTTTAATATATTTCTTTCTTTTTTGTATTCTTTCGCTTGTTTCTCCTTCTCCTTTTTTTTTTCATTCTTTTGTCACATTGAAATTGGATACAAGAAGCTTTCAGGTACAAAACAACAAGTAGTCTTCTCTCTAACAACGAGTGAGCTAAATTGTGTGTAATAAGCCAGGACTTGTCCGAGACACGTCTCTCAACGTGTTGTACAGTTAATTCCAATTGACCAACGATTTTGTTACACCAGCATTCTTTGACCGAAAATCTATAGCTTCCTGTTTTTCTTTCATCGCTTGGAAGCATAATTCATTTTATAATTCATTACATATTTCATTCCATAGAATAGCACAAGAAGTAACGCATGCGTCACGACAAAAAAGTCGCATCAACACTTCCGTTTTTTTATTTTGTTTTCTTCTTTTTTGTTGTTTAATTAATGCTAACGTTTTTTTCTGAAAGCTCTTAAAATAGTGTGTCGCTGATACCATAGTACTTAGGAGAAAACATATCAGAGATCAACGTGTCGCTTTGTTAAAAGCGTGATTCTTTCATTGATAATATAAGTGTTCTTTCAGAAACCAAAAGGAAACGAAAAGGAATAAAACGTACGCTACTACAAAGTTAAACTAATTTCATAAACGGATCAACGCTATTAAGTTCATTTAGTTTGTTTTTTGCGTGTTTTTTCCTTTACATTGCTAGGTTAAATTGACTACTTTTTTTTTATTTCTGAGAAAGCCTAATCTCTAGTTATAAAATAAATCGCAGCTCTCAATCTGCAATTATAATGATATTATTTATTATAGATCGTTAACTCTATCACTTAATTAATTATCTTTAAATATACGTTTGTCTAGTCTTGTATTTCTTAAGGCAGGAATTTTTATATTTACAGTTTTGTCCTTGTTGGCCTTTCTTCCTTTTTTCCTATTTTTTTTTCTTTTTCCTTTTTTTCTCTCTCTTAAATCGCGCAAGGCTCATCTTCCAACGGCGAAGGAAACTCGTCTCAGACAAAGAAAATCTTTCTTCAATCAAGATACAATACGTCTGTCTGAAACGAGCCTGATTATATTTTTTCACCTATTACGTTCCTATTTATTGACATATATATCGCATCACCGTAAAAATGTACATTCTAGTGATATTAGTTCCTAAAAATAGCCAAACCATCGAGACAAACCTGTGGCAAATTATTTCGCACGATAAACAATATCCTTCACGCAAATATAACCACTGTAAAAATATTTTCGATTCACTTGTATTCAAGAATATATAACGTATCTTGTATGTGTGTGTATGTAAAATTTACTTATATCTTCAACACAATTTAAATTTGTATCTGACGATGTACGGAACGATATAAGGTAATTCTTTGTCTTTCGATCTCTTTAAAAAAGTATATTAGCACCATATATGTATACAGAGATTATCGTTTCTTTCTTTCATTTAAAGTCATTCGTACCACTTTCCACCATTATTAATAGCGTTTTTTTTTTTAGGATTGCACAAATTAATAATGCACATGCGTTGTACATATTATTCCACTCTATATATACTGTATTCGTTTACCTGCGATCTCAAAACAATTTGCCACAGACTCACAATATCACCTTTTTGATATAATTCAATTGGATAGCCTCTAACACGAGTTAAACATTAAACGTTCCGTACAAGCTTGTCAGAGGGTTTACCGGTCAACGGTTTGACTTCTGTGTCCGGTTCTTCTAAAGCAAGGGGTGCTTGCCTTGTATCGGGAACATCGATATCATCGACATCCATTGCGTTCTTCGAACGACTTCCTATCTCCGTCGAATCTTGCGTCTGATTCGACGAGCCGGTGTCTTCTAGGTTCGTCGACTTTGTAGGCTCCGTAGGCGACGATATTGACGACGGCGTGGGCAATTCAGAATTTGGAGATGTGCCGTCTCCATCTCCGACACTGTGAAGATGCGGTTTTTCTTCGAATACTAAAAGATAAAACACGTATTTTGAAGCTGAACGATAATATGACGACAAAAATTTGGAAAAAATGGCATTGTCCTGGAAAAATGATAGTGGCTGACGAAAGTACTTGAAAAACTTGTATGGATATATTATCTATACTATACAGAACCTCCTGGAATTTTATCAACACTATAAGTATCATGAGAGCAGTGATAAAGTTTCAAACGAATTTGGTAATACACATAGAGACTACAAAGTATTTATTGCGAACATAGATTTAGTAACAGTATTTGACCTATGACTAGGTGTCCTACTTACATTTGTCAAGGCTGATAATTGACCCTACGAATTCGTTGACAGTAAAAGACGGTGCTTGATCTTCCATTTGCCTTCTCCTTCTAACTAACCACCAATCAACGAGAAACAGTGCCAAAGCTAAAATCTTAATGCCAGCGCAAAGTCCTACATATCTGAAAAATATTGAACGAAAAATGTCACTGCTTAGTAACATTTCTAAAATTAGCTTCTTCAAATTGCGCACAGATGTGGGAATAATGAATACCTGTATCTGAACTGTTCAATGTCGTAAAGTAAACATCGTCCACCTTTTTCTCCACATGTGCTTTTCCAAAGTAAACATGTAGAGTCAATTAAATTACCAAATAAAATAGGAGCGGGTATGTAACCGAACAGTCTAAAAATGACAAATTGCATGCCTAAAGCAAACGATCTTTCCTCCTCTGAGACTGATCTGCATTAGAAACAAAAGGTAGAATGAATGTAACAATAATGTAAAATTTGAACATAACTCAAGTACACTGACATATGGAACATATATAAAGTGATAAAAGTGAAACTTACCGTAACACTATCATTAATAGAGGCATCTGAGTGATAGCAACGATAAACGTCATAAAAAAAAGTAAAATTAAAAATGGAAATATAGTCCTACAAGGTGAAGTGCACGGGCCAGCAGTAGCTACTGGCACAACCGTTACTTCCGCAAATTCTGGAGCTGCCGGTGGCAACATTGTTAAGTTTCCGTGTATACCTAAAACATAAATATGGAAATTATAGAATTGTCTAACATTATCGATAAATATAATGATATTTATCAGCAGATACTTAATTATATTTATTAGCGATGTACTCTGATTTATTTTAGTCTTTTACTGTACTTTGCACTAATCGCATTATAAAGGAAATATTAGTATCGTTCAAAATAGAGCATTGACGTTCAATATACAATAGTATGCAAAAGTTCCCAGCCAGATAGATTTTTCACCTTATGTGTAAGAACTTTCCCTGCTCATTGTATACTCGGTGATGTACAAAGAAAAGAAAAAGGAGAATTTCACACTTACATGCACAATTAGTAAAGTTCGATTTCGAACTGAAGGCAGTGCAGCCTGCATGACAAGGGCTAAAATACGTGAGACCGTTGTTTCCACAGACTGGCTCGACGTCTGTCATTCGGCACTCGCAACCGAAGTTGCACGCGGCAGTGAGATTTACTTGAAAGGGTTCCGGACCCTTTGTGCTGCTGTTAAAGTACGGTATAGTGGTCCCAGCCATTTTTACGTTGTCGCAACCGAGGAAGAAGAGGAGGCCATAGCACACCAGGCATATCATGTTCGAGACGAGAACGAATTGAACTGCACCTTTCGGTCTTAATTCTAAACGTTTGAGCAAACATCCGCCAAAAAAGATTCCGATGCAGGCACCCGGTATCGCTATAGAGCCGGTGAATACACTGGCTTGACTCTTTCCTAAACTGAACTGTGTCTCCAGATACTTTGGCAGGAAAACCACAAACCCGGAGACGATTACTAATTCCATGCAAGCTCCTAGGCACGTTACTACGTACACTGGATTACACACCAACCTCCACATACTCCTGGGGATATCTGAAACAGGGAGATATATTTATGTTTAATTATAACTTTAATTTTTGATCATTTTTGATAACGTATAATATTTATTAAGGAAAACTCTTATAGAGCGAATAATTAAATCTCTGTTGTAAAAATTCAAGAATTAAACGCTTACCCTTCACATCTTTGCCGTAACCACTATCATTTAGTTTCTCCTTTTTCGGTTCTTTGCATTGCTCTTTCTCTTTCTGCGACGAAGATTTAGCTTTTTCGATAATTCGTATTTTTTCTTTCTCCCGTTGCAGAGTTTTCGGGAAACTGAAGAACGGTATTGCCACTAGAATCAGGAGTAAGCCACAGAGTAGGAAACCACCCCACCACATGCCTACCCATCTGTGATCACCTGGATCTGTAGAAGAATAATTTTATCTTAAATAATATCTCATAATTTTGAGTACAACCAAATATCACTAGTAAAACTGCAGACTTTTATGCATCTGGTACATTTCTATAACCGTGTTCATACAAATATGCAGTCACCTTATTAGACATATTTCATTACCTATACTGATGATTGTTCCAGAAAATGAATCCATATGAAATGATAACAGATAAGCTCCAAGAAGAAAACCTAAAACCGGCCCAAAAGCTGCCATACTATACATACAACCTAAAAGAAACATAAGAGCTGCTTAATAAAATATTCTTATACGGTAAATCTTAAACCTCTCGAAACAGTATATTTTCTTACCGATATACAAAGAAGCACTTTCTGGTCGTACGTGATCATCTATGTAAGTAGTGCCGAGGGTAAATAAAGGGGAACCACCACAGCCTAATAATAACTGAGCAAGTACAAATAACATAACAGGACCAGCGGTAGATGGAGATCCCTGAATGCAATTATCACCTCTTAAATTGTTGTGTGGTGCTAAAGGCGGAGACGATAATCCAGACGATAAACGACCTACGAAGAAAGGATGATACTTTCAGTTTCTGTGCAAATGTTATTTTTAGACATTACTCGACGACAATGTGAATTTCGTTGATATTTGACATTTAAGGAAAGATAAATTGATAAATCATGTAATCAGCATTAAGTATTTCTCTTTTTCTCTTCTTTTTTTTTTAAATTAAAATGTATATTCTTTTAGCAGGCGAACCACGAAATTCACATCTCTACATGTAACATTATTCGTCGTTTCACAATTCATTAAACTCTCACCTAGTCCCATATCTTGTTCGCGTAACGAAACACCGCGACAAATGTTGTCCGAGCTAGAATTGTTTGCAGCCGTCATTAAATTGGGTTCGGCTGTGAAGTGTGGTACCATAAAGATCATCGATCCCAGTCCCATTATGACGGCGCCTGGAATGACAATAATTAAAAAATATTTCATATAATTAGCTTGCAAACACGCTTATCTTATTAGAACTTTAATATCAATTTGATCGAAGTACGATACTTGGTACCAAAGAAAGCAAAATGTGGCTACTGTTTAAAAACTTACAAAATTTCTGTAAAAAGAGAGCGTTGTATTAATTATCTTCTCTACTCTACTAATTCTAGTGCTAGTACTTTATCCAACAAAGACTGGATTATCGTTGTCCCAAGTATCGAATGATCTATTTTGTAGCCACAGGGCAAACAGTCAATGTTCGTAACATTCGCTTGAAACATAAAACTGTTTGCACAATTTAATAGAACACATCTATTTTAATAAATCGACCTTATCAATCTTATGGGATAAATAGAACGCGAGAATAATTAGTGACGTAAAAACTAAGGAATACGATATAGTTATATATTGTAATATTTACGTTAACGTGTCAGGATTGACCCAGCCTCTGCGAGAGTTAAATAGCGTTATAGATTGTCCGGAAAGTGTCTTTCTTTTACAGACACGTCTTTTACAACGACGCGTCTTTATACAAACATGAAACCTAATCTGTCAAACGTTGTGATTTCTATCTTCATAAAACAAAAATGGATCGTACGTAATTCGATAAAATAATATAAAACGGAAAATGTTGCGCATCCGTTATTTCTTTATAAAACGAAAGAAACTTCTCGGACGACCTAACAGTTTCGAATACTTTTATGATGTATACTTACCAATAGCTATCCAAACAGGTATATGTCTTCGGCTACCAAGATAGCTGACGAAGATGACGGTGATGACATTTCCAATTTCATAGGAGCTAGCAATGACGCCTGAAAGGCTGGACGGGATTTCGAACCTTTTCTCTATGGTCGTGATCACAGAATTTATGTAACCTGAACTAAGTGCTTGCTGCAGCGTGACGAGAAACGACAGAAGGAACACAAACACCTGGAAAAATCACGGGATGATCGTTCGTTAATGTGTGTTAATTGAACCTTGAGCGTCTCCGATGACGATTGCCAGTGCAAATTCGACGTGTTTCTTTGTTAGGTTTCCTGTTCTAAGAAGCCGCGAGGTAACTCTTACTTCTACGACATCGCCACGTCTTGCACCATGTTCTAGCAGCACACGTTGATTAAAAACACCGATGATAAATTTGCAAATGTCTATGGTGTTTGTGAAGCGTTTGGACATATTTGGTATATAAATTTATATTTCTTGTATTTTATGTTTTAATATTAATATAATATTATATTTCTTGAAACGTAGTGAGTATCATAGCGAAATGCAAAGTGCTGCTACCATCGCAAAGAAGTTAAAAGAGCTTAACGTGGTATACCAAAGGATCTTTCTCTTTTATATAGAAAATTATGGGGGTTATAGAGAATTTACACACAACGAACTTGAAGGTTGTAAAACGATCGAAGAAATCAAGATTGTTCTAGATTGTTTGCAAGGTTACGTACGTACATCTGTGATTACCACCACCTGCTCTACGTATAACTCCAGACTTATACACTTTACGAACTTGTACGCTTATTTACGCTTAAAGAGGAATTCACAGGTCCTCCTGCAATAATTATTTTTTTTAACGCGATATAACGTTTTCTTTATCCATGAAATATTTCGAATAAATGATAGAAGATCAATGAGAAATATCTGAATAAAAATCACGTGTATATATATATATAGCAATTAATTTATAAAAGAATGTATACTTGTAAGTGTTTGTATATATCCTTCAAAGACAGTCAGAGATACGAAATACTTTGGTTTGTACGTTAATTTTGCCTTCGAGATGAAATATATTCTGAAGATACGTTAGAATCTATGAATAAATACGCTTATCGTCATAGACGAAGTATCAATATTATCATCTCAAATAATAAAACGTATTTCCTATGGAAATCGAAGGATAATCGAAGATAAGAAGCTTTTGTTTCTATGTTTACGGAATTTATATTATTTTATATACGTCGATTAATATTTCGTAGAATAGAAATTTCTACCTGAAAAGACAAAAATGTGACAGCGTACTTTATCAGAAATATGTGTTTTTTTTTTGCCTTGGGCAGAACAAAAGCACCCTTTATCATGTAAAATTCAGAGATACGTGTACCTGATAATATCGATTCTTTCGTACATCCATGCTGCCGAATCGAACGATAAAACCCGATTAGATAAGCAAAAGCTTTATCGATTCCATCATTGTACCCTTGAGTGCATTTTAACTAACGAAGGTAAAACGCCGCTTTAACGTAACATTATGATCTTACGATGGGAACAGGATAAAACATTTTGCTGATAATCGACGTGCTATGTTTGACAAATCAAAGCTAAAAAGCGCTCGATATGAACAGGTGAACGTAGTACATTTAGAATTTTGTATTCCCGAAAATCATGACTTTAATCATGTAAATCTACATGATTTTTACCGATGTCTGCATTAAAAGAAAAGGTAATTTACATTGCTTGAAGATCAATTCTCGGTGAATTCGGAAATTGATGTTGATAGAAAAACAAGGTAGGTGCATCTTATCGGATTTGATACAAGAAATAATTTTAAATTGCGATCTTAGAATTGAACTTTCGAGTTATTTGAGAAATTCAACATATTCGGTCGAGTTTCAGCAGTTTTACAAATTTCCTACGATTGGAATATCCTTTCGTCTGATTTACAAGAATTTGGATATTCCAAGCATTTATTGTTGCTTGTAAAAAATTCTTCGCGACTGCAAATATAAATGAAAAAAGTGGATAATCGGTAGACTAGAAGAGTTCGGCCAGATTTCTAGGCTAAACCTGTTCTCGCACGAGTTAACAAAATATCTGATTACGTTGCAATGTAATGGCAACGAACAATAAAACCACGCCAAATGAAAACGATGACGTCTTTGCTTCGTACTCTTACGATGACTTAAAACCTTTCACAGAATGTCAGCAGCGTTTCAATGTCGTATCCTTTCGAAATGATGACTCACCGCACCTCGTTTTGCACATCCGTGTACCATATACGCAACAAATGTAAGTTGATTGGCGATTTCGAATTAATCGAATCGCTTCATTCGGAGACTGTATGACGAGAAAATGTAACACGACCCTCCCGTTTGAACATCACTCACACAAAGCGATTTTTGGAAATATCTAAATGCTGTACGTGTACGAAATTTACCGTGTGCCCTTCCAGTTTATGTAATTTTAACTAGTACAAGGCTAAAAATTTGTTCAAGCGAAACAGCGTGGTACAAAGGAAAGCATACTAAAGATTACCAACGTTGAAGATTTTTTTTTTTTTTAATAAATAAATAAATAGAATTGCAGAGATTTAAAATTGTCGGTTCACAGTTGCTCGCGAGAGTATTCGATCTTTTTGTAGAAATCTTAATTTCGTCTTGATAGTTGCAGTAAATGTCTCGTAATTTTTATGTACGTTCTCACACTCGTTACGAGCTTTATTCATTTAACCGTGATAACGGAGCGTCGTTATAGCGTGAATGAACTTTTAAAATGTCTCGTGCAAGAAGCTGAAACACCTCGTAAAAGATCCCTCCACAATAAGAGTCGAGATACTTTCACGAACAACTCGCTGTTTTCAAGATAAATAAGCAGAGTTACGTGAATCGGATCTTGCAGGTCCATCGGGCATTGCAGGAATTTTGGATAAAGTAACATTTATTCCAGCGTACCTTTATTCCAGCGAATTTTTGTATAAAGGCCGGCCGGCAGCTCAGGATTCCACAGTCCTTCGAATCCGGATTAAACGGCGGAGTTTGCGCTCTCTCCTTCTCCGTCCTGTGTCGACAGTCCATGCCAACAAGAAAAACGTGTTAAGAATTCTGCTATGGAATCGTCGGGTATTTTGGTATAAAGCGAAGGAACAAAGCGAGAAGCACGTGTGCGACTCGATTAATCCTTTAACTGCGAGACGCTGGCGACGAGGTGAAGAAACTCTTGGCGTTATTTTTAAAAGATCTAGAAAATGAATTAAGAGAGCGTGAAATTTGAAAAACGATGATCATCGAATATAGACATCGATCTTATTCTTGCTTCTCGTTTAGTTCAAATAATTTTTTGCCGATTTATCGTAGACTCGCAGGATCTCCAGTTAAACATCGTTAAAGAAATTTCACATAAATTAGACGTGTAACGCGGAGAAGATTACTTCTGTACGATTTAATCGTAAGATTCCCAGCGGAATTCTATTCCGATTAGATCGATCAACGTCTCATAATGTACAACAAGTTCGATCGTTTCATGCAAAGTTCGAGATTGTTTACGTTCTCGGGAACTCGACTGACTGAAATATCTTTACCTTGCTATAATGTTTGGTCGTAATCGTATTAATTTTGAATTCTTGCAGAATTTTATTATCCTCAATGATCGACTCCTGTTTAAGCCAATTGAACGTTACTTCGGATCACCAACAACTAGGCTACATCTGTCGGGTTGCTAGGATCGTCGACAGCCTACAGTCCACTTGGCGTCACTTCGATTCCTTATTTAAAGTAAATTCTTCGTTCATCGCGACGCGACGCGTCGTTCTTAAAAGGAAATCCGGCTATCGCGCTCATCGTCCTAGCTTTTCACAATCTTCGTCTCGTGTGCAATTACTTGCGAAATTAGAGCGTAGAAAATAGCCTTAGAGTGCCTTCGAACGTAATTTTAGTCCAATCCCGGCGATACAGTTAAAGGATTAAAGAAGACGATCGATTCGATGGGAATATAATACAAATTAGAATGTTGTTAGTCGACTTTGCAGGATTTTGTTAGTTGATCGTAATCGTCTCACTTTTCTTTTTCTCTTTGATTAATTGTATCGTAAGTGATAATCATGCCAGCTTTACCTGTCCACCATGGAAGCACTGGGATTCCTGCTGTGACATTTGATGATAAAATCTCTGAAAAAGTGTAAGAAGAAGAAACAGCAAGCATGAATAATACTGTGCTGAATGATGCACCGTGATTGCGTGCATATGAGTTAGGACAGATTGAAGTTAACACAGAAGTATGCGTATTGATCTTTGGAGACATAACAAATACAAAATAGTAATAAATATGACTAATATAGATTACACCGTATAGCGATATAATTAATAGAAATTATACAGGTAATTGCTTGTTGGTGTACTCTGTCGATAAAACAGATATACGTATTTCACGCAGAAGATAATTTCAATTATTCAAGTACAACATAGATACTACTATGAAAACATTTCCTGCACAATTAAATTCAAATTCGCTTTGATAAAAATTGTAGCTTCGTTATCTCAGTTTTTTCTCGTTATCGTTAAACGAGAAAGAAAAGATAAAAAGGAAAAGATACGAAAACTTACGTCCTTATTCGCTATACACGTTCCGTTCTACGCCTCCAAGAGATCAAGATACTTCAAGAATTGTAATATATACAAGTAGTGCATTCAGAGAAACATTGAATTTATTTACTCGTTTTAACACACCCTTAAAACCTGATATCATATCTTTACAATTATTCTTGCAACATATTCGAAGATTACGAGAGAAGCACTTTTTTATTATTTTACAAAGAAACAATCTCGTATTACTAAAATCTCCTGTATATTTCGTTTTTGCGGCTAAACTCGTGCATCCTTTTATCTCCACCAAAATTTCCAAAATATTGCTCGTTTACATAATTATGTTTTTCCTTCCGTGGAACTTTGTCAACGTATCAGGCGTATTTTTAGAAAATTTACTCCTTTGAATCGAATAGCTTGTTTTCATTTTCGATTATGACATGTTGCGACATCGACCATGTTAATATTAAAATTCTCCTGTCTGATCGTAAAGCGACAGTTCGATCGGAAGATGGTGAAAAATACTTTCACCGTATCTTTCTCCATCTTCGTTTTTAAACGATATGCTCGTCTATCTACTCTCTAACGTTGTCCCTAACTTCATTTAGGCGAATAAATTTATGATAACAGGACTCGTAACAGGATGTGCCTATGACACATATAACACTGTTACAAAAGAATCTATTTCACGAATAACCGTGTCATGGTCAGCTTGGTGCTTTCACTTTTCACGTTTTCGAGGGTTACAGCTTGCAATTTTTACCACGGTCGTCTAGAAACCATTTGTGTATGTAAATTCGCGGATGGATTGACCGTGCTGCAGAAATCTCCGATTGTGTAATAGAAAGAAACGCCATAACATTTTCACGACTCGCTTCTTAGCGTCTCGCTTTCTCTTTTTCGACTTTGTTCGTGACAATTTTGTTCTGTTCCATGTCATTCCCGATTGTTATTTATAACACAACGTGTACATTGTAGCCGATGACGTATAACCGCGGAAGTTTATTTTTTTTTTTATAACAAACGAGCGAGAAATGCTTCTAAGTCTCTGGAGCGTGGAATTCACAGTGAAAATCGAAAAAATAAACATAAAATCCAACTATCCGCTTCGAGTTTTTCCTCTTTACGCGAGTAATAACAAATAAAGCTAAGTAAGAAAAGATATAATAACAAGAAAAACGTATGAGATTTTTTATCAAACTTGGTACTTTCAAAAACCTTGAAACTACGACGCTAAAAAGAAGATAGAACTGCGTTTTTCTGATTACTGGCCGATAATTTCTTCGATATTGAACGATGAAAACGATTCCTATAGGACGAGCGAGATTCTTTCACGTTTTCCATGCGCCGTTCGAGCCAAGTGATACAACTCAAGTTCAAGCCCGTCAAATGTTACAATTTTCATTTGTTATACACACTGATAAATATTATAATAAAGAAGATTTATATTCTGATAATAGAAATACGAGTATCGTACATATCTTTCTCCATATACTATGGTCATAGATTCGCTAGTTCCTAACAGTTGCTAGTAACAGCGATGTTAATTACCGCATGACGACGTTATTTTTTAACAAGATCCGCAACAAAATGAGTATCCCTCGTGTCGTATGCGTCAGTTATACTCACCTATGGTCCACGAGGCCAGAACTGGGATTTCTACTGTGACACCTGATGACGGTGTCGTGAGTCAGTCTGCTACCGGTTGCCTGCAGTGGGTCTGTGGTTTCGTCGGTTCCCGTGGCCGCACTCTCCGCGTACAGCCCAGTCATAGCGTACATGCTTTCGTTCCTTCGATGTCCGGCATGGTAATTGCTGCCAGACTCGGACCTGGAAATGCAATAGACGATCAACGTGTAATTTGGAAGTGATCCATTAAGCTTCCACTCTTGTTCTTGTTGACCTCGATAAAGCGGCCATCCAATCGTCCGCTACATACGTTGTAAATTAAGCGTCCAGGTCTGGCGTTGTTGCGTACAAGATCAAGGATTCAGGAATTGGTCAATTCTTCACGGACGATTAGTAATTGGGAATTTTTTCCTTCGTTTCTTTTCTCTAAAGACGACTCACAAGACGACAGAATACGTAAATGAGTGAATCGAGTAAATCTCATTGGAAGTTTCGGTTTTACTTTCTTTAAACATTAGCTAGGCTTAAGTCGATAGTTGTGATAATTGTGACTAATCGTCGACTGACTTTATACGTTTTATGTTTAGAAAATAAAAAAGTTTATCGATTGTCGGACGACTTTGTCTCTCGTCGTATTTATCTTGCGCGTTGAATTTACGATGATTCGACCATTTGATCAAAAGATACGGGTCTTCTTTTCGGAAAGTTTCTTAATAATTCTGTTTCGATTTGGCTTGTCGATGGACCGGCAAATTTATAGATTTTATATCTAAAGTGTCTCATATTTTTATCGAGATAGACGAGGAAATTCTGAATGGTATCAGGCAATACTGGTAGCAGATACCTGGCAATTTATTCCTATCGAGATGCGAATCTTCGATATAGTTCCGGCTGCAACTCGTGTGATTTCTATCCACTTTGATGTTTATTTTAGCTGATCGATGGAAAGAAACGCGTAAGCTTTCGCGAGTGTCTATTTTCGTACAATTGTCGATGATTCGATCGATTGCAGTGGAACCTGAAGTCATCGTTGTAAGATCATCGTGGATCATTAGCATATGAGCACGCCAAAGTCCTCGGATGTTTCTCAGTTAAAAGTCAAGAGGAGATCGCAAGGAGAGGCAGCGAAGGTCAATTAGATCTTTCTGCTTCCTCCATTTTTCATGAGGTTAAATTCGAAGATCGATGATTTACGTCACTTTCAATTTAGAGCGAACCAAGAACATTTGCAACGAGGCTCGCGTATGATTATGAAATTTGGAAAACTATGCGAGTCTCTTCGATCAGAGTGAAAATTAATAGCGACGAACGAAAACTATAGAATATTTGTCGAATAAGAACGAGAACAATTTTGCCATAACAATCGTACTTTAATATTAATTCTTCCAATATTTAAACAAATTTATTCCAACATTAAAACTGTCCGAATTTTTGAGGCAACCTCTTTCCGAAAGTTAGAAAATTCAATTTCAACGATTTCAAGCGATGATGAATCAACGTCAATAACAAGCTACTGAAATCGCGAACGTTTCTACTTTATAAATCTTTTATTGACGGTTTGCTCGCGACAGTTTCAAACACCAGATTAAAGGAAACATCGATTACAACGTTTTATGAAAAGGACACTTACCTTCCGCTTTAGGAAAAGTGTTGATAATTGAACTAAAAATAAATATCAATTTACTGTCCTTTCTATGAAGCAACCTCTACATTTCCGATACACATTTGAGAAAGTTCTATTCGTTGGATATAAAAACGACAGATTGGGTAATCGTCGTTCATAAATAAATTCCTGTTTACCATTTACGCTACCTTTGCGAAACTTTCGATCAGTGGGTTAAAAAAGTATCGATCAGCTACCCTTCGTCTGTCTGAACGAACCTTTAAAGGTAGAGTTATCGTAATATGGACAAGTTAATTTTATTTTTAGTAGCCGATGGGTAATTAACTCGTAACGATAAAAATAGCGTTTGTCGCCGAAACAATCGAGAAGGGTTAACACCGAGAGAGGAGTTCGTGCGCTGATCAACGTAAATAGCGAACGATTGGGCTACCTCAGCACCCTGGACTCCTGAATAAGCTTTCATTATCTACGTTGCATCTTGCCCTCGATACATAGGCAAAATTTAATTAAAACGAGACGTACAGTTTATAAACAGAAAATGAACAAGAAAGAGGATCGAACTCGTACGCCTAAACGTACGCTGCTCGAGACAAGTAATAATACCGTAGAAAATAGCCAGGAATATTCGAAGATAGTAAATGAAAGGAATATTTGAAAAAATTTAATTAGAAACTCTTTCGAGGAAATAAAAAAGAGAAAAATAAAAAAGGGAAAGATTTTCTCTTAATTTTGAGGTTTGCGGTCCGAGTCTCGTACAACAGGAAATTCGTATAACTCGGGGAACGTTATACGGTATACTATGTACTTGTGGTAAGTATAAGCAATAATCTTAGACATAATAAAACGCGAATACCGCAGGACAGGAAGTCGGTTGCGTGGTCGCAGGCGCAATTTCTCGGTTCCTGTCTTGTTAACGAACAAGAAAGGGAGAAGACAAACAGAATCCTGGAAGCCCCTGAACGCCGAACCTCTACTTATCTAAACATTACACGCAGAGCTCCAGTCGGAGGATCATATTACTTTACAACCTAACAAGAACCTTCCCCCGTGTTATTTGAATTTTTTTCGTCCCATCTGAGGGGATAGCTCTGCAATACCAGCGCCCGCAAAAAATCCATATCCACGTCCATGGTTCTCTCTGATTTAAACATTAACCCTTCGAGCGGTCCAAGGAGCTTATACTATTTGGTTATACTACTGCATTTTGGCATAGATGGCAACGAGCCACCTGTGTTCTCTAGTTTCCGCTTGTCGTTGCTGCTGCTGCTTCTTTGAAAGAAAAAATGAAAACGGCGAGAACATATTATGCGGAAATAGCGGACAAATTGTCAAAAATGATTATGCGTAAGCAACAGCCACCGTGTCGCAATTCTCGACGAAGAAAAGGTACACGAAAGGTATGGAGAATGTAAGTTTCCCATAGATCTAACACTGTCGTGTAAATATACGATGTATCGCTGGATGAGCGGTGCAAAGATCGTCAAAAGGGGAAGGAATCAAAGGAGATTGTAGATGCAGCGACGGATTGAAAACACGAACGAACGAGGAGCCTTCGTTTACGAGAGAATCGAGTTTGGAAACTTCAACTCAGGTTGGCGCGTATTTAAATTTCGGTGAGACAGAGTAATGGGAAAACGGTGATAAGCCGATGAGCAATGTAATAAAAATGATAATAAAGAGACTGCCTTTTTAATATTAAAAAGTCTTAAAATTGATAGAAACGTTCGCGCTGTTGAAAGTTCAACAATCGAGATTTAAACTTTCAGTCGTTCTAAAGAGTTTGGCTATGCGTCTACTTATTTAAATCACAACGTACGATTTCAGCGTCGAAGGATAAAGACTAACCAAAATTCGGACGAAAGATTCGATCGATAAGAGTTCGCCTAAACAAGCTCCGAGTCCCTGTTACAAAAATAAAACCACGTCTATGGTTTCAAATGATTGTCCCATAAAGGTAAAACAGAGAAGTCTTATAACAAGCGTGAGAATTCACACCCGTAGACCCTGAAAAGCAGTTTTTCCACCGCGTTCTTCCAACGTAAGGCAAGGTCCCCTGTATATTACATTAGACTCGCAAGAAGAAGGGGAGGAAAGCGTATTAAGAAAAGAAAAAAGAAAGGAAAGAAAGGAGAAAAAAGTAGAGAGGAGAGAAAGGAGCTGAGACTCTCGACCTGGACGAAGGTAAGCAGCAGAGAGGGCAGGCAAGGTGGAGTTCGAAAAGGCGAAAATCACCTTTTGTGGCCGAAACCACCGCCGCTGCTCTCGTTCCTCTTGTGGCCACTCTCGGATCGTTTGTAGCCAAAGGCACTGGATATGCTCTCGGCGCGTTTGTGACCGCTCTCCGAGCGTTTGTGGCCGATAAAACCGCCGCCGGATTCGGTGCGTTTGTGGGTGAACATGCTCGAGCTCGAGCCGTTCCTCTTGTGCCCGCTGGTGGACGCCATTTCTTCCTTGTCCGCCACTTCTTCGCGGCCCTCGGCTTCCTTTCTACCAAGATCGTTGAATTACGGCTCAGCCGGCGACATTTTCGAACGAGTTGCCTGAAACCAAACCGATAATTCTCTGGTTAGCCTATTGCTCGATTTTATTCTCCATCTACTCGAATTCCCATTGATCGAGTCTCGTTCGACGAAGGTTTCGATATTTCGTCCCAAATTCTCTAGGATTCTGAGATATAATTTTGGCTGTGCTTACTTTTATGGGAATATTTATAAATACTTTTTACGTATACTCTTTATCGTATATACACTGTACATATTTACGTGCCACTTACCACGCTATGAAAAATTTATTTATAATCTTTACCGTATAAAAATTGTTTTCTTTTTTTATGGAAATACGAAGAAAGGCCATAGGCTATTCGATTATCATTGCGTTTGTTATTAGCGTCGTATAAGGTTCTGACGTTCTAAGGTAAAATTAATTTTAGACTTGCATGATTAACCGATTGGTTCGGTCAGACAAAAAAGTTATTGCATCTGACAAAGACATACGTATATTTTGTGTGTTTCAAAATCTGTACTAAATGGATAATTAATTATACGACTGAAACGAGAATCGCTAATAAGAAATATAAAAGAAAAGAACAGGACTCCGTTCTTGCGTAACGACCGCGATGATTTTCCAAACCGGCGGAGAACGATGAACTCTCTAGCTAAACTAAATTAAGAGAAACAAAGTTTTCAGTACTTGGAAATTCTAACGACGTCACATCGCCCGTCTGTCTGCTGAACCTAACGCGACGAAGATTGTCGCGAACAAAGGAAGCTCGTGATGTCTGATAAAAAGAAACTACGCTGTAACGATATCATCCTGTTTTTATTCCCTTTATCTACCGCTTCGTTTCGAAACGGCCCGCCATTAGTACTCTGCTCTTTATTTTAAAGTCTATTTATCGGAACTATGTCGTTAGAAGTACAAAGGTAGCGAATAGCGACGCATCGTCGAGGAATACGAAATCCCAGCGACCGTTTCATCGGTCGTTTCGTCGTGTGTGCATATTATACGTCGAAGTTGCGCGCCAAAGTTTATCGCTGGGAACAGTTTTGCTCGTCGCACGATGTCGCAGCAGAGAGAACAGCAGATACAGTTATACCGGCGCTGCCTTCGTTAACGAAGATGACAGCGTTTCTACTTGTGAGCGAGCTCGCGTTGTTGAACGGCCCTGACCTTACCAGAAGCAGGTTCGTTGAACTGTTGAATACAGAGATGTCAATTGATCGTATGATCGCGTCAAACGCTGTCGACACGTGGATTTCCCTCCTTCGATGCATCGTCTAGGCTTTATTTATATGTATAAACGATCAAATTAAATCGATAGTCGCTTCGTTAGTAGGCCGTGGCTTCTGCCCATATGGTGGAAAATAGACGCGTGCAGTGGCTCGCGAAAGTATTCCAACACTTGCGGATATTTTTTACGAATATGCATACATACGTGTGTGTCATATGTATATTTTGCAATTTTCTCACTATACTACAGTGACATTCAGCCATCAAAATTACACGTATAGTGGTAAAATTTGAGAGAGATTTGAAATTTTAGAACGAGATTAAACAGTTAGCCGTTGCGACCTGTTTGAAAACTTTGAAAAACGCGTACCGAAAATGTGTCGCAGAAAGTAAGCAACGATAGAAAACATACTCGTCAAACACAGCGTTGTTATAATATAGAGTTAAGTTGTAACGAAAGGACCGTTTTATTTTTTAATTTTATTACCGACAGGACTCGTCGTAAGGCAAAATATCGCCGTTTCTTCGTGACGAGTATACTCGTCAAAAACAGTTCTGGTTAACATCTCTGTTCGGAAGAAATTTGTTGCGTATGTCGAGTTACCGTTCGCGGTAGAATCTTCGCGAATTTTCCTACTTTGAAATTTCCATCCTTTACAATCTTTAGTCTTCCTACAAGTTTCCCATTTCTATCTCCTTCTTCCGCTTTGTACAAGACAGAAGCTCGTTAAAACAAGCAAATACGATCAAGGGAATACGTGTTCACTTTTCCAGAGATTCAGACTGATTACAACGTTCTTGAATGACGTTCTTTGTCATTCTCTTTTTTAATTCAACGTGTTCGCTCGTTACGCAATTAGAACGTGTCGTTCTAACGTCTAAACGTCTTAAGCGTAGAGGAAAGTATTTTCTTTTCCAGCATCTCAAACTGCCTTAAACAATCATCAAATTAATCGACGCAAAACCCAACGCAATTCCACCGAAGCCGAAGAATGTTACCGTTCGCAAACAATTCTACTTTCGCAGATAACCTCGAGCCGAATAACTCAGTTTGTGATTCCCGAAGTGTCCATCCACAATGAATCGTTGTCGTCCAAGTCGTTTCTGTCGCAAGAGCAACGAGTACCAGACGACGAAAGTTTCGAATTAACTTGTGCAATTAGCTCGTTACGTAAACGGTGTGCGGTTCGTTTCATCGTGGCAGGAATTGATTAATTTGACGCGAATACTCGAGTTCCGACTTAACGGACTTCCGTGGCGAAATCACGCGACGAATCGTCCCGAAGAGTCGGACAAAATTTTACTCGGATCAGACAGACAAAGGGTAAAAGTACAAACGTGGTACATGTTTTCAAGCTTCGTCGCACGTTTTTAGGAATTTCGTCCGTTCTTTGGTTAATCAGACAAAAGAAACGAAACGAATAAAAACATTGGTAGAAAAAATCAACTTTGTACAGTATTTTCGTAAATACGAATTTTTAATACAACGATACGAACACAGAAAGAATCGTTTTACTTTGCTATTTCCGTAACGTTCGCGAATTTCCATTATTATTAAACACTGGCGTGCAGTGTGCCGTACAGATTGCACGTGAACGATAAAAACGTGCAACGTTTCTGAACGTCATTTCTGAAACTCTATATATTTTTACCTTTCGGTTATCGAATTTGAATCTTTGAATCCCACGCTTCAACCTTAATTCCTCCGTTGACAACACGAACGTACATGATTGTGAAAAATTCAAATATCCGTCGAATCTTTGTTCTTAATTACATCGATAAAACGGCCTAAATCGTACGCTTGGAGAATAATAAAAGACAAGAATTTTCGAACGTTATTTTATTTTAAACTTCCTTATATTAAAAAGACAAAGTAATACTTATATTCCTTAATAATCTTCATCGTAGGCAAAAATTAATCGAACTTGTTCGTTCCAAGTTCGTTTTGTCTGTCCAAGGATTTTCGTAATTCCGATGAAACACGAAAGGCTAGCGATAATTATTTATCAACGGCAAGAGATCGACGACAAATCGATCATCGGTATCACCCACGAATCGACCACGAGACAAACATTCCCAAACGCTATTTTAGACACGTTAGGATACCGTGTTTCAGACATGTTTCGCAAAAGAAAACCGTTCACTTTTAATTAACACTTTACCGACCGCTAGCGGTTCAACAGTATGCGCACGTCCGACCGGCAGCTCAGGCGCAGATTCTCCTTGGCGCCGGCTCTCCGATGCCATTCTTCTCGTTCATCGCGAACGATAAGATTTCAAATTGGTATAAAACTGTGGGAGTTTACGAAGCAACGCAGCTGACGCAATTGAGCAAGGTATCTTAGTATTAACTAACAAATTACTGCTCAAATAACGAGAAAGATTGTCGGTGAC
Source organism: Bombus bifarius (assembly GCF_011952205.1). Lineage (NCBI taxonomy): Eukaryota > Metazoa > Arthropoda > Insecta > Hymenoptera > Apidae > Bombus > Bombus bifarius. The sequence continues at coordinate 2,003,550 of NW_022884495.1, read as the reverse complement.
AAAAAGCCGATTAACAGGCTATCGGTCGGTAAAGTGTTAACATCGCGCTTTCGTACTACCACATATTGGGTTGGCAACTAAGTGATTGCGGATTTTGTCAATACCACGTAATGGTATAATCCGCAATCACTCAGTTGCCAACCCAATAGCTCCTATTACTGCGTAACGACATCATCACGGGTTGTACAACGAAAAGAGGCGGAACTCTATACTATACCGATCACCGCATGTAAGAAGGCGAAGAAAATGTGATTGTAATCTGGAAAAGAAAATTTTGCACGAAATATTCAAGAAAGCCGGTCGAAAAGAGGAGCAACAAAATCGTTAGAGTTTTACGTTAATCCCTTAGATCACGCCACCACTCTGTTATCAACATCCAGCACTCTTTATCCTTTCCACGAGCATGCTCCCCCGAACGTATTAAAAGTACATAGAAAACAGATCGATCGTCGACTAACATGTTAAAAAACAAATTATTCTGCGTAACAGGATGCCGACGAACGCGTACAAGCGACGAAGACATCCAAGTACATAGAAAACAGATCGATCGTCGACTAACAAGTTAAAAAACAAATTCTCCTGCGTAACAGCGTGCCGATGAACGCGTACAAGCGACGAAAACACTGTTATACATGCAGCTTCGCCTCCTCGAAAGTTGACGGTCGGCTTCGTCCCTATCCGCGCCAACACATACGGAGCATATTTTTCGCAGCGCGTTTTTAGATTATCGACCGGCCACGCCCTTGATTTCGTACCGATGAAAAATTGAAGCGTGGTATACCGTACGTGCAGCATAGGCTGACTAACGAATTCAAAGTCAGGGATACATCGTAATGATCCGCAGGTATAGCGAGGCACGCGTACCACCGAGTACAACCGCATCAGCTGTTGACGCTGCATCGACTTCCGGCGAACTTCGAACTGAAATATCGTTCATCGGCATTGTGCGATGTAACGCGCATACATACTTTTGTCAGCCATCGCGTTACGTAAGAACGTAATTTTTATAACAAGCTGATCACGATCGCCATCGAATATGTATCGTATGGATGCGCGTAGAAGATTTCGTTTGTTTTATGTTCGCGGTCAAATAGATAGATCGTTAGATTTCCCTTTATGTTTGAAATGTTCCGATGACGACGTCAATGAATTTTGAAATTAGTTTGGATCGTGTAAAATAAGAGATCCGTTATGCGAATGTTTCGAGAATCGGAAAGTTCCGACGATTGAGATTTTGAGAATGGAAAAATTACAAAATCGAAGAACATCGAAGTGGCAAGTGTAAAAGGGGGAGGGGGAGGGTATTTGAAAAATTTTGTAAATTAAAAGGAGCCGCTCGGTATGGCAAAAGCAAGCGCGTCGGCGATTAGAACGGCAATCGGCTGTTGACGGCTTCATCGACTTCCGGCCAACTTCATTCTTATATCTTTCATCGACTTTACGGTAAACAGACGCGAAGCGATGCGGAAAATTTGTTCGTTGGAATATAGCGTAAAACGTTTCAGTTTCTTGTCTTTTATTAATCGCGTTTTAGCTGAGTTTTTTCTTTGTATTTCCATTGATTGTATCTTCGTCGAGGGAGAGATTCTTAAAATTTCTTTCTCGTTTCCTCGCGTTCTTTTTTTCTATTAAGCACAGGAACTAATTCCGTATTTTAATTCCTCGCTCTTTACTCAATTTTCACCAAATTCTCCGTATTTCTATCGATTTTACTCCGAAGCAGGAAATATTATTTGTCTTTTATTTGAAATATAGCGATTAATCCTACTATCTCGTTTCCCTTCTCTTACTTTTCTTCGTATTTCGCTCTTATCTTCGTATATTCGTATCATTATCAGGCGTGGAAGAGGATTTTTCAGCATTTTGCCGAGATAAAGGTAAATTAAACTAAATCCTTTTCCGTATTTAACCATCGAAGAAAGAATACTAAAAACTACGTTTCTCCCTCATTTTTCAATGGCTTTCCACCTTTCTTGCTCTGTTTCTAAAACGTTAACTCTTGATTAATTGGTTCTGTATCTCTCGTCTGGAATAAATTACGAGAATGAGTAACGAGCAAGGAATAAATGCAAAGCAACGAGTGAGGCGGTCGTTAATTTTAAACGAGCTTGTTTAGAGGGAATAAAATAGTTTATGAGACACGATTGACCGATTAAACGGACATGATTGTATAATCTGATGTTTTTTTTGACAGGAACTCGGTAATTCAGTCTCGCAGCGAGATTCGACGGTAATGGCCTATTATGCGAATACATTTACAATCAGATAACGAAAGATAAGAGAAAAAGAATCGACTAATTACGAGCTAATCTTCTTTTTCTCTCTTGATCGATGCTTTACAATTGTATTAATCGCTTTAATGGGTTACCAATACGCTATGGACGTCCATGCAGATGTATATTTTTTATGAACACAGCTGGATAAACGGAATTTATTCGCCGAATGTTCGCTAAATATCATGACGACTTTATACTTTAAATATTTTATATTTTTTGTATACTCGTATATTTCTTTACATTTTTACGTAAATTCATACTTCTATTATAGCAGAAGAAATGGAATTTACACGGATATTTGTTTTAGTTTTGTTACACGGATATTGTTATACTTTGCATATTTTTATATTTTTTACACACATTTTGATTTCTGCCTTTCCATGAATGCATGGACACCTACGGGCATTGTACAGTTATTAGGAACCATTCAGTCGAGATCATCCAACGAGTTCTACACTTTTTGGAAAAAATCGATCCGTTTTAAAGTTTATACTTTAATGTCTTTCGGCGTACGTGGGACTTTCATGATACTAAAGGATGAAAAAAAAAAAAGAAGTATTTTCGATGTTGATACGTTTGAAAAGGTATCAGCAGTTTCTGGAATTTCCGCTTATAAAATCTATATGCAGGAAAGACGAAATAAACCGAGAAACATAAAGAGAGAAATAAAAATTGTAGGTCCGACAGGATACGCTAGCCAGATGCCATACGCTTTTGATATTAAAGACCTTTTTTACAACATCGTTTCCAACATTATGCCATGTGCCATTAAAAAGGGTATTTCCCTTTACGATCAGTTTCAGTGAAATCTGTATTTTGTAAAATTACGATGAGAATATAACATATAATTTAAAATGTAACGAGGAATATTTTACAATACGTGAGTTTCATATTTTCTCAGTACAAAGAGTTCGGTCTTTCAATGCTACGAGAATTTATTATAATCGTTATATATTTGAGAGGGACAAATCAGAAATTCTCTTGATATCAAACACTATAGAAATAACTACCGCGAAGATGATATTTTTCTTTAATTTGTGAAACTGTTGGTTTAACGATGTTTTCCATTTTTTCCATTATCGTTCGAAGCTTGAAAAAAACGTTAAATTTTAATAATATATTAACACATGGTAATAATAAATGTGACTCGAGCATTAGAAATAAAAGTAGCGATAAACTCCAAATATTCGTACTTTTATCATCCTCTTATACCATCTTATTCTTTTTCGAGTTCCCATGAAACTAGTTAAATATTTAAGAATCTCAAAAAAAAAAAGGTTTTCTGACGTCAATGGTATTCATTACGAGGAATGGTGATAAAATTTTATTTTAAGCACTTCCAGGTATTCTTATTATCCACACAGAGAGTAGAATATTTTTACATAAACTGCATCAACATTTTACAACAGTCGCGCGTCTGTCGACTCAAAGTAAAATTATTTTTCTTTGTCCCGCGTTGATAATGTACAAGACCTTGCTTTTATTTCAATCTTTCATACTCGTATATTCTTATCTCTGTTCTGTTCCATCGCATTTTTACGTACGTACGTTGACATTGTATTCGCAATATAGAATCACGCGCGTGAAACAATTCTAAATTGCCGCCATCGGTAAAATCATATTTCCTAAATAGCAGTTTTTATCTCCTAACGAGATTGATCGTTAATACGATGCAGAAACAAGTCGAGTGCTATGGATTAAACTTTCCCTCGTTCCCTCATCAAATCTTCGTTACTAAACCACCGTTAGTCGCAAACCCAATTATACACCGTTGATCGCATTATATCTCGAGGTTATACACCTCGTTCTCCTCTAACCTCAAATAGCATTATGGTGTTATGGAGTTACGTATGTAACCGCAAGTTCCACCCAACCGCACGATTCGTCGTCTCATTCTCCTGGAGGGGGTTTTTTTTTTCATTTTTTGTCGTAAAATTAAAAATCGAAGCGACAGGCTCAAGCCGGAAACTGAATTTGAAACCGTCGTGAAAAAATTGCATCGACGATTCGTCTACGTTTGTTAGACTTTGATAAAACGTGGAAATAGGAAACGTGGCACGAGAGATAAATAAAACGGAAGAGATAAATGAAAAAAAAAAGAGAAGTATCCGCTAAAATCGTTTTCGCGACTGGAGCAAATTTTTGAAAGAACGAACTGAGCTGAAAACTCGGATAAAACGTTCTCCGCCCTTTCGAGCGTGCCTCGTTCTCCCTTTCATCGAATTGTTAAACACACAGCCGAGCGCAAATACATCAACGCCGGCGATCGCTGTGTGTTTGCAGCCGCGTCAAAATATCGCAGCGAATAAAGCTGTTACCACGTCCACGTCGTGCCTGTTTCATTTTAGTAACACTTTCCAGCCAGACCGTTAAATTCGCCAAACGATCCTCCTTTTATTTATCAACGCTGCGGACGCGTCCGCCGCTCAGATTACGTCGTATTACGCGTATAAGTGTTACGCATAGAAGAGCGAATTTTGAAAATCCTTCTCCGGTCGCTAATGTGTTCTAAAGGCAACGATTCTTGGTAGGTCGATGCGATCCTTGAAAAAGAGAAACAAAGGCAAGCGAAACGTGATTTTCGACATAAAACGAACTGCGAGGGGAACAAAATTTCGATCCGAGAATTGAACGAAAGAAAATTTGGTTTTTTAACGAATCGTTGCTCAACATAAATCGACATTTTTCCAAGCAAACCAATCGCATGCAAAGATCATAAAATTCGATCGATTATTTCGATCGAATCGCTGATAAACCGTTGTAGAAGCAACCAATAAATAGCGAGGATGATAACAAATTGCGCGTATAATTTTAATCACACAGATGGTAGAAATATTTTTATAACAGCCGTTGTTATGTCGCGTGGGACAATCCGTGCTCCATCCCTCGTTGCCTGGCAGTCAACGGTCCACGCGCCGTTATTCCGACCCTCAATAAACCTAAGGACCCAGCATAAACTTCAACTTTTTGACTTAATTGGTTTAACACATGCTTTTTAAGTTAATCTGTTTGTCCCGAAGGATTTTTTAATCTTAGAAGTTTTTTCGGTTTATGGCTGGTTCTTAGAAAAGTCCTTAGGTTTATTATGCGCTCTTAAAAATTACGGAGAAAGCGGAAATTTGTCTAACGGAAAAGCAGGTTCTTCCCATGAACAATGATACCCACTAGGAACGTTGGTATCATTATTCATTAACGTTGACTATAATCAATGGGCATCGCAGATCGTTAGCCTCACTGTCGTATTAGCATGGAACTTGGCATAGTACGTTCGCGTTAATTCAGACCGGAGATTCCAAACGAGAGACCCTGTCTGAATGAGGAAACACAAACGATAGTAATAAAACACAGGAGTACGCAATTAAAATATTAGGCGATATCGTTTGTCGAGAAACTCGAAGGCAGACAGGAGCTTCAATCGCACGAAACAACGATTTTCGATCGGTTACGCTAACATCCTGCGACACTTGCATCGAATTTCTCTCGCTTTTCCCCTCTCTGACGAGAGAAACCTCTTAACAAGAGAAACAATAGCTTTTTTGCGAAATCGAACGAAGGAACGACGCGGCAACGAGACGAACCAGCACTCACGGGTTGAATTCGCCAGACCAATTTCAGCACTTGAATTCTACTCGGTCGAGTAATTTTATCCCAGCAATGGCAGAGGGGAAAAAACGTCCGTCTCTCCAAATGATTTCCGATACATCGTGTATCGAGTTTCTGCGCTTCCACGAACAGGGAAATTCGTCAATATCTTTGATCGATCGCGATAGATCGATCGTGATCTCGGACCATACGAATACAGTTGGTCAAACATTTCTTGTATTACTTTGTCCGAAAAGTTTCTTTTGTTTTATAAGGAAATAATAGATACACGAACATAATAATAGAAATAGAACGAAATGAATCATACCTAATTCAATGAAATAATATAAAACATAAATTGTTGTTCAACTATTATCACCTTATGAAACGAAAGAAGTTTTCGGACAACCTAATACATTGGGATCGTCATTTCGATTATACGAATATCTATGTAGTTTAAATAGTAATTCGTTCGAATAAAATTTCAATCAAATAGACATCTTCCGAGTGATTGCGTTCTACGATACGTTATTTCTCTACGTCTTTTTCGACGAATTTCATTTCTCCTGGCACAGCGAACTATCAAAGTTCAGAGTTGAAACGTCGAAATCCGAAGAGTTTCGCTGTTGAAAAGCGGCGAATTGAAAGGATCGAAGGTGAAGAAATTTTTAAAGTTCCAGACTGAAACGTTGAAAACGAAAAACTCGCAGGTTCGAAGACTCGAAGCTGGAAAGCCAAAACGCGAATGATCGATAATTACGAAAGTGGAGAATTCGAAAATCTCGAAATTCGAGAACCAAAAAGCTAAACTACAAACCTGAAAGTTTATATCGTAGATATTTCTACAGTTCCTTCGTTCGTAAAATTATTTGTCCGCCTGAGAAACATATATACGCGTCAAGAAATGAAGATTGACGCGCGCAACATCGCTAAAACACAGATAACGCGGCGAAAAGAACAGCGTTTCTTAAAATGATTAAGCGTTCGTATGATGTGAATAAACACGGAAAAACGCATGTTTCCGTTCTACGTAAAACGCTGCCGTCACTCTGAGTTTCCATTGAAATAGCGAATTTCATTCTTTGAGAGTTTTCAATGACCAACTGCAGCCAAAACGAACAACGACTAGCTGCAGTTGCCAAAACGCTACAAATACTACGACAGAAAGTTGTAAAGTACGAAAACATGAAAGATCGCTACTGCATGAGCTTTTACAATCATGTTTTTTCCACGTTGTCATTTTAACTTGTACTTTCATCTAAAAATGCACATGCCAACATTGTATCGGATATGTGGAAATATAAGGACTCGGATTATACGAATGAAACGTACCAGAAATACTTACGACTTTAAATAATCGAATAAAAATTCTCGATTATATTAATAAAACTCATAGCGAAACTAAAGACAGGAGGTACACAAAATAAATATACGAAAAGAGGAAAAAGAAGCAACCGTACTTTTATATATTTTACAAGAATTCATTCAAGCTTCCAAAGATACTGATAGTTCTAGCGATTAAATTGAATTAATTTAAAGTGTGAATAGAACGTGAACGTGACTTAAAAATCTAGCTACCTTTTCTGTGCGTCAAACTTTTGCTTAAAGAATTTTTCGAACTATTTTTATTGATTCACTCGTTACGAAAGAACACGAAATAAGAAAATAAAAATTCTTCTGCACTGGAAATCTGAATGAAAATAATCAAAGACTTTCTATACAAATTTCCATATAGTTTTCCAATAAAATTTCCAACGCGGAAGAAGTTTTATTTCATTTTCTTTTAACTTGGCTGATTTTGATCGAGTTTTGTTAATTTTGAACAAACAAGTGCCAATTATATTCAACGTTATAATATTAGAATAGCGTTCGACGATGCGAATCTCGTACGCGCGCACAGCCAAACAAAAATAAAGTGAAAGTACAGCTGGCAATTTTCGTTGCTAACAAATTAGAATAATGCACAACCTCGTAACAATGTCTATTCAATATTGTTCGTCCGACAAGAGGCTAATTACGAATTACTCTCACGCCACCAGTCCTGACCTAATAATCTTCTTGCGATCTTAGACCCTCGGAAACGTCGCGCCGCCGCGACGTAACCGGAAGAGGAGTAATGAACTGCAGGTCGTACCGTTAAAGAATTAACTGAGCCGTCGTTTTTCGGCCATCGTTATTCATCGCTACACGGATTACCAGTTACAATCTTTCCTTCTTGTTAGGAGAACAAAAATGGGAACGGATTTATTCGTCATCTACGTAGGAACAAACGCGCGCGCAAGAAATATGTCAATTTAATTCTTCAATGATGTAAATTACTATGAATTGTTCGAACAGTTGGCATGTATAAAACGATGGGTAAAAAGAAGAAAAAAAAAGAAAGAAAAAAAGAAGGAAAGAATGGAATTTCTTGAAACGTTTTACTAGTTCTTTTTGTGCGATTATTATATTCCGGATCTTATCATTTTGACAGCCACGATGGTGTAGTAACACGATTAATTACAGTATTAAATTAGCTTAGAATAAAACTAAATTGAGTTAAATGAACGTAAAATATGTATAGGCGATGTATTGTTCAAATATCTAGATAACTATTCCAGTGTTAGTTTTAGAAGAGCAAACTTTAAGAAATTCTATATTGCACTAGCGTCTTTTCTCAGGCATTCCTCTACATTCTACATTACCACACACAGCAGAAACGTTTGATCACGTTGCATCATGGCCTTGTATCGAGTTCACGCGATTTCCTCTCTTCGTTCTAACTGCTAGGAGCGGTTAACATTTCTTCTTATATATACAAGTAACAAAAATTTCAAGCATCGTCGCTATATAGAAATAAAATTTAACCTCTTGACATATAAACGTTTCGTCGATTTACTAACTTTTTACAATAACCACTACAAGAGATGAAAGTATAATATATCTTTCATAATACACATATATATACATATCGTAGCGCAAGGTAGCTCGAGTACATAGTAACGAACGAATAAAATAATCGATAGACTAAAAACAATCTGGGCATGTGCGTTAACTTTAATTGTATTTAGACACCCTTCAACCAAACTTACTTTTGGCATCAGGGTCCCTTTTTGCATTCAACGATACAATGGCCTCGCCATATCTTGGCCCGACTATACGAAACAATCGACGAAGGAGTTAACCAGGCAGGCTAAAACATTTTTCCCCGTAACCCAGTTCCTGTGTTGTGCACCCGGCAACCAAGTCGATCCATTATTCCCGCGGCACAGGCCGGTATCACGACATCCGGCGTCGTCTCTGATCGCGCTTTTTCGCGACGACGATCATCGCGAGTTCGCAGAACGAGAGATCAATTTCAGCTACGTCGTTGTAATTCTCGTTTGGTCGCACCAAGCAACAACGTCAGCACGGCAAAAAGATCAAGAAATCCGAATAAATTGAAACTTTCGTTTACCTAATTGTTAGGATGAAACGAATAATTAATAAGCTTTACCCTTTTCCTCTAACTCTAAATTTCATCCTGTAGATTCTCGTTTGCTCGCAGTAAGGAACAACGTTGGCATTGCGATAAGGCCAGGAGACTGAATAAATTGAAATTTCCGTCTACGTAATCGTTTAGACGAAGCGGATAATTACTATTTCTATCCTTCTCCGAACTCTAAATCTCATTGTCTAAATTCTCAGTTGTTGGCGGTAAGGAAGGACGTTGACACGGTGGAAAGTGGAAAAATCCGAATAAATTGAAATTCTCGTCCGCGTAACTGCTGAAACGAACCAGATAATTAATAGCTCTATCCTTTTCCGAATTCTAAATGTCAGTATCTAGATTCTCATTTGCTCGCGCCAAGACATAACGTTGACATAGTCACACGACTGAGAAAAAGCCCGACTGAATCGAAATTTTCATCCACGTTGCATTTCCATGCGGCGTCGTTGGAGCGTGGGCCCGTGGACGAAACGCTGACCTAGTGCCCAACCCATCGTCGGCTGCTTGAAGACCTTCCAGCACGCGACGGACCATTCGATCCCCGGGTGCACACGTGAGGATGGATGGACGGATAGCGAGCATGGCTCGTTACACCGTACCACAGCGCGATAGAGGCGTCGCGGCGCGCGGCCTCCGCGATATCGCGTCGCTGCTCGCCGTCCGCCGATCGATAGCTGGCGCGCAATCGGCCCCCAGGTCCGATACGTCGATCGAGGGACGTGCAACCGCGACCTTTCCTCCTCCCGCGTGATCAAACTCAAATTCAGAATCGAGCGATTAAACTTGCATGAATTTGACGCTGTTGCATAGAATGCAGTTGATTTGTTTTTCCTTTATCTATCTAGACATCGACGTGACGCGAGCGTACGTGTGTTTCTTGGTGTTCGTCTTAGGTCCACCAGAGAAGGTTTTATTCGCGTGTTGGAACATTTCATACATTTTTCATTTCTATGCATCTTTTTATACGATTGTATAAACGATTTGTTCTACGATTTATACGATTGTTCGTTAAAAATACTTGGACGAACTTTCGTACGGTGTTATACGTTTACCAAAGACACTTACACGCTATGAAATAATTGATCCGAAAGCCCAAATCACGCTTCCACGTTCCCATACGATTCTCGTCGAAGAATCAAAATTCCATAATCTCGATAATTTCCTCGAATTCGAAAGAATACCTGAAACATACCGAAACGATTCGCCTCGCAAAACCGTTGATCACGCGAAAACCTCCAACCTACCGTCCCACTGTGCCAAACCGCACCGACGCTACAAAACCAAAATTCCACGCGACACGATCTCGTCGTACCCAATTTCACAAGCGTATCGAGCACACCGCAAACCTGAAAGGCCCGCCGCGTAAAACCATCGGCGGCGATTAATCATCGAGAACCGCGAGGCTTATCGACAAACAGGAAGCTAATAAATTCGAAACGGCACGGTTAATTGAATCCATGGTGGATCGAAGGCCGCAGGGCGGAAAAGAAGACGGGAAGCGGCCGGTGGTGAATTCACGATGCCCGCTTTTGTGGCTCCTGTGAACAGAATCGGGCAGTGTAGGTTCGCCGCGTGTCACCGGCCGATTCACTGCTGCACAATGCCGTACACGCCAAGAATTGCGCCGCCCACCTTCGTGACGTTGGATTGTTTGTCGGGTGAAATGGCAAAAACGGGGAAGGCTCCGACGGGGAACTTGGATAGCTGCTCGCGATTCGGCCGGTTCCATTGAAATCTAACGTCGTTCGAGTGATCGAGGAGCTCGTGGATTAGAGGCTGGATCTGGACATTCGGTGGCCATTCGTGGTTTTCAAATTGATTCGTTTCCGGTGTCCTCTTTTTCCTTGGCTGGCTGAAGGAGTTCGATTTTCGTGGAATTCTTTTTGCGGAGAAGCAGCATGATATTCGATCGAAATGGAAGACAAATTGAATTTTCTTTACACAGGGAAATTATTTTCCTCGACGATGTTTTTACGATGTTACGTGCAAACGGCGATGTCGGCGAATTACAACGATAATGTTCGTTGGTAACTTAGTTTAGAATTTAATAGGCAACTGTGCAACGCGTATGTAGGCGAGGCATTTTACCTTCTATTTCTGTGCGTCCATTTAATTTTACGATACTCGATTGAAAACGATCTGTGTCATTTTTTCTCCTGTCGGAAGAAAACTGTGGATTTCTGTGCACGTGGATCTTACACAATTCGGTAATTTACTTGTCTGTAGAAATAAATTATCGTCGGAAACGAGCTCCGATGATAAATTTCTTTCAACAGATGGTCGTGATGGAGGTATTTATCGATATATGGTAGAGTGGCAATAAGAAGCGTAATGCGAATAAAAATCGCGAGACTTTCAAACTTTCAGACTTGGTACGTTAGAAGTTTTAGAGAGATGCGTGAGAGATATAAATGTCTCGAGCGTTGAGCTTCAATTTTCAATATTAGCTCGTACTGAAACCGATACCACTTGAGAAATAGGACGTAAAATATGCGAAACGGTATCATTTTGGCAACTCTCCCGTACCATGCATCGCATCGTATTTGCGTTGATGGCTATCACTCTAAATAATTTGTCTGTCTATTCCCTGAAATGTAATATATTTCTTCCGAAGTATTTTTACTTATACGAATTTTCCCTTACAATGAATCCATTTATCCGAACGTTAATTTTCATATTGAAGTTCTAAACGACGAATTATATATTCTTAAATATATTTGCTTTTTATTCGCGGTAAGAGCGTGCTTATGAATCAACGTGATAAGCGCATAGCGTCTAGTACATGTTTAGTGGTAGCTGACTTGACTGTAAATGGATCGCATTATTTTAATCTGCATTAAAAATTTGTATCTTGAATCTGCTTTCCTAGCTATTGTTGCATACCTATAAATATGTGATCTGTTAGACGTTAAACGTTAGGTCGAGAAAAATTTCATCCAGTTTCTCACGTGAGTTATACTTTTATCCGCATATTTTCAGGTATATTTATTTTGCTCGAGTACCGACTTTATTACAAAAATCTCCTTAATACAAAAATAAATTTGTGCCCGAGGAACTTCTAGAATAAGTATCTTTCGGCGTGCACCTAATGACGTAACGAAAATCCAATCTTTCGAACGCGTTAATGGCACCAGAGTTCGAATCGAACGGATCTCGCGACTAACAACTCCAATTACCTTATCGCGAAAGGAAACTTCTCTAATTACCTAATTCGAACGTTCGCGAGTCGAAGTTTCTTCCACCTTTGTCAACCAAACGAAAGATTCGAGGTATGTTAGGTTAAGGTCGAGCTCGAGACGCGTTACGACACCCGGTATATGTTCGGGGCCACCGGAAACTTTTGGCAGCGCGATAATATACCGCTATACGGTACTGCAGAAAAATATAATGCGACAGCCTGCTGGCTTTATATAGATCGAATCGTATACCTGTCCCATGTACCGAAACGAACGCAATCCCCGGCTTACCGGACATATTGACTGCGTGATGAATCACCGCGATCGCAAGTGCGCAAACCGCGTCCCGATGCAACACGCCATTCTTAACAATCGCCTATAAAACGTTTCACGCCGCGGGACAAATCCAAAACCTCGGTGGAATTAGTCAAGTTGCTCGAATTCGAGTCGTTCGAATTAGAAGAATCGCGCGAAAAGAATCGAGTCGACTTTTGATTCAACGCGTTTCGGTTAAACTCCCGATTTCTTTTCAAATTTAGCGTATTCGCGTGAATTTTGCTGTCGCGTATTCTCCGTTTTTTAGCGGGGATACGAGATACTTGCGATTTTCTTATATAAAACCAAAGAGTCGTAGGAAATTGTGCGCTAAATTTGCATAATACGGGCGCGCTTACTTGCCGGTCGTTTGGAGATCGAAGGAACGTGCAGAAAGTAGCAACTCGATGTACCAAGTGCAGAACGAGACTGGATCGATGGGGTTGAAAGTAGGAATTTGTAAGAACGTTAAATTTGAAGTCGGGTAAATAATAATCGAATAAAGGTAAAGGGCTTTCGAGTTGCTGAAACGAGCTTCAACTGTGCATACTATCTGCTATTTTATCTTCGTTTGGAAAAGGACTATGCGTGACCCGTGTGTGTTCTGCGACAGCTTCTATGGAAGTAGGTACGAAAGTTCGTGGAAAAATGACCGCCAGGGTGATTGGTAGAGGATAATTGGATATTCGGTGGCAGACAGGCGTTGATTTCGATGAATAAAAATTGTAAGTAATCATAAAGGGTTTGAAATGAAAGGGGATTTTAGGTGGTTCTTAGTATACGTTGGATAGGGGTGAAACTTTCCATGCAAATACGTACTTGTTCGACGAGTCGGTAGTAATAAATATGGAGTTGTAAGGTGAATAGGGAGGAACGAGGTTTACTTTCTCCATGTTTTTTATTCTACGCACAGTCACTGTAATTTCTTTTTTTTTTTCTTCTTCTTCAAACGAACGTGACCGGCGCAATTCGAAAATATGAACTTGCTCTGTTCAAATGGAACATCTTATAATAGACGCAAGTGTTGTCTAAATATACGTGTCTCAAATATTTCAAAGTAACCTTACATCTCTTTATTTTCGTCTACCTAGGCATTTAGCTGGCTTCGAAACGAATTTATTCGTTTGTAATACATTAATCTCTCGAAACCATGCGAGCTTACTTATAATAGATTAAATAATAGGATCTTCCAGGTACAATTGCGGTTCGATTCATCGCGATAATCCTAAATCTATGCTTACACGTATTGTACATCATACGGTGCACTAATTGCAATTATTTAAATCTAGATTTGAATTATTTAGATCTGGCAAAGTCTAATAAATTATACTCGATCGCACGCATTTTCGGCCATTAAGTATAATTTATCCTTTTGATTCAAAGGAAATTCATGGGCCAACTGTATATTTCTTTTTTAATTCATCACGCCGTGGGACATAATCGATTGTTTCGTTTCGTTTCTCATACCGAGACGGAGTACGCCGAAAGAATACCCTCGCAATTAATTGTACAACGTTTGTACACGCAATCGCGATTAAGAATCGGAATAATATTCCAGCTCGTTTCTGAACTTGAATTACTCGCCGATCAGCTGATAAGCAAGCAGATCTATCAATGGAGCGAACGTTTTTTCATTAAGCTGCCTTTTCTATCGCCGATAGTTTCAATTGATTAATGACCTGAATAACACGAACAATACGCTTCCTATTTTTAGCCAGTGAACGGTATCGAAGACCTTTGTGATTTTTATATCGATCGCGTCCAGGTTACCTTCGTTGAAAAATTGTAGAAATTTCAATGAGCCGTTCTTACGTAATTCGAAACTATCGTTAGCACACGACGATCCAATATTTACCAAAAATTTTCAGGAAAATCAGGAGTACAAGAGCTTTGAGTAAGCGACGTCATATCGCTGAATCGTTACGTGTTATTTTATTATCAAATATGATTTTCGTTACTTCGTTCAACGTATCACGATTCGAATTTCGTTCCAATGCAACTTTTCCGCGGTTCGATTATCGAAAACTTACTCTTCGGAAATTCAACAACAAATCCCACAGCTAGAAAATTACGTCGCATTCGTTACCTTGGTCATCGACATGAAAAAATCGCGATTGTTTTTTTACGCCAGCAAGTGTTCTTTTATATAGTGTTTTTACATGTATTGGGATGGAAGTTAAGTGATTGCGGATTTTGTCATTAGATGGTATTGGCAAATACCAACTAATTGGTCTTCCGATTAGCCACAAGCTGCGCTACTATTAATTCGAATAAGATGAATCGTATCGGGTTCGTTTCACTAGTCGAAAACACAAACAACATAGTCTCTCGTATTCTTCAAATTTATACTCGTCGAGGACAATCAAATGAAAAACACTTTTAGCTACTTTTTTCTATCGCTCCTCTTTTCATTATTTCAAGTACCTACTTATACCGTACTCTCTCAGAACTCGATGGATTGTTACGTTAAAGAGGCTATCGAAGTTTTTAAGACACCGAGGTGAAGCAGGATTCAAAAAAAGATTGGAAAACACTGGTTTATATGTAACATAGTGTAACGTAGAAGGGATAGAATTACGAATAGATGTCGGTACCATTTTACTCGAAACGCCCATTCATTTTATACACGTCGTTTCTCAGAACTTTGTCGACTAGAAATGCAACTTTTCCCGAGAATATCAAAATCATTATTAGAAGCGATCGAAACGAAGCATGCTCGAAGAAGGATTGGGATACATCGCTCCGCGGTCTCGTCGCACATCTCGCACCAAGAGTCACTGTTCTACTTGCAGGATGAATCAGAAACGGTCCATATAACTTCGACTGGCTCCGCATGAACTGAGTCACTATATTCTGGACTGTAAATGGTGGACTTGTCGAGTAAACGGCTCGTTTGATGTGACTCTAAATATAAAATCACTTCCTCGAGGAACACGTGCCGGAAAATGAGGCTGCGCTCCGTACGATTACACGGGCTACTGAAACCTCTTCATTAGCAACCGAGCAAAAACCATTGCCGCTGTTAATACGGGCCATATGCAACGAATGCGAATGAGATTCCACCGTTCAAACTAGGAACACCATATTTCATCGCCGCCAATTCATCCTTCTTCGAAACACATTAACCCCGGGGAGAGAGAGAGAGAGAGAGAGAATTGTTTGATTAATTGGTAGATACAAGTTTCTTGCGTTCTAGTTGGTACGGGGCGACTAAATATACACGTAGTTCGTAAGGGATGGTTAACTCGTCAAACACGAAGCAGCGGAATAATACGCGAAAATTGTGTAAACGTAATATTGTCTTAAGAAAAATAAGTATATTCGTTGCTTGAGAATTTTGTGTAAGTTTCGACTTTTACTAACAGTAACATATAAAATATATCAAATGTCTGCGGTATGAGATAGATAAAATTTACAAAATTTTACTCCTATTGTAGAATTTCATGATCGTGTCGTTATCTTTTTATTGCGTTGTTTAATAATTCCATTAACAATCCTGCAAACCGAGTGCCATCAACTTGTAAAAGCTCGAATCTCAAATTACTAGGCCGTGGATTCGTTTTATCCATCGAATCAGCTATAGCGTCCACTCCTCTTTGTGTATTTTATATATCTTCGTGCATTACACGCATCCTGCGGATTTTTGCATTTTTCAATTTTGCATAAATGCATAAAGATCCGCAGTCTACCGCTCAGTTAAACCTATCAACTCCAATCTCCGCCGCATCCTTCTTATTCGCTTTGCTTCCATACCATAACCAGCTTCTTCTTTGTATTGCGAAATACGGTTAGTTATCGAAGAACGAGATAAAAACTGTCTACTGTCACCAATTTACACGGACTGACCATCTTTTGACCAGCTATTGTACAATACGCGCTACACGGATCGGTAAACTGCTGCTGTAAAATTAACGTCGAGCCCCGGTAGGACGTTAGAATCTGGAAGAGAGCGAGGTCAGTCGCTGTAGACTGTGAGATCGAGTTCAGAGAGCGTAATCGCCGGGATCGTTCTGTAGGAAACTCGAGCCCGCTAAGAAATCGTGGGCAGGATAATGAGGTCACGCGTATAAAACGTTTCTAGATGGATCCTGAATGTGACTTGCCTGTCGCTTCGTAGGCGGTTCGAACGAGCCATAAAGTGGGACACCAGTTTTTGGAAAATTTTAATATTCTTCTTACCACTGGGTCACTTACGACTGACACCTGCTGTAGGGATTTGTAAAAGAGAGTGGGAAACTTTGCAACATTGTCTGCAAGGTTATATTTTACACGGATATATGTGCCTATTATCGTTCTTGATATTTTTCTATTTCGTTTCTTGCGAATTTTATGAATTTGATTTACTAAATGAAAGCAAAGACGCGGTTTTCCCACAGAATTTTTTGTATCTTCATGTATCCGTAAATTTGTTTACTACGATTACTATTATTTAACTCACGAGTATCTAAGTACGCAAGAGATTGGAAAGCCTTCGGGTTTATCAACGACGAGTAGCGTCATTAACAAGTAACGTTATATTTCGTGTTTCTTTCTCTCGAGTTTCCTCGACGAATATTCGCAAACATTTGCATAAACGTTCGCAATCTGGTAACGATTTCTTGTCCAAGTACTATAGAACGATCCGACGTACGCGAGCGAAATTCTAGAAAGCATATTCAGCCCATTACGGATCGCGTCACCTGAATAACATTCATCTCGCTTCAATAATCTAGAAAAGAGAAAACCAATCTAGAATACTATCTTATACTCGTATTGACGTGAGCGTTGATCGGTTCGATCGATCGAGCAATAAAAATTGTCGACAGTTCCGCTGGTTCTGAGAACGGGGCAGACCCAACGACCAGGTTTCCATGTGGCTTCTTTAATTTTACACGAGAATAGTGTTTGCAATCTTGTTACTATACATAAAATATTACGTGTACATAGGAAATCAAACCGAAGACAGAACCGGCTGCGAGTATCGTTCTTTAAACCGTTCCTTTCGAGTGGCATTGTGCAAAGTGTGCTAGGACTCATTGACGTAATCGAATTGGCATCGTGAGCGTCATTGAATTCGAAAGTCGAGGGATTTTACGTTATGAAACAGAGTGCGTATCTTCTTTTACTGCTCTTACTATTGTCTGTAGCACTCGAAGCTGTTAGACGATCGAGCACATAGGCAAACACGCTTCACGACAATATCGACCAGGTATTTTAAAGAACGAAAAAATAAAAGAGGACGATCGATACTGAGAGGAGTCGATCGTTACCGAAGATCTTATAAAAATATGTTTCTCATTTCTTTGTTCTTCGATACAAGGCGCAACGTACTAATACTCGAACTAAGATCGAAGTACGAGACTTGTATCGGAGATACAACTTGTATCAGAGTACACAATGCAAGCTCTATAGTAACATTTCTATAAAAATGTTGGTTTTAGGCTATTTAATAATTCCACTGCTAGTGACACGATCGAATGACGAATCACAAACAGGACATCTAATCTCACAAATATGTCATAACGAAATTGTCAAGTATACAATCTTACGGAGGAATCCATAGGAACGTAGACAAAATAAGAAAACAGGCTAACGCGAGTACAAATATTTTCTCCAAACTACATTGTTCTCAGAGAAGGAAAAAGAAAAAAAAGAAAAAACGCATTAAGAAAGAAATAGTCGTAAAGAATCTTAAGATCAGACAATTTGTTCCCAGCGGTTGACCTGTTCCCTCCGTTTCGGCTCGCACAGAAACCAGGCTTTCCTTGGAAATCAAAGGCAGATCTGTGTGTATCTCGATGATCGTATCGCAGGAAACACCTACATAGAGAGCCGCGGCCAGGATAACGAGGACACAGGTACAAACACGTCGAAAGAACCGTTTGACTCGGTGTCTTAACGTTCCTGACTTCTCAAGCGGACATCGTAACTCTGCCCGTTGATTCTCTTGCCAGGTTAAACGGATTAGATCGGCACTGAATGGGAAAATAGCCATAATTCCGCTTATTCGGATCGGATAAGGGCCGAGATAATATTTCCATAACGGTACGATGTTTCTTTTCCCCAAGGATTTCCCCTGGTGAACACGTTTTCTTCACTTTGTGATCCGACCTTCTCGACTCGGTTCTATTCGTAGATGCTGCGAGCACTCGTTTTGCTCGCGACGATGTTTGTCTCGAAGCAACGTTCAGATTCGCGATACGGCGAATAATAGCGATTCGCGCGAACTCGAACGCTATTGTGCGTGTTTTATATTTTTGTATCTCGTTTTCGTTTACCGTAACGAGATACGACGACTATCGTGATCGATCGTATCGGTAAAATTTCAACGAAATCTGGAAATCTTTATAGTTACAGGATATTTATACTTACGAGTTAGAAGACGCTTGTTGCTAGCGTTCATTGTTGTAAAAAGATTAATCTCTGCGCGTGTTTGCGGCAAATGTGACTTGTGTAATACGTATTTACAAACGTCCTTGCTTGCAGGTCATATTTTTCTTTTTTTGCTTGAACGTCAATCGTATCTTTGTAAACGATGATTGTACAAGAATTTAATCGGACATTGCGACTGCTCAACACTTTCTAAAACACAGCGATATTTGTCGAAGGTTGTGATTTCGAGCGACGAGTCGTTAACAACCGCATTACAACGATTCGTGCAACTGTAAACAATCGATGAAGAAAACGATCTGTCTTATCCGTGTCTCTTAAAATTGTACAACCTCGGATGCTTTCAACAGACTCGTCACTTTACAGAAAATATAGTCGACAGTAACAATAAACTGTATTCTTTCGTATCCTTGGCATACCGACGTGTTCGAAAACTGTGCTCCATCTGACAACGAAATTGGTGTTGTTGCAAGGGTTATTATCAGAACGTCCTCCATCGGTTTTCGTCTCCTTCGGACGCGTTGTTCGATGTTTCAGCATAAGGGAGACATGTTTCTTTATTTATAACCAATCTCGAATATACAAGGAACGAAACGCACTCAAGGATGATAATAAATTTCATCTCCATTGACCTCGCGTTAACCAGTGATATATTTTATGAGAAAAGCGAATGTACAGACAGATCGAGCCATTATTAATTGCGCTTGTGTGACAAAAAGATAGAAACGAGTAACGAGGAAAGTCGAGATTAATGGAAACAGAGACAAAAATTAAACGAACAAATAGTTCTACTGATTGTATTTCTGTTTTATTCCGCTGTATACTGGACATTCGAATTTTTAGGTTGTCATCCAAGTTCAGAACATCTCGTTAACTAACAAAGACAGAATTGGTACCAGCTAAATCGCCTAAAAACATCAGTATATAACCTCGCTGGTATCTCTACCATCATTTCTATGTCTTTTTCAAAGCTCCACGCAATTATATTATATACCTTTCGATCGCTCGAGGCAGCAAAAACATCACACGCGGCGACAAATCTAATCGCGTCCATCGAATCTTTCCATCGATTCATTATGTTGTATGTACTCGTTTCTAAGGTAATCGATATAGAATCGTATCTTCCAGCCTGTGTTTGCGCAGTACACAGTCGCCATAGGAAGCTACGAAATTTTGACGCGCATCAGACTGATTTACAGAGCTGATAAAAAATCGTTTCATCGGAGAATAAGCGATAATAATAAATATCCAAGTAATGCAAATAATTTTCCTAGCTCGCGATGTCTCATAACGGAATAACGACAAAATAGCGGGAACCATCCGCGTGAACTACGCGATAGCGAAACTGAACGTAAAATAGCGGGTAAACAATCGCATTTCTTCACTCTGGTATCGACAGCTCCACTCGTTACGTACGATAAGTAAAAAAAAAAGACTAGGGATAATTAATGGTACGAGGAGCAAGATCTCGTCTGGTTGTTTCCACGATCGACGGATAATTACAATAAAATGCACCGTGTAGTCGATTGCCGATGATGTGTCGTTAATGTTCGGCTTTTTTCCAGAGAAAATTACATAGATTCTATATTTACGTTCCAATTAAAATGGTCGAGTGGATTACGACAACTTATGAAACGTGGCAATTTAGTTAAGTGGAGATTCTTGACAGGTATCAACGTTTTGTCGTTTCCTTGCGGTTACAAATTTGTAGAATTATCGGCGTATTAATTCTCTTGACGGCGATATTACGTTGATTATAGTGAGATCCGTGAAATGAATGGGATTAGGATTGAATTAGGAACGAAATTATCGTATAACGGAGGCTACTTTGCCTTCCGTGGAAGAGCGATTTGAAAATCCGATATGTTCAGGTACGAGGAAAAGCTTGTATGAAAATATCAGCTACCTTCGCGTGGAGACTAACAGTTACATCGGCCTGAATTTGAAGGAAAAATTCTTACCGAATGAATCAAGCGGCGCTGCTCAATGAGACCTCAAACGTACCAAAATAAACGAGGAATATAACTGTAAAGCATTCGTCGACTCGCTTCCGTGTGACATTAGCGTCGAACATGAATGAGTCACAATAAAAAAGATACCGAGAAGTTCGTATTATAAATCGGAGATGTAATTGAACAGTGGCAATAATTGAGAAAATTAACAAGCAATGATTATATTATCTCCTGTTAAACGACTACGATGAACTCTCGTTTCGCCGAAGATACGAACGAATCTAATTAAGCGATTAAGAGATGTGTATACCGCGAAAGGAAAATACAGTTTCTTCGCAAATCGAATTTATCTCTTCGTCGAAGAAATCGATAGAATTTATGCGTTACAAATATCGAAAGAATTTCGTTGATAAGATTTCGTTGAACTCGTTGTAACAATAGTGGTAGTCTTAATATCGAACAGACATCCTGCAGCGTTTATTACAAATTACCATTCTGTTCCTCGCAGGGATGCTTGTCATGTTCCTTTTCGGAAAGCCTATATACGATCCTCGATAGGTAAATGCCTGTCCTAACGAACATGCAAACTACTCTCTTATTTTAATATTTAACGTAATCCACCTAAAATCAGCTGCTGGCCCACGCTTTGCGAATTTATGTTCTATTCGCTTTCTTTGATCGGTGTACGTGCACTCTATCAAGGGTTTTCGGTGCCTTTGGAAGCTCGCCAGAATGCTCTGTATAATGCTGTTACAATGCTAATTCCTGATCGCAATGTCTTGCGGTGCCAGGCGAAATTATGCGGCCCAGTCTGCCAACCTTATAGTGCTTTATAGGCGTTTGTACGTGGCACGCGGGTCCGCTTATCGTATCGACGTCAATTCAACCAAAATACTGTTTCATTTGCGTAGTTGGCTACAACTCGTTATAGGAAAGATACGCGAACGATCGATGATAATTAATGTTCGCCGTTGGAACCAGCTTCGGCAGATTTGTTTCTGCTATTCCGAGTTAAACGATATTTCCATTCCTTTTTTCCTGTTATTCCCTCTGCGAGGTATAAATGTTCTATCTTTCTGGAATGCGCGTATTTGCAATACGAGATTGTGGAATTATCGAACTGATCCAATAACTAAAATGTATCTCAGAATCGTTGTTATATTTCTTCTTTCGCTTTGGAGTAGCGAGCAATCTAAAGCTTCAAATATCAACATTGTATCTGAACCACTGTGCGATCAGTGGAACTAATTATTGTAAAAAGAGAAAAAGAAAAAAAGCAGTGGTAAAATTTTTTCAAATCTAACATTTAGAACCTTGTGCAATCAATCATTTTAATATTTCTTTTGCTTGCTCAAAGAAATTGCTTTAAAGCTTGCGAAAGAATGTTTTCTTCTTTCAACTAATAACAATATGTATTCTTACACGGTGGTAGGAATTTCAATAACAAGAAAAATATCCATAATTATTTCGTAGCGTGTAAATCGTATTAAACTATACACAACAAATTGTACAACTTAATGTTTACGACTGCTGTACGTAATATTCTACGTATCTCGATCTCTAATACAAGCTTCCAATTAACTCGCCTTTCATCACGGTTCGTGGCATAAACCAGGTATTACGTTTTCATTAATCGGCGTTGATTTTCACGTACAAAGTCTTATGTATCCATCTCAACCTTGCGGTGAAAGACAGCATTTACCACTTTCTCTAGGTATAGTGGGAGTTCGTTTTACCCATACGCAGGATCCAAGTACCCAGGTACCGTCTTTTTTTATTTTCCATAAACTCCTATGCAATTTATGTGTACGCGTAAATTCTAAGCGCCAGCGTAAATTCTGTTTTCTTGATCAGGCTCGTCGCAAGACGAAACATAAGCAACGCGTGAAACACTTTATCTACCCGCTCGTAAATCATAACGATACAACTGCCACGAGGATAAAAGATTACACGCAACGTATCCGAGTCGAGCTTAAGAAAAATAATTACTTTCTTTTTGTTTTTTCAAGCTTCCAATGCAAACGATAATTTCCATGTCCCACTTTTCTCTATTATAAATTATCGTAATTGATTTTTTCCTTTCTATTTATTCCGATGTACAAACGTCGAGGAAGACATAATAGATAAGTGTTTCTATGGTGAAACAGGATCCCGTAAAAAATGTGTTGAAAGTCCAAGCAACGGTTTCTTAACGATGTTTCATTTTCTGTGACCATCTTTTAATGCTTATGAATGAGAGCGTAGTTACGTAACCGACGATATATTTTATCCGTTTCAAATGTACAGTTTTAATTAGGTTAATGATAGGTCCGACCTGAATGGTAGATCGTGCGGGATAGACAGTCCGTTAATTTAATTGGCTTATGTACGCTATAAAGAATATTCTTGCAAATTAATCGTTTAAGCTAAAAAAGATTAATAGAAAATTCATCAAACTGGTTGATTTTATTTTACACCAGTAAACGTGGCAGTAAATTAGCTTACGGAGTAAAATGGCAAAATATAGGAACATCGGGGAGAATTTCTGATAAATAAGAGATTCTATTATCATTGACCCAAGTATAATCCATTTTTAATCTCTTCTACAAGTTTATGAAAGAAGCGAGGACGAGACGCGCAAAGTTTCCTAATAAGCAATAATTGCTCAAACGCGATATTTTTGAAGGAGTAAATATTCTTCCAAAGAATCGCAATATCCTTCGTGTCTTGTTGCTTGAAAATACCACTAATAATTAACCGATATCGAGTATCAAGACTAGAACACGTTTCCGAAGCAAACATTTTTTCTCACGTTATATTTATTCTCTCTACTCTATTTTTATCCTCGTTTCGGTTTCTTGATTTGTGAAATTTATGACACCTTTTAAAGAAGCCACACTGTGGTTAAAGTTTTACCATGGGAATAATATTTCACATGTACCAACCTAATGCCAGAGTCGTGCGAGATTCTTGAGTAGATGCTCGTGAAATAACGTGGGAGGCCCTTTACCTTCCATCCCTCTTCAGCAGTTGTTCGAATTATTTTTAACACCACGCTACCCCGCTGAGCTTCGACATTTCTTTCCTTCATAGGTCGGCTGAAGGACTCTGCTGAGCCACATGATCGACCATTGTTTAATTAATCTCTCGCCTTATAATGTTATCGCTCGTAACGTGATTTATAGACCAAATACAGCAGCTATAAAAGTTATCTGTAGATCACCGTATTTGTTATATTCATAGAAACAAAGTGAAGAACGCAAGAATCAAAGAACGAGGGAATTTGAGAACCCTAAGAATCCAAAAGTTAAAATTCAAAATTCAAAACAAGATTTTCTTATTATTTCTTAGATTGCAAGAATTATGATGCAAATAAATTACTATTTTTCCGCGAAGCAACGATAAAGTCCAACAATTCGGAATTCAAACTGTAAAATGATCCCAGCGCAGTAGCTCGCAATGTCTACGCTATTCGTAGAAAGATGGAAAGACAGGCGAATTCGAATGGAACAGCGCTGAGCCCACGGAATTAAGCGTGGCGATTAGTTAACTTTACGGGGAAAACTTCACTGGCGGTATTTAAACGTTGTCATTGTAACGGTCCGGTAACATTTCATTCTTAATGACGATCATGTCGGCCATACGTCCATTTCGACCGTATAACCATCGTCACCGTTACCATTTTATGGCCACCATTTCGAGCGAATTTGCGCGACACTCGCGCATATAAACGATCGCTGTTATTTCCTTACGGCCGAATAACGTTCCAAATTTTCTATCTATCTACATATGTGTCTTTTCTCAATGAAAAATTCCATCCCAGCTCTTTCACTCTGGTTCGATGATATTCCATCTGCAATTTTCCATCTGCGATTTTTCATCTATAGTCGCTATTACTCCATCGATTCCAGGCATCGATTTTCAGCTCGCGTACACAGCCATCCGATAAATTATCCTCAACCTCGACCTACGACGGAATTGCCGAGAGAAAACAGTGGATTACGGCAACCAGTGACTTTCTCTGACAGAGTGAGCGACTCGTATAAGCGAGTTCCACTGGTCGTTCGAATACGCCGTCCAACATTCCGAGTTTTCTAGTCAAATCGCCGGTTTTGAACGTATTTAACTAGCAAAAATACGTACACCGTACGTGAGTAAACATAGACACGGGACACATTAACGAGTAACATGTAACGATTCTACTATAATTTACTTGGATTAATTTCATAAACGACAAATGTATTTTGTTGTTTGGTAAAATTGATCTGAAATTCTAGCGCATTATGTTCTTCTTAGAAAGTCTAAGTTCTGTTTTTTTCGAAATTTTATTAGGACTCTTATCGAAAATAAAACGAAGGAATTATAAATACGACAATGCTTACAATATGTCTCATTTCCCGATACAAAAGCAAAACGCGGAATATAAACAGAATACAGATAGTTGGCGCACTCGAAATCCTAGTATAACATTTGACTATGATTTGGTGAAGATCGATTTTGAAACGGATGAAATACGTGCACTTAGGTAATGAGAGGAGGATATAGTCGAGGATCGAACGTCTTTCGGATGAAATTCGGCGTGAAAAACGAGATTCCATACGGTTAGCAAGTTTCTGAAATGTTCTAGAAATCGAAATAGTAGAATATTCCATTTCGAGTATTAAATATCGCAATTCCTCTACAAAGTAGCGAGGCGGTTCCCATTAAGCTCTACTTGATAAAATTATCGCGACGAGAATACGAGTTGCTTATATGAATAATAAAAATAAGTATCTTAGAGTGGTAAAGAAGATATCGAAAATTATTCCCATAAATAATTGCTGCAACAGAGACAAAAACCAGAAGCAGGATTTCAAAAATTCCATCGAAATGGCTATTATTATTAATATTGATTCGCACAGCCCACGCAAATAATGAGATATATAGGTAGCCAAAAAAGCAGACCTCGAAAAACTTTGTAAATTGGCTACTTTCCTTAAACGGACGAGCGACATTATTCTCGAGAAAAATAGCACCAAATGGTCGATTAATCACGTTCGTGACGCAAACACCGAAATGTGAAAATTAAATCGATGATACACAACGTTCTCGTGTTACATTTACGCTTCGCGTAAATTTTCCTTTTCACGATGTTTTATCGTGTTACGAAGGTAAATAATCGACATGCAGACCTAAGGGAAAATTCTGTCATGAAGATACGCGTGAAAGCAACGTTCGATATCCGGTGCAATTACCTGAAAAAGGTTCGACAATTTTGTCATGGAGATAACGAGACGAGTGAATTAAAATATGTAATTCGAAATAAAAACTGTCGAGGTGAGCGAATTGCGATAATTTGAAACACAGACAACGAAATGCACGAATTGTGAAAATGTTTGGCAGAAAATATAAACGCTTCCATTAACACGATTAATCAAAAATTCGTGCAGAAATATGATTAATAAAAACGAAAACATGGTCGGGTTACAAATGTTTCACAAGGAAAGAAGAAACATGGAATTTATCATTTCCACGTTTATACGTAGTTCTTAAATTAAACTCACCAAACTGTATATATCTCACTTGTTACACCAAAGCGTTTCTTCGAACTATCATTGTCGACTTTTATCGCAGTACACGTATACACAAAAGATAAGGAGCAAACTGTGTCACTCAAACGTACACATGGAATATCACGCCCACCGTTACAACACGCTGCAATACACCACTGTGCAATATCACGATTCGTTTAAATATTTATTGTTTAATCGAGAGGATTCACGCTATTCGACGATCTGGACAACGCTGCGAGCCATCAAACGCTACCTTCGACGAGACCATAAAGCGGTCGTACGATGAGTGATCGCTTGTAAACCGAATTTTTCTATCTGAGTCTGGAGAAGGCCCGCCTACTTTTTATTTCACGGGCATGTGACTGCCTCTGCGTGTCACTTTTGATTCGTCCAACGCCAGATTTTATGAGAATTGTTTGGCGTAACGTCGCTTCCATGATTTTACGACGAAGGTGGCTGGTTCGATCGAAACTCGGGCTGAACAGAAACTGGAAAACTCGAAGTTGGAGAGAATACCGAAAATACGTTGCTTTTAAATTCATCGTTTTTAAAAATTTACGAAACTATTCTATCGTCGAGAAATATCTTCGTAATATTCATAAAACTTCTAATTTCTGGGGAAACGTAACTTTCATGATTTTACGACGGGGGTGGTTGGTTCGATGGAAGTTCTTATTGAACGTCTTAATTTTATTAGCTCGATCCTCTTGCGCAATCGTTTACTAGCTAATAATATTAGCGAATAAACAGGTGACAAATTATAGATTATACACCATCTTATAATTTTACACGTTACGAATACGAATAGAACGATCGGATGATCTGTAACGTTGAGAATTTACTTGCAAAGTTTCATTTACTTTCTCATCAAACTTGACCCTGCTACATATACAAGAGAATTTATTGAGAATGAAAATAAAATATGAATGAATGTAATAAAAAGTATCGTATAACAAAAGGAATTTTGCTGTTAATTGTCACTCATCTAAATTAATTATCGTTTTAAATAACACGATTTAGTATACAATGTTTTAAAAATATTGTTTACAATTTATAATATTCTAATAGTATGTGTCTTTTTCGTATTGCAACCCTAAATTATCAAAAATGATGCAGCGAAAATATAAATTCATGAACTTTCCTAGATCATTGGAAAGAGATACCAAAAACCCAAAACAAAGTCGTCGTGGGATTATGCAACGATTATGGGGGACCATGAAAAGGAAACCGACTGGACACTCTCTCCGGACCTATTCGGTCACCGATCAACCTTAACCTCCTTTCATTCCGGAATAGGGAAATCGGCAATTATGGCAAACTTGTTACTTTCTCCGTGTGTGTATTACGTTGAGCATAACATTACACGCGTAATACGTAAACACAGGAGAGTGGACGTGCCCGAACAGAAAACGAAACCAAGCCGAACTGGCCTGACTAAAATTGTCCACTATTTCGCAGAGTCTAAAATTAGTTCATAAATACGACGAAACGAAAAATTCAGATATTTTTCGGACGATATTAGCGTAGTTTTCATAGCTTCACTGTCCAATTTTTCTTGAAGAAGAACGTGACAAAACGTCAAGACTATTCGCTGTGTGCAAATATCGATAGCTGAATGCCACTCTCGACGTGTTTGAAATAAAAAATTCTCCTGTATTCGCAGGCTAAAAACTATCGTAAACTATCTGTCTAAAATTTAGAGTAAAATTTGTGAAAAAGTTTCGCTGGTACTGGGACTAATTCGGCGCACTCGGTAAATCACTAGCGCAAAGTTACCTTCGTATCGGTTCCAATTTCAAACTTTCGTTCGGTCACAACGGTATAACGAAACAAGTTTCCAAATTCGATTCTATCGAAAACGAAGAGCATGGTGAAAAAATATTTGTATTCCATATTTTCGATATCGCCTCGCATAGAATCGCAGCAGCTTGTAACAAAAAGCAATGAAAGAGATAACGATCGGGACGATAGAAAGGATCACACCGTGGAACTGGTAGAATTTTTTAATTGGCCCAGACCAACAATGAATCCGCGTTTCCACACTTTGGTTTACGTCACTCGTCGATACCGTGTTTCCGCTAATGAAGCAAAATTCCCAGAGTGTACACGAGACACGGGAAACGTTTGTCTTGTGTCAGCGTACCTTATAATCGGTACCATCGACGTGCTCCACCGCGCGGGAAAAAATTCCTGATAAATTGCTGGGGAAACGCTCGAGCGGCGCATTCTCGTTCACGAATACGCGCGGACACCACTGAAACCATTATGTCGTTGCATCATATGAGCCAGCGCCGCGCGATCCACGTGAGTTTAATATCCTAACCTCGTTTCAGTTAATTACTCGTGATTAGCCTGAAGACAATCTGAACTAGGTCTTGCCACGTAACTCCTCCCATATGTCTTTGAACGTCGACCCATTCGGTTCGCATTCTTTCTTTCCTCCTTCTGCCACGTTATGAATCTTTCGTTTTCTCCTTTTTTACCTCTTGGCGATGCCTCCTCTTATTTTATTTCAGCCGAACGACGACTCACACGAGCAGGTATCCCTTTTGTACAGGGTGTCCCAGTAATTATAGTACAATCGACACGAAGCCGATTACTTGAAACAAACTCGAACCTGCTACCGAACGGTTTCGCTTCAATAAATTCGTCGCTGTTAGGAGAGTAGTATATTAATAAAACGAGACGAAAATAAATAGATAAAACGAGATCTAGCCTTTGGATGGCAAAGGCTTATCCGATTCTGATAGGTATAATTATATACTTCACGTTTATTGCTTTCTAATTATAAAATAGCTTCACGCGTTCAATTATATCACGTTGTTCGTTCAGTTATACTATTTCAAATTATACGAATATAATTCTATTCCTCAAATGAATTTTATTATCGCACGACGGTGTAAATTACTTTCGTTTAAAACTCTTTGCTCCGTCAATGTAAATACAATAAGATGTTTGACGTGTATGTGACGATATTTACGCGACAGGTTTGAGCAAACCTTTGTCAGGCGAGGTTTAAAAGAGATAGATAACTTGTAGTCGTAAGTGTCATGGTATTGCGGAAGGTTAAAAGGCAACAGTTCGATACATATAAACCAACGTTCTACACAAAATCAATCATAAACCAATATTTAGATACTGTTTCTTCAGAAATATATGGTAGCATTTTAGTAATTTTCTCTGTATTGTACACGTTCCGTGACTAGGATATTCTATACTATTATAACGATCATCTCCAACGACATTTTTCATCGTCGCCTGATAATAAATATTCCATCACGAACAGCTGATTTCTTGTAGCTGGCTCGATCATTGGAAACGACAGTGGAACATGAATAGTCTGGGTGCAGTCGAGTGTTAAATATACGCCTATGAAATATTTTTAGGTGTAGCTTTTGCTTCGATGCTTCATTCCACGGAATAACGCAGGTTTGCTCGTGCGTGAAGCAAATTGGACGGCGTTTGATAATCGTCGATGATTCTTTCAATGTCCCAACGATCAAGTTCTCTCTCCGCCTTTATTTCGTCGCGGATATTAGTTCGTTAATCTTCATAAATTTATTTCGATAAGAATTTATTGGAAATATCGGATTGATTAACAAAGCAGGAATTTCAAGCTGATAAAATGTCGGC
The DNA here is from genome assembly GCF_011952205.1 of Bombus bifarius. Taxonomy (NCBI): domain Eukaryota; kingdom Metazoa; phylum Arthropoda; class Insecta; order Hymenoptera; family Apidae; genus Bombus; species Bombus bifarius. Next base: position 1,973,247 of record NW_022884495.1, on the reverse strand, counting down.
GCAAGGCTTCCGCTAATTACATCCCTTTGATTTACGCGAATTGTTCAAGCTGTACTTTTCTAGTTATGATTAATGAACGAAACCTCTCAGGATACACCTACAAAGTACTTAGCAATTTAAATAAGTTCGTGCGCCAAAAAAAAAGTAGATCAGTGATATCATTATTCTCGTGTCGCGTATGCGGCGAATTTTCATTTAAATATCACACAGGAATAAAATTCTAATGCATCCAACGTATACGACGAATTTTCGAATGTACTTTCCAATGATTTTCGTTCGTGCGACACGACATTTGATATCTGATAAAGCTCGTGGCAATATCGGAAATGGAATTTGAAAAATCATCGTACGTAGCGAAAATATTTACTACGCGTTTTACGAGAGTTTGGTTAATAATTTGCAAAATATATAGATAAAATAGATATTGTTTTTTCCGTGCGTTACACGCTTTAATATCGTACAATAATTTGTTTTAGATCCTAGCCATCATCAGAAATATTCAAATAAGGGCCTGCGCATACAGAATTTGCATAAAATTCCTCCATCCCAGAAATCCATTTCACGGGTACGTTCATCGTTTAAAGTCAATGAAACGAAATTCACGTGGAATACGAATGGTTGTCTGACCTGGTTTTCAAGTTATGGTCGTTTTTGTGTTTCAAAGCTGCTTCTAACAAACTGAACTGCTGTAACTAATTCCACAGAACTGTTTACCATTGAAGTCTGCTATATGTACATCCAGATAAGGATCTGAAGCTATTGAGCACATCAAACCGATCGTTTCGAACATTCTATTCAAACGGATACAAGTTTATCGAGCGAATTAACGTGAATAACTCGTATTCGTAAAAAAAATATTAAATGGATCGTATATCAGCGTGTATTACGTTATTTTTTAAATATCAAATTTCATCAAAGGCCACTCTCCGTGTGTCGTATAGCTTACTTTACAGTTAGTGTGCAATTTAGCTGCTGGGATTAATTTACTTGTTTATTCCGATTTCTTAGAAAAGTTCAAATTCTAAGAGTCGAATTCTATCTATAAATCTAGGAGATACATTGCAGAAGATTCTAATGTATTATGTTGACAAAACATGGAATATTTTTCTTGTAAGGAGGAAATTCTTGTTTATTAAAAATTCTCATATATTAGATAGGCTAACATCGCTAGATTAAAATTTTTATCAAATCGTAGCAATTTTTAACACCAACGCTTGTGTTGTGGCGAATATTTTCTGACGATAATCTGTATCGATTATTACCACAGTATTATCTCATCTGCCATTCGTTTCAAACGTTTTCACCACTTCCCTGTTTACGAAACTTGCTTACTACGATATCGTTCGTTTTATAGTAAACTAGTCTACTACGAATATCACGATTCATTCACAAATTCTTATTCACCTCGAACTCTTCCTAGCTATATTTCACGTCTTAAAATACTTTCTACGCTCTGAACTATAATGTATTTCAGCCAAAAATAAAAAAGTACTCCTACTAATCTTCAACAGTGTCATTCATTCTCCTGCTTCATACAGACGATCATGCAACCAAAATTTCATGATATATAACCGACAAACTTTTTTCCAGAGGAAAATTCGTTTCTTTCTCCGCTTGGGTTATTTCCATATTGCGATGTTTTTCTCGCGGAAATAATTCAAACCGCGTGTTCTCTCGCTTCTTTTCGCGTAATTAATCGAACCTAATTTTAGAGGATGCATTCTTCAGCATATGAATAAGATAACCAGTTTCAACTGCTTTTTCAAGCTGCACATTGAGACACGAAAAATGAGTTTCAAGACAAAGTTTCAAGACAAGTTGGACGTTACTAGGGAAATAAAAGAAGTTGAAGAACGCGAACATTTTACGCACATTGACGCGATACTTTTAATCCCTGACTCTTTCACGGCCACCTGGAAATTTGCTGTGTAGAACCGCGTTTACAAAATTTTAAAATCGTATATTGTAGGAGACAAGGAAATATTTGTACATGGATATTAGTCATCTCTGTGTGTACTTAAGAAGAATTGGCTTGCGATCACAGCCATTCTTCTCTCTTAGCCGAACACGGAAATCTGACAGGACCGACCTTCGTAGAAGATTTACCCAACGTATTATACAATAGCGACGTATAAATAGGATCAAGTACCTCTGGCAATTTAACTGAAATTGGCTTTTACCTGCATGGAAAGTCACATGCTTGCAAGTATCGTGTAGAAGCAGCGACGAAATTATTTGCAACGATCGCGAGAAATTATGCTCCGCAAAATGTGATTGTTTCCCCTCGAGCAAGTATTCGGCAGGAAATTTCTGCGATATTAACGTCGAAATTGAGTTAGAGCTTTTCCTGCATCGGCGGCACCGGTGATCGGTTAACAGATATTGAATTTTAGAGGCCGCGAAGCATTAAATCACAGGGATGTAACCATTGATTAATCGCTAATTACGTGTTTACCACAACGCTCGTCGATTCAGGAAAATGTTTGGCAATCGGAATCAACTAATTGTCCATTTAACTTGCATTTCTAATTTCTCCTCGTTGCAGACGTGTTATCGTAAAGGGCAGAATGCCATCAGGTACGTACGTAGATCGCATCTTTGTTGTTGAACCATCGATCAGAGATTAATTTAATAATTTATACAGGTAATAAATTTTTGGTAATTATCGATAGTTCTTGGTTTTCATATCTCAATTTTCTACTGCTCTAATTCTTGTCGACGATTCGTAAAAGTATTTATCGTAATATCGTATCTCTAACGTCTCATACTTCACTGAATCTTAAAATGCTATGGATTTATATTTTTATGTAAGCACGCGTTGAAAAACGTATTATATATTGCTATTAATATTATCGTTAACTAAAGTAATTTATTAGGAAAGTACGATAGATAATATCAATGATACTACAATGGATAACTTCGATACATAATACGCGATAAATGAATATATTCATAAGAAACTGAGGCAAAACATGTATACGTTTATATATACACATATATTTTGCAAGAAAATTTGCAACAAACTAATTCACTGCATTTAACCATCTCGATCATCAATTCGATAATCATGGCAGTGAAATATTAATTTTCTGGGCTAAACACAACGAGAAAGTACGCTCGCGAGAATTTATGGTCTACTAGCAGCGCGTTTATGTAACGATTCCTCTATTCGCGATCATAAAACTGTAACGAGGTCTCTTCCGAAACAAAAAGCGGGAAAAAAAGAGCAGCTGGAAAAAGAAGTCTCTCGTAATCGATGCTTATCGAAATTACTCTCTCACAGCGCGATATAATTGCACGCTTCTCAGAAATCGCTTAACCGAGACGCTTAAACCGTTCCAAAAGCGTCCTCAATTTTATAATGAAGCTAATTTCACGATAACTTACAGACACGGCTGAAAAATCTGGGGAAAAATGTAGGAGAGCAAGGAAAAAAGTTTTTCGCCACTAAACGCTTCAAATTTGGCTCCAAATTATATGCTTCATTAAACGAACAACGATGATATGCATCGATGTTTCGTAATTGGAAACAGCCTCTTCAATTACGAGCTTTAGCGAACATTCGAGTAAAATTTGATGGAAAATTTACGTCTTGAGAAAACTGTGGATAAAATTCACTTTGTAAACGTTGATACGTTCAAATTGCGGTCTTGGAATTATCGCGTCACATTTTTGCTTTTGTTCTAACGAGCAGCAACGATTCAATTACAAGCGTAGAACAACTTTATTCCCTGCAAATGTATGTGATACAATTTATTTGTCAGAAGAGAAAAGAAAAAAAAAAAAAAGAAAAAAGACTTAATTCGTACAACTAATATTTCGAACAGTTTCATTGTCACTTTATTATTCCTTTCCCATTAGTTTCCCAAGTTTTTGCTGGTATCTGGGTAATCACGTTGCTCGTAGAAGTAGTTAGGTTTCTTACATTGCCAGACATCGCGGTTCATGTGAAAGGAAAAGTGGCCAAGATTCTGCAAACGGGCAGAGGAGCCCTTGAAATACTCTTTTTGCACTTCCAACGATCCTCGATCGTTTTTCCACCTCGAAAAGATGGATTACCCATGAGATGCGTAGGTATCTGAGTCCTTCGTAAACACACACACACATAAAGACGTATAAAGACGTATGTTTGTCTATATGCAAGGTTTCCCGTCCTTTCGAACCGAACGTTCTAGATACAAATATAATCGAAGGCGATAGAATGGATAAAATTGCAGCAAATCTTTGATCGACGATTAATCACGTATAGTTAGATATAATTTTCTGGCGTTCCGAAAGTTTAATTACAATACATCAGAATCAATTAGAATTTAATTACAGTCTAACTTCGCTAACTATCTTGAAGATATTATCAACGATATTTTCGTAATACTAATTTTTATGCTCTATTACGAACGATTGTTCTACATCAGAATAAAGAGGTAAATGGTGATTTAGGAATTTTTTATTTTATCAATTAAACAATCTTCAAATTTCTTTTATGGATGCAACGAATCTCATTTGGTATCGTCGTAGGAATATCCTATTTTATTCAAAAAAAAAAAACAAACAAAGAAATTATCTGAACTTGTTGATCAGTTTTTTTAACTCTCTTTTCCCTATAGTGACAACACGAATATGGACAAAATCATGTAGAGATCTATTTATGGAAAGCAATATGTAACGTCAGGTTCTGATGATTCACATACTTTTGCAGCGATAGAAAAACGATAGTAAGATGCATACAACCCGAGACTCTAGTTTCATCCTTTCGTTTTACATCTAAAGTTCTAAACATTTTCACGAAAATTTAGTCGTCCCATTGAAAAAATATTGATCGGTTACCGTCTCCATTTACTCGAATAAGCTTCTGAGAGTGGCGTGCACTCAGAAAATTAATTTCCACAATCGATCACTATGGTTTCGCGACACAATGTCACATACGCTTCATTCTCCCTTAGATCTTCGTCAAATAATAAAAAGACCAATTTTTCTTGAATCTTGTTGCGAAAGGACAAAGAACGAATTGGCACGGGTTTGAGAAACTAAATATTTTTTCCAATTTTCAAGCCGATTTCTAGTTCGAAATAGCCTTCGCTGGTCTATTTCGAGTTTCACAGACGACGATCTTGGTTCAAAACTTTCATAGTCGCCGCATCTTGAAATATTTCATGCCAGTTTTTCTCCTGGATGCATCTGCTCCCGTTCCCGCAACAGTCTGTGCACTTTTCTGAACGCATACTGTACGGGCAAATGACTATAATACGCTCGTACACCAAGAGATGACTTTTATCCTGCATAAAGGAACACGTCGTGAAAAACGTGCACGTCCATTCTCCTTTCTCTGCTTCAGAATTTTCTTGTTTCGCTGCTATACCTACGCTAAATTAAAGCCACGAATAGGACGTACCCATTGTTCTTTAAAATTATTCTAATCAATGACAATGAGAAATTTTCCGCCAGACTTTCTACGAGCGTTCGAAATTTTGGCATATTCGATTCTGGAACCATGCAATTTTGAAATTCTGCTGTTCCGAAAGCTTGTAATTTGAAAAATGTGAAATTTTTATATTTTAGAATGTCGAGGGTTCGCAATTTCGAAACTTGAAAGTTCAAATTCTAGAAATTCGACACTTCTAGAGCTTGGCATTTTAGAGATTTGAAACATTGGAATTTTTAATTTCCAGCTCTCCGATTTCACTTTTATATTTCGAACGTCTAATTTTCTCTTGAATTTTGTCTCTGTCAAGGAATCAACGCGGGTACGAAAGGAAACGATTTCCCTTTTAAAGAAACCAAAACGCGGAAATAACGGAGGTCGGAACGTAAGGCCAATTTTGTTAAAAAAAAAAGGCCACGAGCGTTAAATCAATCCCCATAAGGATGTTCCGTATCGAATCTTGTTACTCTCGTTGCCGTTTGTACACGCTGCCAATAAATCGATATTCAATGACAATTTGCTATCCTCGATTTTGCGAAAGAGGAAAACGAGGCCAATTTTTCGCTATTTCTGAATTGCAACCAGGTCATATTTGTACCGTCATCGTTGTGATACTTTGGTTAATTAGTTTTACCACACATGTACGCTGCAAACTGTAGGAAGTTTGTAGGAAACTGTGAGGACCTGTGGTCACAGAACGAGAATTATTTCACCGACGTTGACAAAGTTTCACTTTTTCAAGGCAATAGCAGCGGTCGCCAACGGAAGCTTTTAATAGTACTAATGAAAACAACTTGTACACGCAAATAGTATGCAAATAAAGTAGTTCTATTTGCCCCTCTTGAATTCCATGTTTATATAACGACTGAATTTTTAAATATTGGAAATAACGCAGAATTGTGCAAACGGTATGCGTGATAAAATAACGATATAAGCGTGATAGAGCTTCTTTCTGTTACACAAAGTATTATTAATTGATAGATAAAATTTGTTGACCTTGCTTGGTCGTAATCCTTTGCTTATTCGATTGCTAGTAAAAAAAATTAATCGCAGAAAAATCGCCAAAGAAGAATTGTTACCAAAAACTTAAAAGGGAGGATGAAGTGGAAGGACAGAAAAATATTAGCAAGATTCGGATGTGGAAACGAGACCAAAGCAAGGGAATACTGGAAAGAAGAGGGTGAAAAAAGATGCAAACTATGTAAAAGGAAAGAAGAAGACCTGAAACATGTAATAGAAGAATGCGAAATAACGGGAGGACCAAAGGACACAGAAAAGATACTAAATGAGACTGGAGAAGGACGAACAGAACTAAAAGCGATAGTAGAGAAGAGAAGGGCAATACAAGACGGGGAGGAACGACAATAAAGAAGCACAGCATGGAGATAAAAGCCTAAAAGTTGCTATAGTTTTGAGACAGAAGAATTAAGGGAGTGCAATATAATAGAGTGGATAAGAGGGGAGGTAGATATATAAAAAGCGAAATAGGTAAAAGAGATGAAAAACCGAAAGCTCGTCCGAAGTCGAAAGGCACGGACTAAGCAATAATAAATAAAAAATAAAAAATAATTACGGTCGATCGTTAAAATCGCTCGACTTCTGACATTTAACCATATTTTAAGCGAAAAGCATTCTTAATGAAGAATGACACGAGCAAACGAATTTATGTCAAAAATAGAAGAACTTGCAAGAATGTTACATTAGGAAGTATCGAGGTATCATTATATTGTTCTCAGGTAAAAATGTTCGTACCCGAGGTAAAGTTAAAATTACGTCAAGCCGATACTATTAAAACTACAGTCATGAAGAATGTTCTGTTTTATCGAGTTTTATATCCTAAACTAAGAAAGTTCGCGAGTATGTAACTCTTTTCAGCTATCTAGAGTTACCCACGTCATTTTTTTTATGATTTTCTTTTTTTTTTGACATATGATATATTTTTGAAGGATAGTCGTTAACTGATGAAGCAATAAAATGACATATAAATTTCTAAAAATATTTCAATAAGAAATTTCTGTATACAATTCGCACGCAGAAAGCGCATATTTTTCGTACACCCAGTATATAGAAATTCAATCTCTACTAGATACGCGCACAAGCAATAAAAAATACGATAAAAAGGCCATACTGCCAACACAGAATGGTAATATGTATCTACCACAATAAAACTCAGACTCGTAAATATCAATGAAAAATAATCATTCATTAACGACCTTTTAATAAACTAACATACAAAATTGTCCCAAAATTAAACGTACAATTATCTATACCGAAGAACTTCTCTTTCTGATACTACAAATTTATTTCTAGAAATATTACAAAAGAAATGTAAAATATTTTTAATTAGTTTAACTTTAAATTGATTTTAAAGGCTAATAGGATGTCTATTCGGATAAAAAGATAACATATTAATTGTTAATAAAATAACACAAATACTCAATAGCAACGAATCAGTCAGATAAATAATGAATATGATAAATAATAAATAATGAATTATTGATATTGCATCTAATTAATATGCGAGTAAATACATAATTAACAATGCGATCACACGTGTACCTGTATCATTTATATGCACGGCTAATATTGTTTAAATCATACGATGAAAAACTAGGTTAAGTGCGCCACGATTTACTGTCCCACATTCTTTTCTTGTTACAAATTTTCAGTTATAAACCGTCCGCGTCAAGATATTGAAAAATATCATACTTGCAAAGACATTAATGATATTAAACTACTATTTCCATGTTCATTACGAAGACGCTAAATGTGTTTACCTTTTGCATTCATAAAATTCATTAAATAAAAATGTAAGCATGTAATAACTAGCAAATTCCACATCAGCCAAGAATGCGAATATTGATACTGCAGAAAACGACAATGTATTATTGGAAAATATTCCATAACATAAATTATTATTTCAAAGATCCAGGAAATACCAATTATCAAAGTATTTGTCTAATCGATTATTCATTATATTAGTATGCCATAATATTTAGCGAGATCATTAGCATTAATCGTACGTCTAAGATCACTGTTCGTGCCGTATACCAATTTGTTACTAGGTTTCTTAGGTATTTTGTAATTTCTACGTAATTTTTCAAATTCGCCTCAAATTTTACCAATGTAAAGATAATAGTCGAGTTTCTTTACACCGTTAACGAAATTCCAAAACAATAACGTACAAAAACGTAACATGTTCATAAAAAGACCCCATAAATGTTCGAACATTGAGCCACAATAACGAACCATTGTGAAAGTTATCGCGATACAATGCTAAGCAATGGCCACATTTACAGCGAGTTCGTCTAACCAGGCGCGTCGCGCGCTCGAATTAATTCGGCCATTTCTTCCAGGCTATTTCGAACAGAAAAACAGAGAAACATAAGCGCGAAAAATGCATTACATAACGACGAAGGAGAAATGTAATAAGTGGCTCGAACGAAAGCATCGGCTAGCTAGGGAAGCACACATGTGACTTTCAATTTTAATATGTCCACGGTTCGAACGTTTCGACCCAGTGGATCGCTAAATCGCGCTAGTCGGGGCGACATCTCCCCGTGGTGCACGAACACCGTGGAATTTATAGAGGTCACTGGTAAATTCATCCACTTCCCGACGGACATGGGTCCTCGCGTGGACGTTGGGTTTTTGCACGAAATGTCTGACCCTCGAAGGTTCAAGGATACATCGAGCTCGTGCAAAAAATATACCGAGCGAGGACAACTTACATAGAGCACCGGCTCTTTCGAAAATTTATGCCACTACACTATATATTTATAGACGAATAATTTAATGGACGATGATTTGTCTTTCGGTCGATCGAAGATCGAAAAATTTCTCCGCTTCTGCTTTCGTTTCCGGCGTAATACGCTGGTGAAACGAACGTCCTTGTTTCTTTCGCCTTTGGCCAACTTCACTGAATGGGATATAACAAGGTAGGGTGGTTTCAGACGCCTAAACCTGTACAATATTCAATCTTAAACTTTGCGTGAAAATAATCAAACTTGTATATTATGAGACAGCATTAGGCTTTGATGTAGCAACAAAAGAATGAGAAAATATCAAAAACAAGAAAATGATTCAAACGATTCTGCGGTATGATTACTTGAGTTAATGAGAGTATTATATAAGAATATTATATAAGAACTAATACAATAAGCTACAGCATAGTTGTGCTATTATAACAGCACGTAATATGTACACGTTGTTGGATTATGATAGTTACAATCGAGAATATTAAGATTAAATGAACAAACTACTTTCCTTTCGATGAATACAAGTGATATTCTTGCGGAGAACTATAAACGTCGAGCTATCAATGGACACGATAAGAGTTAAATAATATTTACAAATATAAATTTAAAAAACCGTTGCTATGATAAAACAAATAACATATCTATTCGAGATATCTACAGAAATTCACTACGAAGATACTAAATACTATAAATCTAATCTAAAATCTAAAGACAGACTTAAAGATATTTGAACATTCCAACCTAAAAGCCAAATATGTACATAGGTATCGTTAACTAAATATTAAACGAAAGAAATCTTTTCTTCGTTCAGCTACTAAAGAATTTTCTACTCGAAATATTTTATTCCAACTTTGAAAATTTCGTAAAATTTCCTAAAAAAATTGCATTTCTTATTTACGTTGTTTCTCTAGCAAATGAACGACGTGATCTTCAGCGGGATAAGGTACGATTTCTAGCACGTCGCGTAAAGACGGGACTTTTTACGAGGTCTCTGGCTTAACTCTGCGACCGCGATGCGCCTGGTTGGTCAATAAAGTTCTTCACGAGCTGACACCTACTAGCCGACGGAAACGGAACAACTTTGACAGCGATTCTTTCCGCGTTTCTGCATTGAGATACCGTTGCTCATACTGTCATTATAGGTAAATTTATCTGATGGAATTTCATCAGGGGAATTCACCAGCGAATTGGATCAAATCTGAACGCAACGAGTACACCGTGAAACTTGACACGTCAACCTTGCGCTGTGAACGGGTGCGCATTTTTAACGGCCGGTTAATTATCGTTACGGGAGTCGCTATATAGAATGGTAACAGCTGGCCGGTCGAAATTAACGTCTCGAAAAGAACACGCTGCTCTTTGTTTCTTATATCGGCGATCATATGTTGCCTTCGCTTCTTTGCGACACCCTACCAGTTATACATGACGTTGCAAAAATAAGTGTAAGGTTTTGTGCAATTGTGCTGTGTATAAAAGTTCTATTATTATTATTATTATTATTTGAGAATGATAATGAGATATTTTATATCTCCTATAGTAGTAAAATCCCTGCAAGTAGTTTAATCAAGTTTTAATTCAACCACGATCCCAAGAAGATACAAACTACTGTTTTCTCATATCGTCGAATCCATTAAAAATATTTGTAAATGTATGTTTCGTACAAATATAATCGAAAAATTATAATAATAGCGTTTGGATAAATATGTAAGATAATAATGTAAGAGCAAAAGATAATTATTTTTCTCCGACTGTTATAAATTCGTCCATTTCCGAACAGGTTAAGAAATCGCAAGTAGAATGAGCGCGAGAAATGTTCGTTCTTGCTCGTGAACTTGGCCGAAGTAGAAAATGAATCCTAGATTATATTTTTGATATTTACAGTAACGAGCAGAAAAATAGCGAAAGTCCATAAACCAAACATTGAACACAATTTACTACTTGTTACGTATATAATTTATTACTATCTATTTATCGTACTTTCTTATATCCTATCTCATATTATAGAAATACAACTAGAAGTAAAACTTCTCATAATTACTTAAACGTGTAAGTAAGAATTTCTTCATTTATATGCTCGTTTCTATTAATGAGAACCAGACTGATCAACTCCATTTCACATGAAGATATCTATTTCATTAGCCAGCACACCATCGATAGCAACATAATCTATTATATAATCAACATCCCAGAAGACAAAGAACTTATTTTTATGAATTCAATTGTTACCGAGTAATAATTTATGTAAACTTTACAACGCTGTGTATTCTCTAAAAGTTCACAGACAACCAACATTCCTCACGCTCGTTGTGAAACACCCAGTATACGGATATCGGTAGTCAAGCCATTCCGCAGCACTGTAATAGGTGCATGGACGGATCGATGCTGAAAAACTGGAGATCGAAAGTAAACGTTCGAAGTTCAACGATAATGGGCATCGATACCGTGAGAAACAGTAAGCAGGAAAGAGGAACGATAAAGACAACACCATAGCCGATGTACGAGCAAACGAGAGGAACATAGAAAATCAAACTAGAAAGAAACACGAAATTTATCGTGTGTTTTGAACAATGGTCGATTAGCCGGTCCGTTATTCGTCTTCGTTGGAGTAACTAATTAAACCGCAACACCGAGTGGACGGTTAATTGGTACACCGTTTAAAAGCATGACTAGAACGGGAAGGTATCGTTTTGCATAGGACAAGGTCAGAGTCCTAAGGACTGTACCACGGCCGTGCACCGCTCGACAACAGCCGGATTCCACTCTCGATGCCGCGCGCGCGGTGACAGAGCATACCGAGAATGTAAAAATAGTTGTACAGACGCCGAGGTTCAAGACCTCAATATTATATAGATACTACGGTAGCGCGATAACGTTATCCATGGAATTATGGCACAGCTGTGTTTGTACGTAAACACCAGCGAACACAAGAACAACGAGAACGACCGTGCGACGAGCACAAGATTAAGATTTTAAGATATACATATCTTTCTTCATCACTTGCCGCGCTTATTCAAGAATTACTTTCAGCTGCGATTTCGTGTTGGAAATTTTCCGTTTGCAAGTTGCAAATAGTCACAGAGTGGTTATATCTAAGTATATACGCTGCGTAACTAAAAGAAAAATTCAACAGAGAACTGTGATTTTTTGGTGTAATCCGAGGGATAACAAAGGCAGTTCATTTCCAAGGGTTCCACATGCAAAGGGAGCAACGAGAGATAACGCACGATAAGAATCTCTCTCTCTCAACAGGCGATACCTGTCCGGAACCTCGCGACCAGATTACGAAAACTTTGTTCTGACCTATTTCTGAAGATGCTGCATGCCATATCCCTCGAGTTTTTGCGACTTAAAATATCATTTTGCTTATAGAAATTGTTTAGAGAATTTATCCTACGAAATATACCACGAACTTTGTTTTATCCGAATTTTAGTACGAATTTTGGTAGTCTGGAAAACGTAGAGTCGCTGAAAATATTGATAGACACGCGATGTAATTTTCGGTAAATCGAAAAAAGTCACTTGGCTCTGCGGATTGACCGAATATTCGATAACACACGCGACATAGGAGACTCCGATGCGACGAATATTTAAAGTGGATGTTTTGATAAACTTACCGAAAGGACGCTCGAAGCACCTCACGAAACTCCTTTGTATCCAGGGCAGTGAAAAATCCTCGTGGTGACACCGCGATTAACGAGTTTTGTATACATCTAAACACACTCACTGACACTACGAGCCGAGCACTGAACGAATTTTACGCGCACGCTTGCCTTGACCTCACGATCTGACCGGTAGATCGGTAAGAATTTCACGAAAATCACATTGATAGCGTTCGACCGTCAGCTTCCTTCGGAGATCATAGACCAGCTGTGTTTTTGCCCGACCATTGAGGAACTGGTGCATGCGCACTGCGTACTGGCCGCTATCCGCCATCTTGACTTTCTCCGGAGTAGGAAAACATACCGCGCGCAATTTGAACTTGCTAATTTAAGTCTACCGAGTTTGTGCTCGTTAATGAAACTTTTTTAATTTTCTAACCGCGTTAAAATAACACAACGTCACGAATTTTATTTACCATATTTTTTAATGGAATCTAAATTATATTAGTAAATGAAAATATGTATACCTTTTACATTTTTAATGAAGAATGATAATATAAGTTTAAAAAATTAGGTTTGTAAAATGAAAACCCTCTTTTTTATTACTAAAAAGTAAATAACAGAAAATTTGTTAAAACAGGATGTTGAGAAACAATTCGTTACCAGCATTAAAGTCGTGTATATTTATAATTTCACACGTTTATATCTACATATTAACAGAAAATATATGTTTCTTTTAATTGTGTAAAATGTTACTTAATTTCAATAGACAATACTTCATATAATAGAGCTTACTTAATGCTTTGTATACATGTATATTACTTTACAGTATTTTTGGATACAAAATTCATATCAGTATAAAAAAAATTGGGCCCCTCCGGGATTTGAACCCGGGACCTCCTGCACCCAAAGCAGGAATCATACCCCTAGACCAAGAGGCCACATGTTAGAATGTTTTGTAACATAATATATCCAGCAGTTAGTAAAATTTAAATATATAAATAAATATACAATTACTGTTGTAATTGTATATAAATGTGTTAAATATTATAATGCAAGCATATTATGATATCACATATATTATGTAATAATATATCAATCATAAATTTCTATAATGATAGACTAAAACTTATAATACAATGTGATAGCCTTCTATTTATAATAATAAACCTAAATTTATAATTATCGCTTTATCAAAATATAACCATAATATATACATAATTTATACGTAAAAGTGTAGAAATTTTAACCTTAATCTCAATAATGTCAATCGATAAATAGATACGCGATCATATCTACAGATGATTATTAATTAAAAATGCATGATTATGATTGCAGTATTGATGGTAGTTACGAATACCAACAAATACATACGCATATATGTGTACATAGTTTAAATGTATAGTCAATAACCTCGTATATGATATCATCGATTAAGGATCGTCGGCGATAGCAGCTGCTTTTACAGTAATAATTATAAGTTTTTAATTCTTACGACCCATTATAATATTTCATTCCAATTTATAAATTTTCCAAACTTAACTTCAGGCATTCGCATCCTCTATATAATGAAATTTTATTAGTAAACGCATTATTTTCTAATATGTATTTATATTCGTTTCAAAACGTACGTGTTGTTTCCTTATTGCGTAACATGATATCATCGCTGTTGAAAACATTTCTTTGCTTCATCACACAAGACAGTTTTTTTTTTAAATTCGTTGATCCGACACGATGTACTTACCGCCACGTAAACACATCTCCCCCCCCTAGGGTAATTAATGGCGAAATATATATACATATGTTTATATACGTATTGTTAGGATCTGTCAATTCTTGTTGTTTGAGACGTATTAATTAATTGCATAGTATTTCCACTCCTATTCCTATTATTAGGTTTGTATTATTAACATTCGTTCGCTTATTAAATTATTATACATTATTATAACAAAATTAAATAATATTTGAAATTCTTTTTCGTTCTTTTTTCTCGATGGTGTATTTGGTTATTAGAATTATCGGTAGTTTGTATTATTAGCTTTCGGCTAGAATTTGAAGTCGGTTATTGTATTTATTTTATATCTTTACATTATATAATTGATATGTAGTGCAATTGAGTTAACAAACAATTTCATATTTGAGAACACTAAGGTGACATTAGAAAAAATTATAGAATTCATTTTGCTAGTTCGAATATATTAAGTTATTTCTTCGTTCCGAAAAAAATTAAACGAATTATTCCATTGCTTCGATCCACATATATCTTAAAAATAGAATTCTGAACGATTAGAATGAATGTCCTTAATAGACTTTTCTACTTCTTTCGTACTGTTTCCTTAATTGACTTCGATAGTAAATATTTTTTAATAGCCTCCTTAATTTAATTTAATTTAAAGTTGATTTATTTAATTTTATTGTATGTATATATGTAATCTTTGAGAGATTGCAATAAGTCATACTATACTGCATTTCCTGCGTGAATGTTCTGTAGCATCACCATCTCACGACTTTTATCAATAATTTTTATTATTTCTAAAGAAGACGCCATTACAAGTTCAGTTTCTGGCGCGTAGCATTATCGTACTCTTCAAGCAACTATTTTGCCAAGGAATTCCGGATTTGTTGCAAAGATTTTCGAGTATTTATAAAATGTGATACAGTTTATTACTAGAACACATATCTCAGCTTTCGGTAACAGACAGCATAATCTCTAAAATCAAATATTGCATTTCGAGTATTTGTTAATGTCCAATGTAGAGATACATATATATTCGGAAATTAGTTAATTCGACACGATCGACTTCCCGCGGCATAAACACATCCCCACCCGTCCGACATTTGATAGGCGAACGGGTCGCGGGGAGTGTCATTGCGGTGTCGAAAGTCGTCGCGTAAGGACCTGTCAATTTTCGTTGTTCGCGATTTATTAATTAACTGCGTAGTATCTTCACTCATATTCCGCTGCCTTCGTACGCTATTATTAGGTTTGTGTTGTTAACAGTTGTTCGCTTATTAATTTATTATACATTATTATAACAAAGTTAAATAATATTTGAAATTCTTTTTTGTTCTTTTTCTTCTCTCGATCGTATGTTTGGTTCTTCTTCTAACTTTCGAGTTAGAATTGTTTCTGTCTCATTTTGATTATAATTCTATATGGTTGTTTTAAATTGATGATTTTCTTTTATGCAGGTTGCTCGATCATAGCGGAACGATAACTGGGAATTCAAAATAGCGTCGTTTGGACGCCATGATGATTAACAGTCAATTTGTCAGCTTCTCATGGAGATTGAGTTAGGTTTGTTAGAATGATAAAATGTTTTAATTATTGTAACGAAAGCAGACTTATACATACGTTTATATTATCTTTGCATTGGATCATTGGTAATACAATTACGTATTTATTGTATAATACTTATTTGATACGTACCTTTGCACTATATAGTTAATATGTAATATAATTGAACTAAAGAATAATTTCATATTTGAGAATATTAAGATGAAATTGGAAACAATTATAGAATTCACTTTGTTAATCCTTCGTTTCGAAAAAAATTAAACGAATTATTTCATTGTTTCGATCTACATATAGTTTGAATAGATTTTTTAATTTAATTTAATTTAATTTGAAGTCGATTGACTTAATTTTATTGTATATATATGTATATTCTACATTAGGAGATTGCAACCAATCACTTTGTTTCGTTTCCCGCGTGAATTTTCTATAGTATCGCCATCTCACGACTTTTATCAATAATTTTTGTTGTTTCTAAAGAAGACGCCATTACAAGTTCAGCTTTTGGCGCGTAATATTTGCTGTTCAAGCAACTGTTTTGCCAAGCAATTCCGGATTTGTTGCAAAAATTTTCGAGTATTTATAAATGTGATACAGTTTACTACTAAAAGATATATCTCAGCCTTCGATAACACAATATAATCCCTAAAACCAGTTATATTGCATTTAGAGTATTCGTCAATGTCCAGTGTAGAGATACGAATTTTGTAATATTTGTAAACAATATTTTACGCTTTTTCAGACATCGTTTTAATATGTAATTTTATGACAGCAGCAAACAGCTGTACTTTTCAAAACAAAAGCTCAGTAAGAGGAAGAAGGAAAACATGTAAACATGTTTTGCTTCCTTCCCTACAGCCCACCTTCTCCTAACACAATTTTACTTCCAGAGAATGTTTTTGTGATCGCGTGCAATGCGATTAGCAGAGTCAGTGTTTATTTCGTAATTGTAATTTCAATATTTTTTCGAGCAAAATAGCTCTTATTAGTACTAACTGTAATAGTTATACGCGAAATTAGAGTCAGTGTTTGTTCGTTGGTTATTTATCGGGCGCGTTGGTAATTTTTTATTTCTCTTTTTGTATATAGTTTATTTTTTTATATATTCGTTTTCGGTAATCGAGTCAGTGCTCAAGAGGATAAACCCTCTCTTGGAGACTGGCAATGTAAGTATCTTTGCACATTATTTACTAATTTAGTTTGTTCTTTGTATATTGCTTGAATTACTTTAATATCTATTGGAATGAAGTCTCAAAGTTTCAATATTGGATTACAAAATCTAAATTTTGAATTGTTCTATTAGAGTTTCAGTCCTTATAGTAATTACAGTTTATTAGAATTTCAATTTTGATTATTGTCAAAGTTTTAAGTTTAATAGAACTTCATGCTTCATTTTCTTGAACTTTTGAAACAATCAACACTGTGGTTTTAAGAATAAATTATAATGTTACATATTTTGTTCCAGCTTTTTCACGATCTGCAGCACTTCCTCTTGTTCTCTGGATAGGATCTTATGGCGCTTCAAAAGCTAGAAATGTAGGTACTTCAATTAATTCTGTTTCTTTCATTTTTTTTTTAAATTATAATTAACTAATCAAGAAATAAAATTTGCTGGAAATGTTTATTCTTCCTTATTACATTAATAAACTATAAAATTTTGTCTTCAACAATAGATTATATATATACTATTCCATGTTTTGTTTTTCACAACCTGTACTTCTACTGTAAGGTTTGATGATTCTTCCGGGATGACGGCCTTCACGGTGGTTTCCTCTGAGCTACGTCAACATTGTCGACATCGTTCTTCGTATGTAACTGTGAGTCGCATGCTTTTTGTTCCTCTGGTCACTCAATCATGTCGTAGGATGAAAGGTCCGAATCGACACGGGTGACTGGTTGTATCACGTAGAATTTTTTACGAGCATAGTGACTGCGAGTATTTATTATACCCGTGAGTGGTAATACATATTTCCTTTTTATGTGTTTTATTTATTAGTTCAGGATAGGTCTTCTTGCACATCGCGTTTTTTTATTAACACGAATAATGTTGTGTAGTGTTAGTAATTGATTAATTATGAATGATCATGAATGAAGTCAATGTATATAAGTACGCGTATAAATAAAATGAATGAATATTTGAATACATAATAAATGTTGAAATTACTTGAATTAATTTTTTTGCGACGGGGAAGTACAATATCCTATGACTTTGTCATAAAAATATTAGAACTACAATGATGGCAATGTATATTATATATAATTTGTTTGTTAAAGTCCACTTCTTTCCGTACAAAAATGTATTTTTTATGTACAAGAAGAAATTTCGCGGCAGGCAGATTTTGGAATCAAAGCAACAAATTTTAAACACTTTTTCGTGATTTCGAAAATATGCTTTGACGAAGAGATCGCCTGAGATTACTTAACATTAATGTTTAAACTGCAGTGTATTATTATATTGCTTTGAGTTTTAGTTCTCTTTCATAAACAAATTCTGTGTCCTTTGCCTATCTTTTTTACAATAGTAGAATTTAAATAATTTATTAAACTATTAAGTTAAGTAAATTAACATAGATTCACAATAATTTCAAATATAATGAATAAATACAAAATGAAAGAATAGTAGTCCGTTAGATGCATATAAAGCAGATATACTAATCATCTTTTAGATCAGGATTTTCAGGTTTAACCCTTTCCGTACCCATTGCCAGGATCTCATTCACGTGCCCAGGTGCTACGTGGGTGAAGGAAAGACGATGGGTACGATGACCATAACTTAATAATTTATTAGCGACTGACGACAATGGGCGTATCGTGCGCGACGTAATTTCCACATTGTGTGTGTGTGTGTGTGGTTAGGCTGTGGATTTGCGTCGTCATTTCAATGATTAATATTCAATTTATACAATATATATAATATAGATACACAAATATACATAATATAGATATACAAATATACATAATATAAAATGTACAAATATAGACGATAATACCCTTCATTCTACTATTATAACATTCAAATAAGAAAGTGATGGTACCAAATTTCGCACTATTTGTTCAAATGACGTCACTTCTTTAGAAAATGCAATGCATGTATTTCTTCAATTGTAAACTTATTTCTAATTAAAATTAGAATGTATTTATATCGCATTCTACGCAATGGTCGCTAGTTATCGTCAGTCGATTTCAGGAAAACGGTACGTAAATTAGAGTGTGAAAGTTGAATGCCAAACTCGGGTGTCGGAGGCGTCCCGGTACGTCCTCTCTAATGTAGGCTCTTGTACCCGGGTGTTATGTATGAGAATCGTGGAGTGTGTTGGTATGCCTGTTTTGCCACTTTTTAAATATAGGACTAGGTAGGATAGGTAGTATACCTTCTGGTATGTCTGTTAATAATAAGTAGGTAGGGCCGGGCAGGTTGGCACAGTCTCTGGTCGGATAGGCGCGTTTTCGCGTGACCAACCTGTTTCTGGAAATCTAATTTGAAAAATCGACGGTGAAACTGGCACGAGTAGAGCATGCACTCGTCTCTGGTTTTGCCTTTCGATTTTTCGAATTTCGCGGTCGCGGTCGCGAATGGGTCGAAACGAACGTTTATTGCTCGAGCACGCACATGCGAGTGAGCAACGATCACTGCTGTGATCGTTGGTCAGTCCATGTGCATTTCAATCAGCTTCCGCGGTTTATATTTTTATTTTACCTTGGTAAGTTTTTTTTTTTTGTTTGCGATTTAGAAGTCTCGAGCTTAGATTTAAGTTTCAGTGGGCATTGCGCCCGAAGAAAGAAGAGGCTATAAGCCAAAGAGGCCCGGCAAACTGCCACTCAAGAGGGCAACTTCTAATGGCTCTCCATCCTCTGGACCATCCAGAGCATGGAAAGTCATTCGTATTACCACTTCGTCACTATGCTCGTCTTTAGTATTTGTAGTAGTATGTAGTTCTCTTCTGGTCAATTTACATATCACCTCATCATTACATTGGGCAAATCGCGGTTTTTTCTTAGTGTTGCGAATGATTAATACCGGTTTGAATTAGAGTTGCGAAGTAGTTGAAGTTTCGCGTTGGAAATTAGAGTTGCGAAAAAATGTGAATTTCGCGTTTTGAATCAGAGTTGCGAGAAAATAGTGACTACGGTTTGAATTAGCGTTGCGATGAAATAATCGTATTTGCTGCAGTATTGCGAATTATAATAGTTCGCGTGATTGTTCTTAGCATTTCTTATTATCAATTATTAGAATTTCTTAACTATTATACCAGAATACTTATCGTGTTCTCTTCTATTTGAACAATATCAATTTTCTGTTTTATAGCTGAATTTATTAAATTAGTGTTGCGAAACAGAAAAGTTATTCCACTCACGGGTTGTTCGAGTCTACATCGAGTGGATGGCCCTTCAGGCCAGCGATTTCTTTTTCAGCACCTCCTAATCCCAGAGCATTTGCTTTTGAAAATACTGCTGATAAACTTATCTATTCGATATTTATAAACATTTTTTAATTTGTTGTGGTACTATAATATGATTTTGAAATAATTTTGTTATCTATTTACTTAATACTTGAATATACAAGTCTGAGTGGCATCCAAATTACCCGAGAAGTCATTGAATATATTAAAAGCTTAGTTTCGTGTAAACCTGTTTAGTTTAGTAATTTTTTTAATCCGTTCTTCTTTCATCTTAGTATTCGGGTCAAAAGTTCAATTTTTGATTAAATTCAACTTCAAATTGCTTTGCATTTAGAACAATATTTTGATAATCTGATCTTTTCGTGCTTCCTCCCTACCATCAATTTTTTTGATGTACTAATAAATTAGCTTGTTATAGATTCGTATAAGTACATCAGAGACTTATTTCAATAACATGGATAAGTGGAAGTATATAACTACGTACTGAGAAATATTTATCTGCATCTTGAGCATCTATTTATATTAAGAATTTTCCTACATTTTTTATATTTTGTGTTTGTTTCAGGAATCATCATGAAATCACCGGAAGAAGATTTATATCCCATATAATATTCCCTTCCTCTTCCCTTATTATACCAATTAAATCTTTAGATAGATAGGATCCATGAACAGATTGTTAGGTTTTTAGTTAGGTTGGATCCACAAATTTTTAAATTCTTATATAGTCAGGTTAACTTAAATTTACAATTAGACAAGATGTGTCTTTAAATTGAATAAAGGTTATGACTACGATGATTAGAAAGTTAGGCTATTCTTAAGTCTGGCCAGGTTTATCATTATAGGTTGTAGGTAGTTAGTAGAAAAGTAATGGTAGAAAGTACTGCTTCCTAGTATTGTTAGCGCTTACTTATGTAAGTGTGCTAATATTTAATACATGTATCATTAATCCTCAATAATCCTCAAAGTCGACTAGGGTCCATAATTCCGTAAATGCGTGTCATTTTAATTCCGACCATTACTAGTGTTATAGCACAGACGAGTGTGTACTTTTACATACATATGTGTATGTTAATTTGCGAACTGATCCCTCTGACTCTAAGTTAGAAAAAATTAGATTAACTGCAACGTTCTTGACATATAATGCAAAAATATGGCATGAAAGCTTATTCAACGCGGACATTACATAAAGAACAATGAAATCCTTTTAACAATGAGATTACTTGACACGTGAGTAGTTACGGAGTGTGTCTACCTATATATAGTTTAGTAGTATTAAAATTTCGTTTCAATTTTAACCACTATGGTTACCACATTTTTGGAAATTAATTTAATCTCACGGACAATTTTGTGATAAATGTTACTAGCTATCGTATTATAGTTTCATAAATTACTGATAACAAGGATAAGGAACACTAGATTGGTTAACGTATTTTACTAGCTCTTTATTAGTGACGCGTACAATACACGTGTTAAACATATTTATCATAACGAAGATAATTACAATTAGAAACCGCACAAAATGTTTCGTATCAAACCGATATAAATAACATTTCACAATATATTCCCGTATTTCAAATTTACTCGGTTAGTTATTTCAAGCAGTTTTATTTTCATCGACAAACTGTACTCATAGAAAATGTTCAATAAAAATCTTTTACCGCTTGAAAATTTTCCATATCCTTTTAAAAACTGGTTAATAAAATTTGTACGATTCGTCCTCTAGAAATTTTTAATTGGTGCCGATGTTCTCGACGAGTTTCTGAATAAAACGTTCCGTTAAAGGCGACATATAAAATCTTAATATAGAAAATTCCAAATTGATATATCGAGGTTATCCAACGTGTGAAAGGGATATGCTAAAATCGATACCAGAACT
The DNA here is from genome assembly GCF_011952205.1 of Bombus bifarius. Lineage (NCBI taxonomy): Eukaryota > Metazoa > Arthropoda > Insecta > Hymenoptera > Apidae > Bombus > Bombus bifarius. Next base: position 1,950,900 of record NW_022884495.1, on the reverse strand, counting down.
TGCAACTATATCCATAATTGTATATACTATTACAAATATCAATTCACAATAGAGGTTGTTCCATTTCCTTTAGATACTATGTCTTTTATACAAGCAATAACATCATACAAATATGGTATATCAATTCTATGAAAAACAATGTCTTCCAGAGGCATTTTTGTGATACAATAGTTCAGCTGGTCGCAGTAACAATTATATGTATATCGCATAAATAAGACGAAGATGTATAGTTTCCTTTACCTCAAACATCGATTATTATCATCTGCGGTAAATACATTCTTCGGGTTTAATTGACGGTCGGTAAATACTAGGGTTATAATTATAGGTTGTTACACGAGTTGTAATCACATTTAGATCAGATAGCAGAGGACAATACAATGATACAATTCTAGATAACTTTGATAGTCTTCTTTGATCCAGTATCTAGCTGTGATTATTCATTTCTATAGAAGAGTACAGAAAGCGTAGTGATATATCAAGCGAATGTTCATCCTGTTAGGCTGAGTCCACACTGCTGTTCGCAAGTAGCTCGCGTAGACCCAGCATTATTTCTATCCTTAGTGTTATGTATTGAAATTAGAACCTTACGAATGAATTATTTCATGTTAGAAGGTACATACATAATAAACATCGAAAAGGACTACAAGTGCACTTGCCCATATCATATCTTATAATTGATACTGATAATTCAAATATTAAAAAACAACGATACGTTCTTTACAATAATTCTGGCAGTGAACAGCTCTTACAAGAAGTATTCTACTTATTACAAGTCGTATAAATGTATCTGTACAATTTTAAACAATTCTCGAAATAAATAGTCTTATATCCGAGTTTCGCTGCTTTCACAGTTATATTCGCTACAGAGTCACATTCACATATATATCGATTTTTCCTCACGAATGTGCCATATCTGTTTTACGCTTACTACATGTACAATAATAATAAATAAACGCGCTTTTTATAAATCCCTTAAAAGTTAACCTATAGATGAAATTGTTTCCTCTCATGGTGGAAGATCACAGGAAAAAACGTGATAAGTCTATTCGTGTCGATTTTCAAATTTTGATGCTACTTTACGGCTAGAAGGGGATTCACATAGTTCTGAAAAAGATTTGTTAAATCCAAAGATACAACTCTTTTCCAAATAGCCAATAAATCCACGAAGCTCCGTGACGATCAATATTTTTGGAATGTTCGAGGAAATGGCAAACGTATACACATATTTAATACTAAAATTATATAAAAATGGAGAAATTGATAACGTATCGAATTTTTAAATTATTCCACTGTAAAACATGAAAATTGTTACTTGTTATATTCTTCTCCTGTGATCTTTAATTATAAGCACGACCTATATTATAAAGTAGAAGTATTAAATAATCTATCTATCCATTTACATTTTCTCTCAGTTATTCTACAACAAACTATAAACAGAATTATTAAACACGTATATTAAAGCTATATGCTAACACATTCTTTTGAAACATCTCCCATTAAAAAGTGTACCTACCAAATCGAACAAGCTAGGTTCTGCATTACCGATACTGGCTTTAACAGACCAGCAAATAGCGTCATCTACTTGTAATGGAGCAGCAACAAGCGTAAATCGCTTTGAAAACTCATTCAATCGATCGTTTCCTTCGATAAGTTTGACAGACATTGAAAATTCTTATTAAATGTAGATTATCATAGATAATCGTCAGATTATCGTTTATGGATCGATTATAGGGTTTATGGTTGCCGGTGTGGTTGGGCCTTCGTGCTGAGTATCGTTTAACATTAACGTCGTTGTTGGTTCTTCCCGCGAATTTTGTGTAACTCTTCTATTCGGAGGAATGTACGTCCACCAAGCCAGGAAAAAGAACAGGAGGGACGCTGCTTTACCGATAAAGGCTAACGCCAGCATGTACCTGAAACAGTGTAAATGTTTTTGACAACGAAAGTCAATTCTTATGGGAATTGGAACCACGTAATCTTTATATGGATACGAAATTCCATATACACTAACCTACATAATAGTAATATCTATGTATATAGATGAATTACAAAAACATTATTATGGTCGGTACAGTAGTAGAATAAATAGAATAAATAACAAGACATAGACAAAGAAATACAAATATACAATCCTACTTTTTATCGATTTCTGAATAGTAGAAGTTCATTTTACATAAATAAAAGTATACAAATAGTATTTGACACGAGTCCAATTTCCTATCAGTCCATAAATTTAGAAACGATTAAGCAGGAATTTGTCGTGTATGTTTACACGATCGATGGCAAATCTTAACAAATACCTATATCGATATATATATTTATTTTATCGTACGTACCTGCTCATGTATAAATTATCGTAAACGAGGCAGGATCCTCCACCGTCGCAGGTTCCATTCCATAAAATGCAAGTGTCGTCTATAAGTGCGCCGAACACCATAGGTGCAGGTATCGTGCCCAGAATTCTAACTTTAATCCACTGAATACCCAAGGCAAACGATCTCTGATCATCTCGAACGACGCGAAGCGTCGCTGAAAGCGCGGGCATCGTGCAGAGAAAAGTTATGAACATGTTGCAAAACGCTAGAGTAATGAAGGGCCATAGGTAGGAGCACGATGTGTTGCAAGTCGTATTTATTGCCTCGTAACTGATCACATTGCCACCGGTGGTCAGATTTATCGGTGGCTCGCGTATGCAGGTGCAGTCTGAATATACCTGTAAAATACAAAACGGGAATATTAACGCAATGACTACAAATTAGTTTCGAACGTAACTTTCATTAGCGATCAGCTATTTTCGTTTACAATGAATAAAATAAATAAAAAATAGACATTGATAAATTCCTTTTCAATTAGGAATTGAACATTTATTTGAACGAGATCCAATAAATAATAGAATAAAATAATAATACTAATTTAATGTTTAATAATAAAGTAACGTTGCAAGCTTGCAACTGAATGAGTTTCTAACGAGCCTACGCTTTCATGAAATATCTGAAATAGCACGTTAGCAATAAAGACAAGGCGAAGATTAAGGAAAATATATACACATGTATATACATATAGTTCGAAGAAACAGGCTAGGCATTCACGAGTTTGCATACTAAGTGCGATAAGAAATCATACTGACTTCGACGTTATTTATCCTCGTTCCTTGATAACATCCTGCATGACAAGGGGAATAGTACGTGATCCCATCAACTCCGCATATTGGACTGAACTCTGACCTCGAGCAGCCGCAACCGTTATTGCACGTGCTGTCCAGTGAAAAAGATTTTCTGCAAACGTAAAATTTCTTAATTACGTAGCAATTTATATCTCTTGCAACTTCTCATAATATTTATATGGATATAGCTGAAGTAGTAGATCTGCATGAATCCACTCGCCTCGAATTGTGACGAAAGTATGCAATAGAAAGTTTATTAATCTACTATGAAGTAATAATCAACGTTTTCTTACTCAAGTATTGCTATACAGTTAGTCGCGATATTATTTATTATTCTATTGAGATTATTAAGATGTAATAAGAATTTATGATAAATAGATAGAATTTTCTCATATTTGGCTTTTCTCGACTGCCATAAAAAACGAAAAGTCTAGAAACACGAAAATGGGTAAAAATAAATGAAAGCAGAGATAAACGTAAAAAGAACGAAAAGCAGACATATAATACATCGTCGATAAAGTTATAAATATGCATACAGGCAAAATTGTCACATTTTTCGCTAGTTTGGAACGCGAAGTGAAGCAACTAGAAAATGGAGTTTCTGATACGCAATTTTACTCGCTACTGTACTAAAGCTAGTTTTAAACAAATAAACGAAATTAATGCGCACACGGATAGAAAACAATCACGTACTTGGTTTGGTCGGAGTAGGGTACGGTGACTCCGGCGAAGTTTAAATTCGGGCAGTTGAGAACGAAGCACAAAGTGAAGGCGATACACGACGCGGTGGCCAGCAGACAGAACTTTAAAATGCCCGAGCACGGCAAATTAAAACGCTTTATGAGATAACCACCGAGGAAGGTACCGCCACCGCCAGCGGGTACAGTCACTAGACCTAAAAAACACACACAAAAAAGAAAGATAAAAACAGTTATAAAAAGAGGTCCATTTCATTCGAGTACCAGTTTGCACGCGAGTTTAGGTCCTCCTGGTCGTGCCGAAATTTCGCGAAATTACGTCGAAATATTAGCCAATCGTAAATATATCGTGGACGTCGAAATACAGGATGTTTCACGCGAAGATGCCAATTTATCGCTGTGGGAAGGTAGAAGAGGAAAAAAGATTTTATTAGTCAGAATGAAATATCGACTCAAAGGAAAAAGATACATGATAGGTCTATTTTTGTGATCTGACTTTTATGTTACCTACGATTATCATTTCAAATGATTTGATTCTTGCCTATTGAAATCCTTTTCAACCTTCCACGTATCAAGCTATAACTTGGTCTACTTGAAACACGCTGTATAAAAATGTTGACGATGATTTATGTTTGCGACATCCGCGCAGATATCTGACGGTAACATATCGTTCAGCCGATATTTTATGTTGCGCAAAGAGAGTAAAAGAAAAAAAAGGATGCATGATGAAAGAGGAGAATAAAAAATGTTTCGAGTATTTGACGAAAAATGTCGGCGATTACGCGTTACGATGGACGAGAGTCACGCGACTTTCTCTCTCGCTCTCTTTTTTCTTTTTTGATTGATTACAACAGAATGTTTGAATATTATTCACCCATTAGTAACGCAGCCGAGCTAGGGCTGACGTTGAATTGATTTTCGATCAGCTTCGGCAGGAACGCGGCGAAACCAGCGATAAGCAATCCTTCACTGGCACCTGCCAGATTCAACATGAAAAATCCTGGATTACCGAGCAGATCGGTCAGAGCACGAGGTAGTTCACGTATTTTCGAGAACGCCTCCCCTCGATCGCTCGAGGACGGCTGCTCGGGCTTCTGATGCGCCTCTGACACCCGCTCTTTGGCTAATTTCTCCGAACCTGAGAAAAGAGGCGTCATCGTTGAAGAGTCGATTAACGTTCCACTAGCGAGAAATATTTGGACTATTGCGTATCTTGGCAAGTACATAGTTTAGTTAGAAAATTATATGAAAAGAACGACTGGTATAATTTTAGTCTTCAGTATCATTACAGTCGTGTAAAACGAATACGATGACAGAATGAAATTGATTTCTGATAATTAGTACGTAATAACAAAACCGACGTCTATAACGTCAAACGTTACAAATCTGTTTCTTAAACATGTGTATTTTAAGTTACTAGTTCCAGATGGTAGAAAGGGAAAATCTTTGCGACGTCTTTTCCAAATTGAAGTTGACATACCAGGTAAAGCTGCCGGAAACGCCAAGATCGGTATAGCAATTACGAAACATATAACCGCAGCTGCTAGGAAACCTATCCACCATGCTCCCACCCATACGTTGCTGTTTGGTGTTAAGCCAATCCTGAACAAATATCGTCTACAATTAGCAAACATTTTAAATTATATAGAAATAATAATTATATATAGAACACACACTGCAACCGACTGATCCTTCTTTCGAATTTTCATCGTCTTCCAAACTTTACATCGATCTACCTAGTTAGCCGTCGTTTTAAACGGAAACAGGGAAGCTCGACGGCACTGCTAATATCCGCGAAACGGGTCAATTCTTTCTTTTTTAAACGCTTTAAAGCGGCATTCATATTAAACGAAACTGCGGTAGAAAGTAGGCCGCGCGTAAACAAAAAAGAGCAGGCAAGGATTCCAGGGGAAAAAATGTAATTATCTCGGAACAGTATAGCGGACGACGAGCACGACAGGGTGAGTAGGCCGGAATTGCTCTTCCGTCGCGGAACTTCCGGCGCAACTGGCCGATTTCCTCGCGCTTTTTTAATTGCGCCGCACGGCGCGACCATCTGAAATTCCCAACCGACCGAGCTTCTGCAACTTTCCCGACTAATTGCCGCGCAACGAGCCCGGAAGTTCTCCTCTCCTCGTGTTCTAAACCGATACGCGGACAAAAGTCTCGTTCGGCCTGCACGATTCGTCATCTACGAAAAAATTCTGCTAATTTGGTTAGGAAATTTGGCTATACGCTGTGTGCTATTAGGACGACAATAAGTTAAATGCCGCATTCGTAATTCATGAATCATCTTACGTAATACAAAAGTAGTCGATAATAACAAGATAACACTGCTATTAAACATTTTTTCATGGGAGACGTCTAGCACGAGCAATATTCTCTAACCTCGCCAGTACTTTGAAAACGTTTCTCACTCATCATCCGTTCCTTCACGGCGTACAATGCGCCATCATCATCGTACGAACATAACCGAGCTCGCCGCCTAGCAAATTCCTTGAGAATCGCGGTATTACGCTGCAATATGTAGCATAATCTATTCGTAGCGTAGTCTAGAGAGCGGAAGGTGAGAAAGCGAAAAACTATGAAAAGTACTCGGAGGCAAGTCGCGCTCGAACCAACATCTGCCGTCCAATCTTTTGTTTCACTACGAAATTAAACGAGCCACATACATCGTGAACCTAAATTCACGGTACAAGAAAAATAAGGGACTACGAGTGAAAATAAAACTGAAAAATACGTCGTACTGTAGGATAAGACGGTACACAGTAATTTTTGTGTTACGCATATCGGTAGACCGCGGATTTTTATGCAAATTCGTATCTTCGCGCACATAAATAACAAGATGGATTCTAAATAGAGAATTGTTTTATTCATGAGATATTATAACGAGTATTTTAAATGGAGTATTTTTAAGGAGTAACGTCGTTGTTATTACGTTATTTTCGATAGATCGATTTGCAGTTGTTGAATCACGAAAGATGACATAATTTTGATTGGATCCCTCTGAGACTATTTTAATTAATTATTATAAAACATATATGTAGTTCACCGTAATAGACAGTCTCACTATCTTTGATTTCCTTTCGAGCCATAGCGTATCCTTGGTTTCACTTGTACTAGGAATTTAGGTTTGATTGGATCCTTCTGAGACCATTTTAATTAATTGTTATAAAACGTATATGTAGTTCACCGTAGTAGACAGTCTCACTATCTTTGATTTTCTTTCGAGCCATAGCGTATCCTGGGTTTCACTTGCACTAGGAATTTAGGTCCACGGTGTATAGTAGCTATTAAGCTGCTACAGTAGACGCGAGCTTGCAACCGGAAGTGGTCGTAACGCAAACGGCTACTCTACTCTTTTCCTCCATTCCAGCTCCATTCAGCTGCATTCAGCTCCATCCAGCGGAATCGGAAGGAAAATGTAATTGCACTCGCGAGAATGTTATTAGCTCTCGACAAACGTTTTCGTCCCTTTGTTTTTATTCGAGGTTTCTGTAGGGACGAAGCGACCTCTCTCTGTTTGCAAATTATCGGATTGCGTTCGCTTCGACACGCAATTTAAGTTTGCGGAAAACTCGGTAAATCCTGTTGCGACCCGGCCGTAAAACTTCCGCCGTTTAGGCGGTTACGAGAATCGAATTTTAAATTGAGGATTAGCAGGCTTCAACCGGGAAGCGCGTCGTAGTTGATGTTGGACAAAGGATGTTGTTCGATGGTTGGTCGATAGAGATGGGATATTCTCGATGAATTTTATCGATAAAAACAGACGTGTTAAAACGATTATTGAAGCTTGTGATAACTAGCTTCCGAATAGGTAAATGTATAGTGCGAAATTGAGGATTACGTCAAATAGATGACTGGATTTAAGCTTCGTGATTAGTAATTCACTCTTAAATATTGTACGAAGTATAGTGGTAAAATGACGGTAGGGATGTTGGATGATCAAGATTGCTTCGAACCGATTTGAACCAATAAGGTGAATAATTGAATGAATAATTCTACGTTCGTGACAGCAACCGAAAGCGCATATGATAAAAGTCTACGACAGGAAGGAAATATTATCCATTTGAAAAGATGGAAACTATCAAAATTCAATTGATTTGATTAATTTGATTAATTTTTGAATCGAGTTCAAGCGAACAACGTTTCTCCGATTCTTTCATAGTCTCGATATATTTCTCTAAATATCTGGAATTTAACTAGTATCATCAGCAAATATGATGTTGGACGTTGAATCAATTCGATATGACGAACAGGGATGTTTTATCGATTGACGAAACGAATATTTCTAGCAGAGGCTTTACGTAACTTTTTTCCCGTCGGAGTTACGTTTGCTACGTCCGATGGGCTGGGCTCATTTTTTCCTGGCAAAACCCGACTGGGAAGAGGTGATTGATTGCCCGGAAACGGCTGACTAACTGCACGATCATCCCTTAGCAGACTTAACTGCTCTATACCGACCGAAGAAATCGCCGTTTAGCCTTCTTTTTCCCCCGTTTTCTTTCTATCTGTCAGTCGTAACTGATCTTTAAATGACACTCGACTGCTATGACTTCCAGATGTTCAATCTGTTCGTCGGTAGAAACACGGAGAAATGGAAAGAAATTTTGATAAGCTGCTTAATTTCTAACGAAATGGAAATTTTAGATTTCCAGAGAGATTAACATTCGAAGAAATTCAGATTTCAAGCTAGAAGAATTTTAGAAAAAGATGGAAGTCTCTGCCAGACAAGTAATTTTAACTAATTTCGGATATTTATATAATTTCCTCCGATTGTTTTTAATTGTAAATTTAATCGTAAGTTAAAGTTAACGAAGAGTCGAATAACAGAAGATGGGAAAAGCCTTGGTTCGATCCAGTGTCAAAGACCTTTCAAATTTCCATCTCGAAACCATTAAATACATTATGAAACATTCTCGAACATTTCCGCGAAATCCGCGAAAAAGAATCCATCTGCTGAACCTTAAACGCTTGGAGAACATTAAAATTAGTGGAAAGAGAGGATCGTCGCACGACTTGCAAGGAAGAATTACGATGGACGGACAATGGCTGGAAAGTTTTCCGCGTTCATTATGCGTTTTACGCCGGCTAAAGGGGTTCATAGTCGTCGAATGCCGATGGGGAATGACGCGTAATGGGCTCACCATCGGAATTTGTCGCCTCTCGTGCCGCTACGCGTTAAACGCGTTTCCCGCTTTTTTCCCACCGCTTTAAGAGTGGGGGTGCGTTTAGCCAGGCCGTCACGGCAACTTTATTAAATTCCCGCCAGGATTTATCGGCTGTTTGCCCCGATCTGTCCAACATTTGGGGCCGAATGTGAGCATTACTACAATACTCGCTGTTACTTGACCATTTATACAAGGAAATTTACGATTACGACGTAGGAATGTTGGAGATCTCCTATTCAAAAAACGGTAAAGTGAGATACAGTGCAAGTTATATTTAACGCATAAAATAATATTAATAGCTTAACCGAACATCGCTGTGTTATTCGGGGCCAATCGTGATCGAATCTCATTTTTCTATCGCTAGAAAATTTCTCAAATTCTACGAATATAAATTGCTGAAACGAAATAGGGGCATGAAGAATGATACGCACCGGGGCAGGGTTAAAACTATAAATTTCTGGAACACAGTAAATAGAGCTTAAAGATACGATAACCATGGAAAGATAAAGAGGAAAACCACTTTCCGAAAGAACGCTCGCAAAAACATGTTACTGTACACCAGCATCGCAAACTCGCAGAAGCTTCCAATCTGACACTCGACAACTGGTAGTACGCAAATACGAGTGAATCACGTTTCTCTGAAGCACATTGCAGATGCATCTTACACCGTGTTGTAAGAAATTCGAACTTTATATTCCTACATCTTACACGTACGTAAATCCACGTCGCAGAATTTCGAAATTAATCGCGAGATCTTGGAGACGAGACACGAGGTTGGGGATGGGAGAGGCAGTGAAAAATGGTCGGACATGAAGATTTCGTGGTAAACCAGCGAGGAACAGGATCGTGGAAATAGAATTTTCATGGCTGAGATCTTGTTTTAAACGGTGCACGAATAACGCCCGAAGAGGAATCGAGTTAATGGACAGGGATGATGTTGCTGGTATACACGGGCTATCGGATTTTTATCATCTATTTTTGCTGTTTCACGGCCTTGAAAAGAAGCTTCGCAGAAGGAGCTTGTCGTTACGACGGCCAAACGTTCTCAAACGTGTTTGCATCGCTTAATTATATCTTCTTGTCCCTGAAACGATAACGAGGATACCGATGTCGATGCTCTTTTTTTTGATCTCGTATCACGGGATTAATTAATTAATCTTTGCTTCCGTTGATTTATTAGTTTTCACGAGGCAGACGAATTCCTTTCGGTGAAGTTTGGAAGACGAGGAAATTTTCGGTTTCATGGAAATTAGTTTAATTTATCAATGGGCAGTAAGAGGATTCTATAGATTTTGCAAAATATAGAGGACACGGTGATTTATGTTAGAGTTTGGGAAATAAAAAAACTACATAACCATGAAAAAGTATTGAAGTAAATTTTCTTCTTGAAATTTTAACTTTTTCCTTCGTGGAAGGAAAGCTTTTTGAAAACAACGTACATGACACAGAACTGCCATAATGCCGCAACAAAAGTCGATAATACATAATCTTCAGTTCAGTTACACGATACGATAGCCGATTTTTCAATTCTACGAAGCAAGAACTGCGCAGGGTGGTACGGAAATTTTGAAGGAAATACAATCTTTGTTTCCAATCTGCTCTCTACCCCGTTGAAAATATCTCGGAGGACCATTAGAGCGTATAATGGGCCGCGATTAATAGCGCATGTAACCCCATGGACGCGGTTGCACGCACGTACACGTACACGTACACAGCCCGTGGAGAAAATGTCAAGCGGTGAACCAACGTTTGAGGATGATGTCGATGTTACCCTTCAAAAGTGTCACTTCATCCCCCGACACTTGGAGCACAATCAAGTTCCATTTGTCTGCAACGCTTCCTTCCCCCGCGGAGCAACCCCTCGTCTCTTTCGTTCAGTTACATCCCCTCCACGAGATGCACGTGAGAATCGAATTAATCGTTGCTCGCTGTCCTTCTTCCCGCCTTTTTTTCCCCGCTTCCAATCCTTTCTATTCGCAAACGGAGACGTGTATGACACCGAGAGCATCGAACAGTAAATCGAGTTGTCGGCCGTGTAAAAGATTCCCAACGTCCGAGGTTCTATCTTCGCGTATTTTACTTTTAAATGACGGGCTATCGATTCGGAGCTCTACGTATTTTCTGTTTGGTCGACGTCCAGGGTTCTGTGGCGTTTTCTTCTTTATTTGCATTTCTCGCGTTTCAACTTTCCCAAACTCTTCAAACGGTTTTTCTTTGTAGGACGTTTTCGCATAAGAGTGTAAGCGATAATTAGAATGGAAATGTTTGTGTGTGCAATATAAAATATTGGAGATAAAGTAGGACGACAGAAGTTCGAAACTTGCATAGAAATTAAGATGGCAAAGAATTGAGATTTTAAGATCGAAGAATATTATATAAGATCGCCTACGGTAAATAATAAGAATTTCACGTGATAAATTACCAACTAATAATTATACAATTATGGATATTTATTTATACAAAGTATCCATAAGTAAGGTAAGAAGATCGATTGAAAATAAGGAAAATTCGATTTCGAAAGAAGATCAAACTCGCAGAAACAAATCTTCCTTTCGTTCTTCCTGTGTTTCTACTTTTGTTTCATACCGATAAAATGCCCGAACCACTAAACTTTCCGGAGTAATCATTTTCCGGGGAACTTCCATTTTTCCCCGATTAATAAATCAAGCTCAGGCTGCGTTCCCGTTAAAGCTCAAGGAGCCAAGAAATTATTATGATAACAGCCTACATCAGAAAAGACAAAAGAAAGGAAGGAGAAGGCGGGGACGAGGAACGAGCAAGAAGTGGTTAGAAGGAGACTGAAATTAAAAGTCGAAAGGATCCCCATTCACATTTCACGGTTAACTGCGCCTCTCGTAGCGGCGGACGATCCGAATGGACATCAGTAAATTTAGAATCCTTGCAAGTTTCTTCTGAAAGTTTATTTGAAAGCCACTCCTCGAAATGAATCGATGCTCTTCCCCCGATAAACACGGCCAACTGTCGCGAGAATTTTTTTGCCCAATTTCGAAAGAGTAATGGCCGAAGTTAAAAGGACGCATCTAATTAATAAACGTTCGTGTTTCATTTAGAAGTACGGAAACATTATTCAAGGTACAACGAGATACGATTTAGAAAGAGAGAAATGAATCGATAGGAGAAGAAAATTTCTAGAAGTAATTCATCGTTTTTCATTCTTTTATCAACGAATAGTTGGTAGTTTGCGCGCTGTCTTTGATATTTCCCGTGATAATGCGAGGAGATGCGCGATCGAGAATTTAGGGCTAACGATAACTTTTAGTTAGTATCGTGTGCTCAAAGTGTGGAAGGTGATGCTAAACGATGATATTTAAGTAACCTTAGGGGATTTTTTGTTTGTTAATTTTAAACTCTCTCCGATGCGAAAAATTGGAATCGTGTTTACAGATTGAAGTTTGTATAATGGCATACACGTGTGTATCTGTATATATATATATTTTTTAAGATTCAATTTATTTATAGCTTCGTTATATTTTATCGAATGAATTGTTTTGAAAAGCGGGCATAACATTCATTATGGACATGCATGAAAGCCATGCATATGACGCTAGTATACGAGTTGTAAGTTATAAAAATTTGTATTCAGACTCACTCTGACGGATCTACGGTGATAAAATCTGTATACAGCTTCAACAACTCGCCTCCGACAACATACCCTAATGCAGGCCCTATTATGGCCATTGTGTAGAAAATTCCTAAACAGAACAAAGATACATTGTGAATGTAACGCGATGCAACCAAAAATTTAAGAGCAAAGATGTAATGCTTTTAACATTTTTTCTTTTCTTTATTATATCTTTTACTTCCGTAAAATGTAGATATCAAAAGTGATTTCAAAATTTCAGCGGCGATGTATTAGGTGAAGTAAAAAGTTCTGAGCGCTTTTTCGCTTTATTTCGACGATGAAATTAACATAGTCAAGATTATTCGATTTAGATTAAATATGCGCCGTTTTGTTCGATTACTTTTGTCCATTTTGAAGGCAATTTCATAATTCCGCGGTTGAAGAAGTCCTCGTCCCTATTGGTAAAAAACTTGACCAGCTCATTTTCACAAGCCTCTCTTGAGGCCAGTTTTGTACCATCAAGAAAATTTTGCAAAAACTTAAAAAGGTGATAATCGCTTGGTGCCAGGTCTGGACTGTACGGCGGATGCGATAGAACCTCCCAGCCAAGCTCTCGGAGCTTCTGACGCGTCGTTAAAGATGTGTGCGGCCTGGCGTTGTCTTGATGGAACACAACACCTTTCCTATTGGCCAATTCTGGCCGCTTCTGGTCGATCGCCTGCTTCAGTCTGGTCAGTTGTTGACAATAGAGGTCCGAATTAAGTGTTTGCCCCGATGGGAGCAGCTCATAATGGATGATTCCCTTCCAATCCCACCAAACACACAATAAAACCTTCTTGGCCGTTAATCCACGCTTGGCGATCGTTTGGGCCGGCCCACCGCGATTGGACCACGATCTTTTTCGGCTGTTGTTCTCGTATGTGACCCATTTTTCATCGCCAGTCACCATCCGCTTCAAAAATGGGTCGATTTCGTTACGTCTCAACAAAGAATCGCAGGCATCAATTCGGTCCAAAAGGTTCTTTTGCGTCAATTCATGTGGCACCCATACGTCGAGCTTCTTCTTGAGACCAGCCTTATGCAAATGGTTCCAAACGGTTTTCTGGCTAATCTTCAGTTCCTGGGCAATGGAATAAGTGCTCACATGCCGGTCCGACTCGACGATTTCCATGATTTTATCCACATTTTCGACGATTGGCCTACCAGAGCGTGCCTCATCTTCGACGTCCATATTACCAGAACGGAATCGTTGGAACCACCGCTTTGCTGTTGCATTCGATACTGTACTGGGTCCATAAACAGCACAAATTTTTTTGGCCGCCTGCTCCGCCTTTTCACCTTGGTCGTAGTGGTACTGAAGAATGTATCGAATTTTCTCTTTTTTTATCTCCATTTTCGAACGCTGTAACACACAACTGGCTTCACCGAACACAAAACTGACAAAGAACCTTTTTGATGCGTAATATCACCTTGAAATCGGTGTATACTATGACTCGATGCGATGTGCACATCGTGAGATATGGCTCACTAAAGACATCTAGCGAAAAACGCTCAGAACTTTTTACTTAACCTAATACCTACGTATTGAATTTAATCCCATAATCGCTGCCGATGATTCAATATTTCTCAAATAATACTTGACTTAACTACGCTCTAGCTTCTTTTTAGTAATAGAGGCTTTAATAGTTTCGAAAGACGATAACAGACAGACGTGGTTTTCTTACCTACATACACAGAGGACATCTTTTTCGACACGTTCTCATCTAGGTACGTAACGCCGAGCGTATAGAAAGGAGCGGAACCCGCCCCGTGCAGAAGTTGGGCCATCAGAAAGATAGTTAAGTACAATCCGCTGTATGGTTCCTGGTCTGTTTGGCCCACGGATCCATTACAGGATAGCTGAATGTCGAGGAAGCGAATTGAGAGTAATTTAATCAGCAAACGAGAATAGTCCAAAAATATGTCTGATCTTTTTCTCCATAATGCGAGATTGTATTAGAATCGGAATAAAAAGAATGGAACGAATGAAACGTTTAAAATGTCAGTTGATTATACACCGTTTACGTCGCAATAGTGGATTTTTTATTATAGGATAAAAAAAGTAACGATTCCACGAAGTTCTCGATCGATTATGGAGATGATTAAGTTTATTGTATGTGTAAGAAGCTTCTTTTTGTAGAATGGCTAGTTTCATTATTAAGATTAATCTTTTTTCGAGGAATTTACGTTTGACGTAGTAATTTTCTCGTTTTGAAAGTTTGATGGGTGTTCATTAACATATAACCGAGATGCATTGAAAGGTAAAGGTAAAACGTGGTGTGACGATTTTTTTCTTTTCTTTTCGGTTTTTTTTACGTTATTATTTTTTCTACTTTCGAATTTTTTGTAAGGAATTAAATTTGATATTTAATGATAGAAAAATTAACATCTATTTTTGATATTTGAGGATAAAAAAAATTGGATTATGTTATAAAGACAGGAATTTTGCAATATAAAGGGTGACATCCATCAGTAAACCCTATTCCTTACTCCTAATTGAATCTTTACTCTTCGTTGATCAAAGGCACAAGCTCGTATCCTCTAGTAATTGATTCTCAAGTAGTAAACAGTATAAAATTATCACATTAAAATAAGAATAAGTTTCTTCTTAAAGAACCTCCTCCCATTTATATATTTTGTTCTTAGTCAATGTCTAATATTCCACCAATTGTTAATATTCCAAGCTATTATTGTGTGCTTTTATTTAAATATTAAGTCAGCCTGCACGTAATATAATTTCTTCGATACACATATTAAATGCTAGTGAACATGAATTTATCAATAATTACCAATGATCTATTCTACCTTATTTTCTCTTTTGCAATAATTATTGCTTGCCACTTTTCTCGTGCTAAATTTTAAATTCTTCTTTTTTATAAAATCTTTGTAGCAGTAAATTCTAATGTTGAAGAAAGACTGCATTTTCAAAAATTTATTCAAAGAGCTTTTCTCTCGCTATAATATGAAAATCAATTGAGAAAACACTGATCTTTTGGCTATTAAACTAGTTAACAGTTGCGTAAAATTACTTACCGAACGGGACGATGTGTTCGTCACCCTCTGGCATATATTTTCCGATTGCTGGCCGCCTCTGTATGGTCCAGCAATATAGTGAGGAGACGCGAAAAGTAGACTTCCTAAGCCTAAGACTACAACACCTATGCCTATGTACCTGTCAAACAGAGATGAAACCGGCAATTTCATTTTCTAGGAAATTTGAAATTTCAACGTGCGTTATTTTATTATTTAGAAAACTCAAGTATCTAAGGACTAAATTACATAAATCCTAATCGCTACAATCATTTATGTTGGAACATTAGCTTCGAGGCTACGCTGTTGAGCTGTTTGTTTTCAAGTGTTATCGATTATCGATTTAGGATTAAGCCCATACCATAGAGGGTGATGAGGGCACGAAAGTTTCGAAGGGAAGAAACGAAATGGAGATTAACACCGACATTGTTCGTCCGGCTGACGTTAGGATTAATATTTATGAGAACTGTCGGGGTGAACCGATATCGGCATTAATATTAATAGACAAGACAATACCTTGTATACGTGCATACGTATATATATATACATTATACATATATGTGTGAGGTATATATCTGAACATATTTGTACGCATACGCATCACTGATTTGCTGCAAGATTGATACAACTAGGGAATGTGAATTGCCAATAAGAAATCAAGTTAGAGAAGAGGTCTGTTCGTGAGAAAAATTGAGAGAAGATTGATCAATTTCGTAGATGCATTAAACTCTTAACTTGTGGTATCGTCTAGTGAATATATGTATTTATGTATATAAAATTATGTATAGTAAATTGCCAATAAGAAATCAAGTTAGAGAAGAATTCTGTTCGTGAGAAAAATTGAGAGAAGATTGATCAATTTTATAGATGCATTAAACTCCTAACTTGTGGTATCGTCTAGTGAAATATGTATTTATGTATATATATACACACCTCGGTTTCGATGCTTTTGAACGGCCGCCTAGATAGCTCACTGGAACGAGTGTAAGGAAACTAGCTATGTCGTATCCGCCCGCTATCAAGCCCGTCTGCGATGACCTCAGACCAAATCTCCTTTCTATCGTGGTTATGACCACGTTCACAAAACCATTGACCACCATACCTAAAAGAAAAGCGTAGCATTTTAATAAAATGAAATTGCAAAATAAACGAAATCACACACGTTGGTAGTAACGTGGTTTCAAGCAATTTTGATACTTAGAAACTTGAAGTGAAACAAATAAATGATAGTTCAGCTTAGTGCTAATAGTGTGATTTCGAGTTTGCTCGAATTCAAGTCGCAAAATTGGCTCGTCTAAAAAAATTCAATATGTATTCTCATAGAAAGTATATAATTTTGCGTATGGAGGTGGGAAATGTTTCCTTCAATGTTATATGTATATCGCGCAATGGTTACGTAATAGAAGTCTCGAAGAATCTTATTAGAGCGATACGATTGAATCGATGAAGCGTTTGATCATCACCAACAGCCGATTGGTTGGATAGTTTCTCTAACTAATGCGTAGTCCGCTTATTTATGTATTATTAGGTAATCCAGGAAGATTTATTTAAGAAATATGTAATAATTATCGAAGTTGTTTCAACGTCTATAATTTTCACTTCGTTCGCTGTATTTAATTTGACTCAATTTATAAAAGTTCCAAAATCCATTCCTCTCTGCACTGAAATCCAATTTCCTTTCCATCGAAATAACCAATTCCGAACTTGTAAGAGCTACATATATCGTGGGCTATTTTGCACCGTACTGGAAAGCATCGTACAACCGATAGTATCTGGAATTTTATCAATCCTGGCCGACTTAAAACGGCAGGAAAGCGATCGATAGGAATACTCGAGTATCCTGATAATACTCCTTCCGATCTCGTTGTCCCCGTTCTCAAATTCGGAACAACATTGATCTTCGATACGCGTGTGTCGTTCGTATCCGATGCACCGAAGCAAATTCGTGTGCCGGGTGTAAATGAATCAGAAGGGCTAAAGTAATTGAATTACGATCTCCCCTCTGCTCGATTCAGTGTCCGCTCACCCTCGAAGAAATCGCTCTCTCGAACGTAAATCTATTAAACACTTCTTTCTCACGAATATACACGATGCTGATCACCTCTGAATCGAACAGTGTTCGTTCGTTCGTTCGTTCGATGCAACAAACAGGCGTTGACAGGGCGTTGAATTACAAAACCGGTGGCCATGCTGTACAGTATCGTTTGACAAAAGCGTTGAACCATCTCTGACAATCGCAAAAATCAATCTTCTCTCTCTCTGCGAGATTCGAACGTGGAGAGAAGAGAGTGGCAGGTCCCTGCTCGAGATTTTTGCAACATAGATTCTCCTTTTGACGGTTGTGTTTCGGTAGAGAGTCGTAGTTATTTACTTCTGGTTTTATATTCGGTTTAACGAATGGAGCTTTTTTGAGAGAGGTGGTTTAAACCGAGAGTCGTTTTTGTAAGGTGGAGAAATTTTGCGATAAAATTTTGTGTAGAATTTTACTAAATTTGCTGTATATGTAAATTCGCTTGAAAGGTTTACGTAATGATATAAAATTTATTAAATATTTTTATTGGTAAGATAAAATTGTACTGTAATTTTCAACGAAACCTATGTTAGAACGATTGATCATATTTTATTCGCCTCGATCGTCATCTTTTATTCATTATTCTCGCTGAGTGCCTTTACAATTTATGTCTTTTAACGTTCTGTGTATTTCAAATCAATTTACAAAAATCTTATTGTACAGGCCAAAAAATACACGAGTCCTTTTCGCTTCAAACTTCCAAACGTCGTTTAATAGCTGTGCTATAGTTTATCACGCTAGCGTTATCTTTCTATGGCGTCAATATTCTTATACTTGTGAACGGATAAATTATATATATGTGTGTGTATTTATATATACGGGTTAAGAAAGAAACAGGGTCAGTCGGTAGCTGAAGAAGCAAATCGTGCACGGCACACGACTGATGCTCTAGCTTTAATTAAAATTCTCTTATTAGCGGCGGTACAATGGGAAACAAAGGTGGTTCATTTTCCGGGTGGACAGACGCCGGATATGTCGACACTGGAACGCAGGCCTCCTTGCTTCTGTTCGTGAACGTCTGTGAACGCGTTAATTCGATGGACATTGGTAGAATGGTATGGGAGGGACCAGTTGCGAGTATTACTTAATTATCGGATATTTGAATATCCAGGTTAAATTTAGATTTCATTGAGAACATTATACCGTGTATACAGTTGCCCGTGAAAATACTCGAACATTTTTAGACCTCTTTCACGTATACGCAAAAGGTTTCTAGGAGTATTCGAGTACTTTCGTTACTCACGTTAGATGTTATAAATCGAATTTATGGGGATATTTTTTTGACAAAAAGTAACCTCACTTTTAACAAAATCTGGATCGATTATTATTGTTCCGTACGAGATTAGCAAATGGCTCGATATTTATAGACGCCTTGACGTACACGGTTATAACAGCGAACTCACCAGGATCCACGTAAGCGAAGTATGCACGAGTATCACGCTCGTACGCCAGTACTTAGTCACCGGCGAACTTATTCTCGACTTATATAGACGATTGTCGAGTCCATTGTCCAGCAATTTGTTCAATCCCACTGGAGAAGGCACGAACCTCCAGCAGGACGATTTCTTTTGTCGCTTGTCAAAGAAGGGGGACGTACAAACTTATTTAAACTAAGTACCCCGCACGACTACCGCGTTCTCCCTTTTCTTCATTTCCCCTCCCGCCAACGTCGACGACCTTCGTCCCGTCGTCGTAACTCGCCCTTTTCGCCTCGATCGTGTTCTCCTTTCGTCGACGTTGTCCCACCCTGCAACAGCCCGTCAACCTCCTGCCACCGGTCCGGAAAACTCGATTTCCGGTTATCGTCAGTCACCGTCGACCTCTCTCACCCTCTACCGACCCCCTCGTGCCACCGTGAAAGCTTCGAAATTGCATTCGAATGCACCGCTATTAGTAACGCCAAACGGCGATATAGCAGTCAATCAGCTGCTACGTGTTTGTATTACTATATGCGTGTATGTTTGTGTGTGTTTATGTACACTCAGGTTCATAAGCGTCGAGACACTTAAGGAAAATCAGAACTTGGAACGATTATTGTTAGGAGATCATTAACGCTTTGTTGAAGCTTTATTATTAAATATATCGTATATGTTTATGTGTATTATATAAAGCTTCGTTTGAACTTTAAATTATGGAGAACGTATGTGTTATATATTTGCCTCATTAACTACACCATCGCTTATAATTATTTGCACACTTCCAAATCGTTGTAAATACGTGAAATATACTTCAAAAGCGAAATTCCAAGCCTCTAAATACGCTTCGACGACGTATCTAATCTTGGCCTCTGTTCTTATCTCAGATCGGACTATCGATGAAAGATTTATTAAAAATAATTTTTTAATAATAAAGAATAATTTATATCTATACCTGGATGGATATAGTAAACATGTTTAATTTTTCGATTAGATCGCAAGTGTGGAAATATTTATGAACGAGACTGTACATTGAATTATACCGAAAAATCAGCATGGATTTGTTCACTGTGGTTTGGAGAATATTGTTACCGAGTTGGTTGATGGTATATTGGTAAATGTCCCGTTTATGATGGACAGGGTTTTCAAATTCGATCTGCAGTCCAGTCGTTTTCGATACGTCGTTCGTGGACACGCAGTTTATCGCTGGTAGGGGTGTTTGACGCGTTTGTGGCGACTGATTACAAAGCACGTCTGTTACATTACGTTTAACAACTACGACGAGTAACCCTTTGCGATTCAGGCAAATCAGTTTGTTGAACCTGTCTATTTCTGTTGTTGTCATTGCACAGCCTTGATCTTGTTTTACTAATCTATTATATCTTTATCGAAAAAGAAATAGCGTTGTTAAAATTGGATTTCAATCGATAAAGTGATAATCCATCGATCAATTCTGATTATTCGTAGCTTTCTAACGAGGGGGTATAGCTCAGTGGTAGAGCATTCGACTGCAGATCGAGAGGTCCCCGGTTCAAACCCGGGTGCCCCCTGGCTCTCCCTATTTTATTATGTTTTTAATAATTTTAGACGCGCGAGATAAAAACAAAAATTAGAAGGGTTTCACAATGTTCAGAATGTTCAAATTCAACCGTCGACAACTACGAACATACGGAAAAGTTGCAATATATTATAATAAGGAAAAAAATTTTTTGATTTATTTAATTCTTCGCTAAAATCACCCCGTCCCTCCCAAAAAAACTGATTTATTCAAATGATTCAAAGTAGTACTTAAAAATAGTACTTAAAGATCAATTCTAATGTCGGCAACAGTTATCTATTCAGTGCTATAAATTACATTTATTCGTCGCTCTTATTAAATATAAATACACCTTGCTAGATTACAGTGTCTTTTTAAATTTGCTATTCCATGGACTTTCCTTTACCCGGCACCAAAATTGGCAAATACATGGGCTTATTCTCCTGTTGCTCGAAGGGAATCAAATTTGAATCGCTTACCTTGCATTGCACCTGTCCAACATAACCAGAAAAGCGCCCATTTCGCGGTCCGAAATTGCTGCAGATACATGGGCCTGAACCAGAACCAACCACACTTCGGTTCATCCGTCCTCTCCGACTCCTTGGCTGTTTCCGGCTTTATTTCCGGTTTCGGCGGTCCGTCCCTGAACTGTTCCGAAAAACTGGACAGGGTCTCGTGCATGTCCGGCACCCCAGACTGTAAATCACGTTATCACCGTTGACACGGTCAGAATCGAATCACTTTATGATTAATGTTGGGTAATACGTATGATAATAATAGCTGACACGAGTGCCGAATGTGTATTACTGGTTGAAAGCAACTTATAGTGGTATTTGTTGAATGATAAGCTGATTATCGATCATTATTTCCTGTTTTAATAGTGTTGTATTTGATCATATACTGTGGGCGCTGTGTACGCATTTATAGGGAAAAGAGCGCATTTTAGTATTTTAATTTCATTATCGCTATTATACCATTCTAAATGCAATTTTCTCTGCATTAAATATTTGATTTTAAAGGATGAACTATAAATACATTTGTATCATTTCATATAGATATATTTTAGGAAGCAATAGGATTCCTTCCATCCCGTACAAGCAAGAAATGAATTTAATTTGTATAGCTTATATATCGAATATATCTATTATAATTGAAATTGTAAGTCATAATGATAAATATATCATAAATATTATGTATTATGAATATATGTATATTAAAAAATCTTCCAATGTTTTAATTACTTATTTAATGTATTAATAGTATTCGTAATTGTAAGTTATACTGTAATTGAATATTTAATTGATTTAAGAATATCAATTTTACAAGGAAAAGAATTAATAATTGCAAGCTTTCGCGATTTATATTTTTTATCGATGCGATATCGTTGAACGCGCACGGAAAACGAAAACAGATTAAAATTCGCGATTGCGTGTAAATAAAATCATAGCGGAAGAAGTTAAAATTGTAAATATGTAGACGTGGAATTATTAGTTATCGGAAATTGCGCGATGTGTACCGAATAAATACATCATCTATATCTATACGATATTTCCCGCATCAACTTTAATTATTGGCTTTCGCCTGTACGCGTAACATCGAGATGAGTAACTCATACTACGATCAAGGGGTTTAATTTATGTTTTATCGGTATCCTAACATTTTACATTATCACGCTTCACACGGTTCTCATTATCCGTTTGACTGACGGTAATTAACACTCCTCTATACGATTTGGTAGCTAATATGAAATTGGAAAACCGGTTGCGTATCACGTGTCATGATTAATTAAGGTAAGGTTTCCCTCAAACTTTCTAAGTAGAAATGAATATTAAAAAAAAAAGTACGAACTTTTAAAAATGTACTTGTAACATTTTACGATAAAACTATGATTCATGAAACATTATCTCGTAGAACGAAATAACTCAAGATAAAAATACACAGGTAAGATATTCGTCGTCTGACATAATTACAACAATAAATCAACCAGTTGTATCGGACAATTCCCTTCGCGATCTACTCTGACCTGCTTAATATTTGATCCCTTTAAAAATACGCACACTTGGGAGGAAGCTTTATAATTAATTCTAGAACCTCGACGTTACAGGCAACAGTTCCTACCATAGAACTTGGGAGCGATCGATCGACCAGCATCGATGTCACGCTCGCCTCCTAAAATAAACGCAGAATCCAATATTTCCAGAGCACTTACGCTGAATGCAAATTTATCCCTCATGATTCTTGCCTCTTCTTTCACGTTCCACACCAAAAACGTCGAAACGGAAACACACTGTGTCTTATACACTTGTCAAATTTCGTTTACGCGGCACTGATCGATCCTAGCATCCTCCGTTTCCGGTTTCTCCCTCTAAATATCGGTTCTCTCCGTTCTACGTTGTATTTTCTCAAAGAAGCGACGTCGATCGCTTCGAAATTCCGCTATATGATATTTCCATCGTGATTGCGGATTCGTCGAGCGTGTCACGTTCCGCGAAACCGTTTCTCATCGCGGGCAAAAGTGGCGTCGAGAACGGAACTTCCGGCACCCAGTCACGCTTCGTCGTTCGCCACCAGCTCCTCGACTTCTTGCCTCGTGTTGTTTCTCAATCCAATTTCGACAGAAGCTCGCTGACTTTCTCAATCTCGGTAGGATAACGAATATTATTGTCGGGAAAGAGAAGCTCGATAGTATCGAACGATAGGGCGCAGGAAGGAAGTGAAGAATTCTGTCAGTTTGATCGCGATCTTCTTGTACAATACGCTTAGATATGCGATGATCTTGGCTCGATCCGTAGTTTTGTTCCTTCGTCGATTAAACATTCACTTCGTCGAGGTCGTTGACCGAGGAATATCTAGAAGATGTTCAATCTTGAGCTGCTTCTCTTCTTCTTTCTTATATCTTCTTTTTGTTTTTCGTTTCGCTTCTTCACTTCGTTAGTCCGCTCTTCGACTGATGTTCCGCTTCGAGAAACAGCTGCGATTCGGGCGGATCTTGCAGCGATTTAGTAACGCGTTTTAAGTTCAGTCAGTTGATTACTGACTCGATTTGCGCGTCTTCGTTTGGAATTTTTTATTCGAAGATTCGAAGTGCGACGAAGGTTTACGTACGTACACTGTTTTGGTATACTCGCTCCTTCTCGAACGATGGGCGAAAACACTGTTTTATTTTATTTAATTTACTAATTTTATGAATTACTTTATAATTTTCCGGAAAATTTTGAGAACGATAGAAACCTATCTAAATACGTACACATGTGTATCAACCTGTTTCCTTCCCCTTGAACTGTTTAAACGTGTTCGTTTAAAAGTTTCGATAAGAGAAATTTGCTACGGAGCATCTAGAGAGTAATACAAGTTTTGACACACCGTTTCAATGTGTTTTCTTTTAATCGAGCTGCGAAGGATCGTTCCTGTAGCACGTTACCGGCACTATCGTTTGTCAAACGTCCGGATTGCAGTTTCCATCCGGTTCGTATATACCTACGTCCCTCTTATACGCGTCCTCCGGTTCCGGCGTTTCTCGTTTCACCTGCAACGATCGTCAAACGCGCGACGTCGCGAGAGATTCTATCCGGCCTGTTCACGCGCATCGTTATAAATCCTTCGAGAGGACCGGGATATCGTTTTTCGAACGAATGGCCCGCTGTGTTTCACCTCGTCCTCGATGAAATATTCATCGTCTACGCGGGATTTATAATTTCGACGGGGAATTTATAATTCTCCTTTCGTTCGATCGAACAGCTGCCTTCTCTCGTCGATCACTCGCGATTGCTGGGAACCTTGATCGTATTTTATCGATCCCTCTAGTATTCCATTTAATCTCTGATTGATCGTACCGATAATGTCTTACCGATCCTTGTGTTGTATCGTGCTTGACTGACCCTTTATCTATTTTATTTGCCCTTGTGGTATTGTATTTGATCCTCGATTTATTTTATCGATCTCTATAGATGTTTGATATTTAATCTATCGTATTAGTAAATCTTTAATCCGCTGTATCGATATTTATAATATTCTGTTTGATCTTTGCATCTGAAGGAACAACTGCGCTCCTTTTTGATGATCATCGATGATAATTCGATTTTCAATCTGCGGTTTATCGATTCTTACGATATTCTATTTAATTCCTAGTTTATTACGTTGATCCCTACAGTACTATACTTGATAGTGTAATTACGCGCGTTGCGTTCTAAGGACGAAGTTGTCCTTTCCGGAAGCTACGTGGGGCTTTGCGAAGGTTTCTCTTGGACACTCGGACTTTGTCGTTGTTGCTTTCTTCGTTAATGGGAAAGTACGAGTTTGTTGAGTCGGTGGAGGCAAATAGAGGGACGAGTTTGCGAGATGCAGCGTGAAAAATGAAATAAATCGTGGTTTTTGTTTATGTAGGGTGTTAGTTGCGAATTGTTGAGACGTAAAAGTTTCTTGGATTTACAGGACGAAGTTTAAAACACTGTTCGCAGTAAATCGTGATTTTAAAGTATGCAGAGTTATTCAAAATTTATAAGAGTTTTATAAAGATACGTTGCGGTATGTTTCTTAGATTCGGAGATATTAAAAATTTCAGTTGGAAAGAAGCTTCATATTCGTGGAATCTCATAAAATCGCTATTTTATTTTGTACCGTGTCTTCTGACTACTAATCGATCTGGGTAATAAAATTTTCCGTCTCGAAGTCTCGATATTTAAGTGTCTTCGAGATCCACAAGAGCGAGTATCAGTCAGAAATTACAAAAGTATTTTAGACTTAAATTTTCCAAACGCGAAGGCGTTGCTCAACGTTCAAACTCTCCAACGGCAAACTTCAATTCACAAAATCTCAGGACGTTCACGATCTGTGATCTCTATCAGTTTTATCAGCTCTAAAAATGTCAAACTTGGACAACCAAAGTCCAGAATATCGACGATCTACGAGCTTCGTTGATGTCATTGGTTCCATTAAAACCACGACTTTCGATGTCTGCCAATAACGTCGATAAAAATATAAATAAGTAATCCAAGAATGTCCACGACTGCGTTCAACTTGCGTTGAGAAGTATTTGAAAGACGAGTCTGTAAAATTCGCGAATACTCAGGATTTCAACTATATTCGTCGGTTTTAATAACAATGACACGAATTTACGAGATCCAAGGATATTTACGATCCATCGATTCTTCCAATCTGAAATCGATAAAGTTCGAGAACGTCTTCACTATCCACGATCCCCGTCTTATAAAACTTTCAAACCTGAATTCATAAATTTCCAGGATCCACGATCCGCACGATCTTTGTCAATAAAAATTCCAAGCTCGAGCCCGCAACATCCAAAAATATCCACTGCCCACGATCTTCGTCAGTTGCTGCATCCCATAGATCTTTCAGACTTGAATTCAAGAATACGATCCACGATCTCTATCGATCTCTGTCGATAAAACTATCGAACATAAAACCAAAAACATCCACAGCCTGCGTTAATATCATATCGGTAAAAGGAATTCAATTTTAACCAATTTCTCATAAATATAGAAATGGCAATTTCGACTCTACAAAGTCTGAGTACTCTCAAGATGCACTGTTCCCGTCAGTTCCCACGATCAACGACCCTCGAGGTCGATCGAGCACGACGCGGCCACGCAAATGAGACGATCCGGATGGCGATCCGAGCGCGTACTAGGCCGCGTGTCACACGCGACTGAGGATCGCGAGCTCGTGCTCTCAGAGTTTTCCCCGCGAGTTAAACCGCCGTATATGCTACTACCGCCGCTACTCTGCCACGACAGACATCCTCCATCCTTCTTCCTTCCACCAGTCTCTTCTCCCTCTCGAGCTCTCTCCGCTTCTCTCCCACCTTTTCATCCCCTACCCTTCTAAACCCCAACCAACTCTTTCTCTCCATTTCTCTCTCTCTCTCTCTCTTCCTTTCTCTCTTTCTGCCTCTCCCTTCCTCCTCCCCTCATCTCTCTATTTGTCTCTGTTTCTCCTTGTTTCTCTCTGTTTCTCTTTCGTTCCTCTCCGCTCCCTATTCGTCTCTTATCCAACCCCTTCCAAAACCACCCCTCTTTCACTCCGTGGACGCGCGACACACTGTAAACCGCTCCTACTAGCTGTTGCTTCGCTCACGGGAACCAAAAAATCCGACAGCCTCGCCGCATCTGATAAGGCTCATTAGTTTGCGTTAATTGCGCTGATTTTATGCACGATTAAAGGCTCGTTTGTGTTATCTGCGGCTAGGTGTAAGATAATGTGCTGGTTCTGGTTTTAGATAAAGACGCTTCTTGGAGATATAATGCATATAATAAATAGCTTTTATGGTTATTGTAGCATTTGCGAATTTATATGTTTCTTTGGTATGGCATTTTATAAGTAGTGGTATGATTCTCTTTATTGCACTAAAATCATAGAGACTATGCATAAAAGTATGGAATGCAAATGGAATAGTACAAAATACGATGACATCATCATATTGATGTTTTTACATATAGATATTGTAGTACGTATTTGATGAATTTAACTGTTTGTTATTGCACATAGATCCTTTTATCGCTGTAAGAATATGAACTAAAAATATTCGATATACTTTGTGAACATAGATCTCGAATCTTGCAATTTTTATGCGTTTAAAGAAATATTAGCAGAATAATGGAACATCTGAAATAAAAATTTCGAAAAAAGCATCAACTCGAACCAACACAAAAGGCGTTTAGAACGGAAATTTATAGAGTACTTGTTTTTTTTGAATAAAAATACACAGAAATCCTTTCGCATTGAACAGCTAAGGACAAGAAAACAATTAAGGGAAATTTGCAAACACGATGTCGAGACGATTCGATCGGTGTACTCTATTCGAATGTTATCGTTCGTCTATGGTAACGTGGATTCGTAACGTGAAACGACGCGCGGCCAAACGGCGATCTAAATCGAACAGGGGCAACGAGCCTCGTTAATGGAACGCTGGAAGACAAATGCGTTTCTCGATACAGAGCATTAAGAAACCCGTTGCAACGGCAAGCTGGAAAATAGCTGGAACTATACCGGGCTATCGGTTTCGTTGGTGGCTCGCGGCAGGAGTTACAGTTTATCTCGTTGCACCGCAGTTCGCGATAGTTTGCTTTGCTGCGGTCAAAAGTTGAGCTTTCGCTTGGGACAAGGCAATTTACGTGACAACGATGCAAGTTCGATCCTCTACTATCCCTCTCAAAATTAACGACTCACTGGAGAAAAATGTTCTTTGTCGTAATATTTATCCTATCGTAGGAAATATTTCCTTCTTTAGCGGCACTTTTCCGTGTCACCAAAAATGTGGTAGGATTGTATATAAATGTATATATATATATAGTATGGGAATAACAGGTCGGTTAAACTAGGAAAGGAAAGCAACGTGAAAAACGTAAGAGGACGGAGGGAATATTTTATGGGGACTTCCGCGAAGTTTCTCATATTTCAAGATGAGGTAGGTCAGGTATGGTATCAACCGTGGAGAACGTGTTTCGAATTTATGACGGTAATAACCTAAGTATGCAGACTCGAAAAGTTCCAAATAAATCATCCTGATAATATTGGTCGTTAGGGAAGGACCGTAAAGAGGACGCGGTTGACGTTGAAAGCACGCGGCGAGGAATCGATAGCGAATGCGAATTTAATAGATTATACGACAAATATCCGATTCGATGGACATATATGTAAGTATGTGTGAACAACTTCGTGGTTCGAACTCTAACCTACCTGAAGCACCTATTCTCAGATTTCTGGCATTAAAAAATTCGGCGGCTGTTTTCGGTCGATGATATTTTGGAAGCTGACTGTCGCACTTTGCCATGTAGGACTTGTATTTTTATTTGTCGCCTTTTCCATGATTGAATTAAGATCGTTAATGAAATTTTATCAGTGCCAATACTCTCTTTCGTATAGGAGTAACAATTTAAAGATAAAAGAAGTTCTACAAGTAGATTTTATAAATTAGGATATTTCTATATTTTACATTTTTCATATGCTATATAGAATATCGTAGTTTGATGCTTTTAAGCTATGTGCAACGCTAAGCGTAAATGATTAGAGAAGAATTATAGATGAATGTTTTTTTCTTAAATTCAGTATCAAGCGATGAACTGTATTTTTCCACGTTCTTGCAGTGCTCGACTATCTCTGTCGCTCTGGCTAGGTAGGATAAATTTTATGTATATTTGAACAAAATTCTGTATACTTGCTATTTTATATCAGTAGTGACGGAAATGAATAAAATCTTCCATATTGCGACACACAATCTGAGTTACGCGCATTACAGAGTTTATGCTTAAATGACATGATCTTTTTATCGCGAGTTCACTTTTTCAGCCAATTATAAATAATCTGTTTATTTCGATACACGGTCTCAAATCAAAAACAATCATGAAAAAAAAAATCAAGAACTGGAAGTCGAATACTTTGTCAGACATCGTAATATCCGTAAGAGAAAGGAGTATATCACGAGAGATTCGTCGTTTAGAAAGAATCAACGTTCCGCTGTCTGAAATTCGCGAAGCGTTAAATTAAATTTCCCAGAGGCGTCAGCCTGGCATCGAGAAGGTCGATTGACACGAGACTATCGATATTTAAGCGATAACATCGCGTCCTCTATGAAATGATCGTTAACAGAGGCTTCCATTTTGCCTCCTCTTGTCATCCGACAATTCGAGAATTAAAACCTATACTCAGCTACCATATCCGCATCGATTTTATATTTTTCGTATCATGAATTAATTGTCAATACTTCTCGTCGAATTAAAAGCATTCCCCTTTTTTATTTTCACTTAGAAAGTCTTATCGTTAGCGTTACTATCAGTGTTAATTTTTCAACAACAAAGTGAATTTAACTAGCTTAACTTTCTCCTTAAGGCCTTCGCTGTAATTAATTAAAAGGAAAAACATGATAAATTTATTTTTGTTTTCTGCTTTTGACGGCTAGAGTTCGCCTGGTTTTAATTAAAAAAACGCCGCGGTAAACTTTCACTCGTGGTTACCCTTCAAGTGTAAAAAAAAGCGGGAATGAAAAGAAAGAACTAATTAAGAGACGAGAAAAAATAAAAGAACCAGGAAGAAGGAGAAAGATGACATCTCTGCAAGAACACTGGTAAATATCTTCGTTGCATAATTATGGATTTAGAGAGGTATTTATCGGTGAGAAGGCAGTGGTGCGTTCGAAATTCCTTCAAGTGCAACGCGCTTGTACCGCAATGATAACGGGCCTCGTGTAATTAAAGTCCTTGCTATCTTTAGGGGACCACTTCCGTTGCTGGATACACCGACTCGTTTATGCCGCTGCTACGTTTTCTCAAATATCCACTTCCCGAGTTGACGCCCACGATCTCTCTTCTCTTCTCTTCAATTCTCTCTTCTCTGTCTCTCCTTGATCGCGTTTCCAGATCTCGTCTGCTGATATCAGTCGACTTACGACTCCAGAGGTCAAGGTATATACATTTAAATTGCCGCGCTTCCTATATTATAGACGCTCCGCCTTGCTTTTATTAAAAAATTCCTTTTCACCGAAGCTATTACGAAACGAAATCGTGACCATGGCGTTATCTTTTTTATTTCGTAAATAAAGTGCGCGTTCTGTTTTGATGAGACGAAGCGGTTAACAGATGGATAATGATATGGATATCGATCGATCGTTTGCGTTACTGCAGCAAGAATTGATAATAAAACGTATAAAATGCTACCAGCCAGTCTTTTCATTTCAATTTCCTTTTTTTCGGGACCACTGTCGGAAGAGACATTTTTTCAGTCGAATTTTTCCATGGGACAATCACGATGAAATATTATCCACACCTGATAAATCGTATATAACTGACAAACGAGCATTTATTATAAAAAATTACCACTAAATATTCAAGTCTACTGACGTAATAAAAGACTTCCTTCTGCTTGCACAAGTAGATATAAATCATGGTAACCATCTTCTTACCAATTGAATATTAGCGATATGAAATATACGTGTTTAAACGGGTTTCAAATTGAACCTACACGTATATAATCTCTGCAGTCGTGTCTCGCTACGATGCTAATGGAATTTCAAAGCGTTTCATACGATAGCGCGTACGATACGGACATAAGAGTTTTCTATGGCACATTAGCGGTGACTAAGAATTTTGTGAGTCAGTGTTCGCTACAGTAAAGTAGAAAATTCCTCTTCCAAGCCCTATAACGCGGTACATCGGCCGGATAAATTCTCAAACTCGTACTGATCTCGCCAAAGGCGTCCAGTAAGCGTTCAAATCGAATGGCACGTTCATTAAAACGGACATTCAGGAACGATTTGTTTGACGAGCGTCGCGCTTTGGGGGCATAGACATTATCCGGGACAAGAAGAAAAAACGCAATATACTATCGACCTGTGTGTGCACGTCGACACAATGGCGGAGAGGGAAGGCCGTGCGTCAACGTTCGTTTGCTCAACGCAAACGTGCGGATCACGCGCTCGAAACGCGGTGAGAGGGATAAATACCCTTTCGAGCAACGCGCACGTTTCGTCGGCCACGCGACCTCCACGACATAAATTTCGTGGATTTAATAAAGATCCATGGCTTCCGGTTTTAGGGGTCGCCTGATCGCTATGCTTGCTCCGCGACCGTTGACCAACACTCTCTTTTTATTACGCGAGTGTATTCTTCGTCATATTCGAGTTTCGTCAAGCAATTTTGACACGTTATTAAATTAGTAAAAAGATGAAACAAGTTGTAGGAATAGCAACCATTTTTCATTTTTTAAAGCGATATTGTTATTTCGCTTTCATTGATTGTCAAGTCTTTGTTCTCGTTTGTAATTAAAACGGAGAAAGGAAATTTTCTCGAATTATTATTATCTAAGCGTTGTTCTGTCTATTATCGTCCGTACAGTATAACGCGGAAATTTGTAAGGGCGTCTCCAAACGATCGACAATGTCGTCGATATTTTAGGGTTATGGTTTGTCAATAAATATTATAATATTGACAATATTATATCGGCAATGCACGTTGATCCTTTCAGTTGGGAAGCTTGAAATATCGACGATACACATGGAACGTCTGACAGCTCTGTACAGGTTACAACGTAAAAGTAAAATTACTAAATATACGTAATTGTACATTTTTTGAAGATGGAGATATCCGAAATGAAGGTAGAAAGTAACACGTACAGAGAAATTGTATCGAATCTGTAGGGGAAGAATGGAGTGGAACGTGACGAGAGATTTGTTTACCGAATGCGGGTTATTTATTGCTTCGATGGGGTAATTGCTACTCGGTTTCCTGACGGAGCGATTGGATGATGGTTGGGAATCGATGATACGGTTTTGGCTAATTTATTCGAATACGTGGATTGTTCTTAATCTCTGATTGCCTATAAATATGTTGCATGTTTCGTATTAAAATTTTATAGCGTTTTTCGTGCAAGTATTTTATTACTCCTTCTATTAATCGAAATAAAATATTGCGATATGGGTAAAATGATGTTATAACACAGTAAGCTCGTTTTCTCTCTGGTTTTATGACATGTTAAACATAACAATGTTAAATATAATAGAAGAGACTCTGGAGTTTCGTGATACCGTGCAAAACATACTGTCAAATAAATTAGTTTATTTATAATATATTTTATTTTTCCTAGTACAGTGTCACGTTAACGAGGACATTAATTAAATTATTGTAAAGGTCATGTTTTGTATCTCCAACGTTCCGCTGTTTTCGCACGAACTTTAATATAAAACTGATAAATTAAGACGATAAAGGTAATATTACTAGGTCGCCCTAAAAGTTTCAATAGATGCACAACATTTTTTATTTTATCCATTTTGTTCATTTCGTTACTACAAAATGAATCATACATAATTCAATAAAATAATATAAAATTGTTACTCATCTATTATTTCCTTATGAAACGAAAGAAACTTTGGACACGACCTAATATAAAATTCATGAAGTAATCCGATTCACGAATAATTTACGAGCACATATTAATCGAATTCTCTATGTGAGATTCTGCTTTGAAAGCGGTGATCAAGTTTCATCGACGCCTATGCAAGGGCGTCACGTTAAACAACGGCGCGTGTCACGTTGCTACATCCGTGGGTGGCCCATCCTATATATTTAGAGGAAGTTTTCAATAATTTCTTATTGAATTTATTAACACTTACGAAACCGCTTCAGGGGCACGTACACGCTCCAACTGTCGGTTCTCTGGTGCGCGGGAAAGGAAAATATTGTTTCAACTAGTATTGCTTCTTCCAATTTCATTCGTCCAACAGATCCACGCGCCGTGTGTGACACGAGCCTGTCAATTGTTAATTCTTCCGCCGTCAATTGTTAATTTTTCTGAAAGTCTACCGTGCTTTTGAGGCGAAGGTATTTAACATTAATGTAGAGATTAAAACGCAACCTTCCATATTATTCGCATAAGCGATTGAAAGTAAAAAACGATCATAAGTTTCGAAAAGTATCGAACCTAAAATTAGAAAATTTCAGATATACCACGCACAGACCATCGCGACAACCGTGAACGATATCGATGAGAAACTTCAAGCGGAAAATTTGAAAACAGAACGAGCATATTTTCCTATTATCTTGTCGGGCTTGACAACCTTTTTCTTCTTCGTTATTTTTTCCTCCCGAATCATAAGACGAAACCAAAGAAGCAAACAGAAAGGAAGAGAGAAAGCTAATGCACAGTGGCGCACGAGATACACATTCGTATTTCTTAAAGCGGTGGCGACGAGCGTCGAGCGGAGAACAACTCGCGGAAAAACCAGTCGCGATATTCTTATACACACTTCGCGTGTAATGGAATACATTTTTGCACTTTTCTCGCTGCTCTTTTTCTCTTCGCCGACTCTTTTTCTCTCCTCTCGCCACAGCTCGTTCCGCAGGCTCTTTCCGTCGCACTCGACGCTCGCTCGGTTCGAAATGAAAACGAGCCTCAAAAGGGCTTTGTACGCGCTTCCGTCACGTTCGATATTCGTGCGTTCTTTTATGCCGTCACGTTTTTTTCCGTCCTGCGAGGATTTCACGTGACGCTTAGAAAGAAACAGAGAGCGGCTCGTTTTTCCAGAGCAACATCGACCAACTGACGTTTGCCGCCTAAATTCCTTTTTCTTCCACTTCCTTCTTCCCTCCTCTCTCGCTCTCTCTCTCTCTCTTTCTCTTTTTGTTTTTCTCGTATTTTGTCTTTTTGTTGGTTGATTCTCTTTTTCGCGCCGCCTACGCTTTTTGATTTCTTTTGTTCGTTATTTGATTGCGTATAACTTTGTCACGCAGAGAATCGACACTTCACCGAGGTAAATGAAATCGTGATTGACGAGCTTTCTGGAAAAAGCGTGCACAAGACCAGATGGTAAATCGAATAAATTGCGTAGGAATTTTTCCCTTATGGTTTTCCGTTTAATGAATACGCGTTCGCTTTGACTATTCGTCGACGACAGACAAAGTATCGTTACCTCCATGGAACGTCGAATACGAAATTATTCAACAAGTTTCTCTTTTAACAGCCCTTGTTCCATAAAAGGAAGAGATTCGGCAATCATTGTCGAAAAAAACCTCTATACATGTACACTGACACTCGAGTACTTGAACGCTTCCTGTAGAAAAATTGTACGTGTATGTTGTTTTACGAGACATTTTGAAATTTCATTAGCAACAACGAGACACCAGCGTCATATTTGTATCGTTAAAGTTTGAAACCAATGTGAAAACGCGTTACGTATATGTATAGTGAAAAGTTTTGTACGCGTCGAAATACTCACTTTCGCGAGCCACTGTAGACAAATACCAAATTACACACCGCATCAACATGGACTCTCTAGTCATCTCGTCTTTCAGCCGCAGTCAACTTCTGCCGCGTCTACGTCGCGCGAAACAAGCGAGACTGGTCTCGCGCATTCCTAACGACTTCATTCAGAAGTAACTCGATTTGTGGGCAGGCATAAAGTGAATACGTCAAACAGCTTGTTAATTCAGATTAAATGGCGCCCGTGCGGCAACCGGCGTTTCTCGCAAAACCCCCGCTGCCAATTATTTAGTCGGTCGTTTCGCTTGAATCGCTCGTTCGACCGACTCCTGTCCCCGTCTGTTTCCCATCCTCCGGCGTTTTCATCGTCGAACGCCGACTAACGAATACCGCAACGAGCATCTCTCCCTGCGGTCCCTGTCCCTCTCTGACCTTCTTTCCTCTCTATTTGCCGTCGCTTCGTACAGTGCCAGTGCCTGGCTACTTGTCCGTTCCGGATCCTTTCAAAGGAAAAATCCAACGTGAAAAAAAGAAAGAAAAAAGAGAAAAGAATAGATGCCACCCGGATGGAACGCGGTCCGATTGATTGGAATTTTGCGGTCGATGGTGATTAATAAGCACCACCATAGAGCAGCGTCGACTAACTTTCTTTCGGTTCTTTTTAGGCTCGTCCTTTTCTCGTGGCTTCTTGCCGATGTTGTTCGTGTACGTTGATTAGTTTTCATTTAACTTCTTCCTTTTCTTCTTCTTTTTTTTTTTTGTTGTTGTTTTTGGGAGGATTTTGTGTGGAAAGAGAGAGAAGAGAGGCTGGATTATTCGAGCGATACGCCCGACCTGGTATCATTTGGTCTTCTTCTTCTTCGTTGCGACTCGTTTGTTTAATTTTGCGAATGATGTAAATTTTCTAATTTAAAGTCGAAGTAAATTCTTTAATTTTCTAACCTCTTGCGAGTCTTGTTGGCTATTTTGCGTTTGATTAGATTGAGAGAAACTTTTGTTTTCTGTTTTTCTGTGGAACAGCGAGGTGGCTTTATAATTTTCGAACGAAACGCTTGATCTAGAATTCAAAGGGTTTTTGGTAGAAAAGGTAAAGAGGAACGCGACTATTCGATTGATATCGATGGGAAATGAACCAACCTCCCGTCGTTGAGACGTTTTTGACAGGGAATTTCTGTGATTTTGGGAATGGAAGCGAACGAAGGGTGCGTTGGAGAGCTCCGAATACGATTCGTTAACTCGGAGCATGCGTTTGTCAGTATGTGAACACGTAAACGGTGTATTGGATCGTATTGATTTAATGAAAAATTTTAAATAATTATCGTTGAACGAAGAGTTATTCTTAGCTTTAAATGATTTTTACCGATATTGTAAATTAAAACGTAACTGGAGCTGCTCTGTCTCTTCGTCTCCTTTCTGAACAGTTATATATAACATTAGATAGATATATGAAACATAAATATCATGACAGACTTGAATTCAGGTAAAGTCATTCAAACATTTCTCATACAGGTACTCTATAAATGACTACAATTTAAAAACGATAAAACAAATAACGCAATAATAGAAAAAAAGAAAGAAAGAGGACACACGTTTCTACTTTGATCGTTAAAATAAATCCTATATTATTTAACGCGGTTAGTTTTTTATTATTCAGTGCATGCCTGTAGACAACTAAATTGCGCATGAATTGCATGCAGTCTCCTTACAATTGACACGCGACTATTATTTGACCGACGAAACGTTCTTACCACAGTCTCCTGTTGCTCTCAGAGCGATGCGGAGGAACGTCGATGGCAAGCTGCTACCGTCCATTCCACTCGCTTCCCTCCGCCAAAGTCTTTTCCTTTCACGTGAAAACCGGTTAAAAATGCCTCCCCCAGGAATGTTAACGTTATATAGTAGCATGTAACGTAGGAGTTAGATATATAGTGTCCTGTTTTTCTCAGCAAAACCATTCTACTACGTTCTACGAGCAAAAATAAGACCAACCACGTTAAAACATTTTTACCAACTTTTTACTACATCGGTGTACCAATTCCAAACAATTTAATCACGTCATTGATTAATTTCGATCTTCTAAATGAAAGAAGAATCATGTTCCTTTATTATTTCCTTCAATAAAATGTTAACACATTCTCCGCCACTTGTAAACTTGTATTAAATCATCATCTAACGATTTAATGTCAAATTACGTTACACGATATAGGCAGAGTCGACTTAAAAGGAAAGATATATATCAAAAAACCCCCAAGAATGCCCAAGAATGTCCGAGGTGCTCAAAACCCGAGGAAGGTCTACAGTGCGTTAGATTATGTTACAGTCTACTAAAGCAACAAGTTATTTCAACTATTTCTCCGTCACAAGCGACTAAAATCTCAGTGACAAAGACGTCAACGATAATCCTATTTCCACGATTGCGATACGTAGCTAGCGAGTCTCTTCCCACGTATTCCTGACCACGATCCATTAATTTCGACGATGCTCGCCGGCCCAACGAGTCATCCTGTCTGCCAGTGTCCCCATCCTTCTTTTCTAACCATTATTTTTCTCTTCGACATCTTCGTGATGCTGTGCCACTACTCCTCGTAATTGCGGCACAATCGTAGCCCGCAGGCATTAAACGCGCGCAACTACCAAGCCAAGCCAAGCCGATCAAGACCTGTCTCCCTCCACCACTTCGCTGATAGTACCGAAGACAACGATAACAATGGTGAGTGAACAGAGTTACGAGAACAAAGAAGTAAATTAGGGACGACGAGAGGAGCTGTGCGTGTAAAATATGTAGATCGCTCGAAATTTTCGTCCCATATTCCAACGTCAGCGTCGCAAATTCCGGAAAAATCGCGTCCAGGGGAATTGGGGCTTCCGTCGTCGAGCTGACGTGCCTAGCCTCCGGTGAATGATCTCATTTTCCCCCCTGGATTGCCATTCATACGCGTTTCAGCCTGTAATTCGTCAAATCCTTTTTTCGTTTTTGTTCTCTCCACTTCCTTCTTCGTCCTTTTTCTTTTTTCCTTTTTTAATTTTTTCAAATGGATAAAGTGATTGGGAAAGATTGATGGGATTTATCGGAGTTAGTCGGTTAGGTTGAATGGCGGAATATGTTTTTATGAGATGTATTTTTGACGTTCGTTGCGCGATGTATTGAAGGCAGAGAGTGATTTGTGGCTTACCAGTGAACGTGCTTCGTTCACGTAGGTTTTCGGTTTTTTTTTTTACTGTTTTGCGTTGAAGGGAGATGGAGTTTGACTCGTTTCGAGCGACAGGTTGATCGAGGGTATGTTAATTTAATTATAATCGTTTCTTTTTAACGAAGCTTTAATTTATCGTTGGTGGAAGACGAACACGTCTGCCTTGAGCTGTTACGAAAATCATCTGACGAAATGAACACGTGGAATCAAGCGATTAAAATTGTCCAATGTGAAATTTCTCGAAAGTTGTTTTTCGATTATCGTGTTGAGATATATCGGCAAACTGTATCTCGAAATTGCAATTCGATGGGATCAGTCTGCGTCAACCACACGCACCGCAACTACGGAAATGAACGATCGCCGATCTCATATACGTTCCGTCAAACCCATCGTAATTGCGATAGTACAGGCAAATAAGCCATTAATAGCTTCTTATTAATGTAATTTTCGAATTATGTAATTTTTCATAATATTATAGGATACATAAAACGGTACATAATTCGATACAGAGAATATTCATTTTATGAGAATTCTGACGTAATTTATCTTTCGTTATTTAATCACTTTTGGACTAGAGTTTTGTCCTCCCTAGATAATATCAATCTTACAGAAAAGATAAAAAGAAGCATAAGAGTTATATAAAAACTGATAAAATGCAATTTAATAGGTGTGATTAGGTCTATTACGTGAGCATTATACATGGCAAGATTCGTTTCTATAGTAACAATCATTTCCTACTTCGTAGAATAATCGGAGAAATTTCGAGCCAACAATAGAATTTCCTCTCACGACAGGCAAACAAAAATTCCGGTTACAAAAGGTTAATAATACGAAGGTTGGCCGTGGAGGCAGCTTCAACCTCTTTTCGTCTTTCCTTTTATAAAGGCTCGTAGATTCCGGTACGTATCGAAAATGGCGCGAACCGCTTTCACAGACAGGGCAAGCTCCTTTTAAATGAAAACTAGGATCGGGATAACCCGGCTGAATACAAGAGTTCTCCGCGAGCTTGAAACGAGTTTACGTTGTACGCGCATTGTGCCAGACGTTGAGATCCCAGGGTCCCCAAGATATACACGTCGTCGAAGAATTCGGCCTGACTTTCATACGAAACCGCTTTCCTCCGGCCAATATTCTTTAGGCAAACATCGTCGTCGATTCTTCTTATCTTTCGATTTTTCAGCAGCCCCTTCGCAGCTGTTGGATATTTTGTGAAAGATTACGAGATTGGAATCGGAGAAAATAGATGTTTAGACACTGTTTCTGTGAAATCTAAATAATACGAATAACTAGGTATGAATATAAGCGAAGGAGATAGATATGGAATTATTTCGATTAAAACAAGAAATGAGTATATTCGACTGTAAGATAAAGTGAAAAAAGCGAATAAGAAGTAAAAGTTTACTTTTATAACACTCAATTCTATAATAGAGAGAAAGCTTCAGTTTTTTCCATCTTTGATATTTCGCGTCGCTTGCACGAAAGTTGTAGGTACTTTGGGATTTCTCGATTTCTGAAATTAAGCTTCAAATATGTGCCCATGACGTGGAAAATTTGAATATTTCTACCACGATCCCATACTCGTAACTTTCGAAAGTTTTTGCAAATCTTGTAAAATTTTACGCGAATAAAAGCTACACATGCTAAACAATCCAATTCAGCGCGCCGGTTATTGCACTCAAAGTCCAATACCTCGTCGCTGCAACTTAAACGAACTAACAGAAACTTAAACCGCGATCGAGGCAGCTTTTCACGATAAAAATTCACCGCTCTTAAAATCTCTTTGCAACAATTTCCTCATTCTAATAAACCATACCGAAACAGCTTTACGATCAAACGCGCAAATTAAATAACTCCCCTGAGGGGTAGCTGTTTGAAAGTTAAGCCGAAGGGGGTGGTTTCCGACGATTACGGTGAAAATGATTCAACGAAGTTGCCAACTTTAAAGCACCGTTCAACCTGCCCACGAAGGCACCTTTTACAGATTTTTTCTTCTTTTTCTTTCCTTTTTTTTCTTCTTTTTTTATTCCAAGCGCAGCGTGAAGTTCGTTCTAATCTCGCAACCGATAAACCGAAAGTTGCACCAGCGAAGCAACCTCGGCGTTATTTCAGCGGCTATCCCACGGGAATAAACAAGTGCAATATCTTGCATCGTTTCAGCGATCCCCGTAGCGTCTGACCTAGCGCAAATTTTCCATCCCCTGCGGTCGTCCTTCGAATTTGCATAAGCACGTGCGAGTGCTTCTCGTTCTGCCTGTTGTTAACACGGTTACTCGAAAATTGAAAAGATAGCGAGCTAGTTTTTAGTTTTGAGAACATAGAAACTTGCCTTTCGACTGGTTGTAATTGCAAAAATTTAACGCAATTGGTTGTTGTTCGTGCACTTAAGGACATCACAGATAGTCGTTTCTACGAAATGAAATAGAAAAACGAAAGATTCTTTTCTCGCTTACTTATGTTAGGTACACTTTAATAGAATCTATTTCCATCCACTGCATCTTTCCTTCTTTTCTCTAAAATTGAAAAATTATTCCACTTCGATATTCCGCGTAAAAGTATTATTAGATTTATCTTGTCGCGAGGAGAAAAGATAGAAAAGGAGTATTTTAATTAACAACATCAGATTACAGCGTTTATTTGTCGCATAGACCCAGTTGTTTGAGTCGAAACAATTAAAGATTGCGTCTGAAGGAAGGAGAAATTGGCCGAGAAGGGATTATCTCATCCTCGACACCGACCAGCCTGAACGTTTAAATTACTCCTACGACATTGTCTCGTTTGTTTGAAATTCAATTATCTCAATTTCGACTTCTCGAACGTCCAACTTTGCTCCTTATACAGTATAATGGCTGCACTGGCATTGCCGATGCATTTATTCGTTTCTAAATGAAGTGCATTCGGACGAACGATCTCCCTATATCGTAAAATACGCTCTTTGTTATTATTTATATTAAACGAATGTTAGAACGATGAGCAATTTGTCGATTCGCGAAAAATGAGATTGTTAAAATTACAGAATGCCCAAGATTTTGTTCATTTCGACGTTTCAACCAGGATTTGATGTTCTGTAACTATGTGGTTACATTGCTACGAATTCATAATGTAAGAATATCGATGGTTAATGACGATCACCATGGCTTGAGGTAATTTTTACTTACGCTTACTTAATTATTTTTTACCCTCGTTGATATTTACTCACCGCATTGTCCGGAGCGTCGTAACCGAGATTATCGACCCCAGTCATCATTATAACTGAAAAAACAATACGTCGTTTTAGAAAGAAAATGGTAGATAGATGATTGGAATAATAATTTTCAAAGTACGAGTAGTATTTCGCTGTTCGGCATCGCTCGCGCCTAACAAACAATAAATTCAGTGCATTCTCAAACCGTAAGACAATCGTTGAGAAGTGCGAATGAACTATAATGGAGCTGGTAACGATCGAACTAACAAGATAATAGATGCTCCGGTTAAATTATGCGATCTGTATGGAATGTCTTTGGTTAAAGCGTCTTGGATGTCGAATCGTTTGCATTCTTCGAGCGCGAAAGTATCGCTACAAATTGATAGTCAGTTACCAATCAGAATAATAGAAAATGTCGATGAAGTTTCGAACTAGAAATTATAATTATTTTTTAACTATTTCGTTTTGTAAGCGCAAGAAGCATTAATTGGTCGATGAACTGGTTTCAGACACGTTGTGTATGATATTTCTGGATTTGACGTGCAAGAAAATTTTGTTGTCGTAGAAATGCGGACGATTTACGATTGTACATGACACAACGAATATTTGCGATGTAATACAATGGACAAACTTTCCACGTATATCACAAGAATTTAGAAACATATTGCGGCACGAACAATCCATTCACATTATTCTACACAACTTACTTCCTTCCTGTGCGACCATAAAAACTTTAGTTACCTAAGTTTTTGCAATCTGTACTACTTGAAGTTTCCCAGTGCAAACTGTCTTCTGTGCCTTCCTAAAAGAATGACTCTGAGATATTCTCAGCATGGTAATATAGCAACGGTAGTAATAAATATTGCTATTACACAGACGATATCACATTAATTCAGTATATT
Source organism: Bombus bifarius (assembly GCF_011952205.1). Taxonomy (NCBI): domain Eukaryota; kingdom Metazoa; phylum Arthropoda; class Insecta; order Hymenoptera; family Apidae; genus Bombus; species Bombus bifarius. The sequence continues at coordinate 1,909,215 of NW_022884495.1, read as the reverse complement.
TCTATCAATATGTTAATTAGTTATACGAATAAAGACTTTCTACGATAAATAGGAACAATCGTTAACTTTGCTCACGCTTAAATCTCGAAATTCTATATCTCAATCATTTGTTCGTTTCACAGAATTTTTAACGTTTTAAGAGAATATCTTCGTAATTTGCTCAACAAGCTCGACATTTTTCAACTTTGAAGAAATATAATTGGATTACAGACGACAAAACAAAGACAACAGAGTTGATACACTTAATTCTTCATCCCTCTTCGTTTTTCCCTCTCGTACTAACACTAATTCTTCGTGAACCATTGTCACGACTTCCTGGTAGAACGTGACCCAGTGGAAAAGGAAGAGGAATGGCGGACCATCGGTTTTTATGTGGATCGAAGATAAGAGTCCTCGAAGAGAGACATCTTTAGCTTCAACACGATTTCACCATTAACGATCTTGCCGCGATTGCACGCATCGAATTTTCGATCGTTTACGCGACCTTCTTCAAACACAGATAAATAGATAAAAAGAAATTTTATGGAAAAACGTTTCACGGTTGTTTTCGAAAGAAATATAAAAAGTGTAGAGAGCGATGCTACAGAATAGAACTGTGAAGCACTCGGTTAAGAACTTAGGATTCTCCGGAAGAAACATCGCGAGAATGCGTAGTAGTTGGTATTGAGAAAATCCGCACTCAATTAGTCACCAGCTTGAGCGGCCCGCACTCAATTAGTTACCACATTGAGCGACCCGCACTCAATTAGTCACCAGCTTGAGCGGCCCGCACTCAATTAGTTACCACATTGAGCGACCGCACTCAATTAGTTACCACATTGAGCGACCCGCACTCAATTAGTCACCAGCTTGAGCGGCCCGCACTCAATTAGTTACCACATTGAGCGACCGCACTCAATTAGTTACCAGCTTGAGCGACCCGCACTCAATTAGTTACCAGCTTGAGCGACCCGCACTCAATTAGTTACCAGCTTGAGAGACCCGCACTCAATTAGTTGCCAGCTTGAGCGACCCGCACTCAATTAGTTGCCAGCTTGAGCGGCCCACATTCACTCAGTTGCCAGCTTGAGCTTCCCGCATCGACTTAGTTGCCAACTCATACGGCCCGCATAGTCTTGTTATAATATGTCGCTATTAACTGTTATCGAGGCCCCGCGGTGGTCACCGGTGACCACCAATAAGATAAACGGTCCATTGGGCGTGAATGTTGTCTTACATCGTCAATTTATTATTATTTTGCCATTATATGCTTTGAATAATAAAAATACTCTCGTGGCGTCCTGAACGAAACATGTGATTTCTGCGTGGCAGTCAAAGTGTTAATTCTCCTCGACTTGAATATTTCATTCAGTTCCCTTGAGACGTTCGTTGATTTTTCGTGCACGATATTAAAAGGATTTCCTGAGCAATTTTTTATGCGGATCATTCAGCAAAATATTGTTGAAGCTTTACGCTAGCCGAAAATGAAATTTTCTTCGTGATTCGATAATTTAGAAATTTGTTGTAATTTATGTAACATTGTCTCGCGCTTGCCATTTTTCTAATGTATTTTTCTACCTTTTATATTTTTCACCTTTGCAAAACAATGTGCAACAAAGCATCTATATTTAGTTATTATTATTTTTTACAACTGTCGCCAGTATGTTCTTCGTTCTTTGATCTTGGAGAAATTAAGCCTAATGTAAACCTTTGTGAATACGCGATTTTACACACTTTCTTTGTTCTCATGGTAATGTCAACTAAACAATGATTTGCCGACCTCGAATAATCAACGGAAGAGAAAAGTACATAATAGCAGAGTAATAGCATAGTACAGTAAGATAGCGTGTCCCCATATGGAGAAACTTTCGTTTTCTCCAAGAACGCCGTAATGAAAACGTTTCCCTGTTCATTATCCTATCGCGATACGAACACATGCTGAGTAATTACGCGAGTATTAAAAAGGACGAACGATCGAGTAAGCGTTCCATTTGTCGACTTGGAATATAAAATCTTGTTTTCGAGTTCAATTATACTTTTTATAGGAGCAAGTGCTTACTCAGAAAAGCAATATCCTGTTTCCCGGGAGAAACATAAAGATCATAGAAACAGGCCGCTTTTAATTTTGTTGATTTTATTGCTAAAACAGCTGCATACAAATACAATTGGGAAGTTTTACTGCTGCAAGCTGGTAAAAAGTCGTTTCTATTAAACAGAAAATATTCGTTGTAGTTCGTTGGTTCGTAATTTTACGTTCAATCATAACATATCGATAAAATTGCGCACAATGTGACGTTGTATAATATTATAACGCAAAATTTTAACCGAACGATTATCGATAATGATATTTGCTATGCAAATAGCAAATGAATTTAGCGACCTTCTACAACCGATAAAAGCAGGTATAAAAACGTAAAAACCAAAGCCTCTCGAAGGTCGAATGGACAAACGAGGTACCAAAAATGAATTTTAAAAAAGTGACGATTTTTGAATAGCATAGTTGCTGAATTGTATAGAAAATCCTAACAGGCGAATGTTTGAAATAAACTCTCGAATAAAATAAAATTTCTGAGTAAATTAATTCTAAAATATTGAAAATAATCTTGCGAATACAGTAATTCCGAAATATGCGTAAAATAAATTTCCAAACGATAGACTAGAGTCTGAATGATATTAAAATATATCGATTTCTAAATAAGATTCTCCGACGTTTAAAACGTAATTTTTCAGTATTTAAAGTGGAATTCTAAAACATTTGAAATGAAATTCTAAAATATTTAAAATAATTCCAAAATATTTAGAATAAATTTCATGATAAGACAATCCTATTAAAATGGAAATTCTCAAATAGAATAATTCTAAATCGTTTCAAACAATCGTCAAGTGATATAATCGGAAAATAATCCATCGCTGTGATATAACAGTGTCTTATCTGCGTTCCACTCGTCCGAAATCTAATTATCCTTACAATTTCAGCTCTGTGGAAATCCACTAGCCTATAAATCGCGCTCCGAGAAGCCGCTTTATCTCCCTACGTTAAACGAGTGAATGCATGAAGCCATCCACCGTTGTAGAACCAGCCTCTCTCTGTATCTCGGTTTTTATTACCGAAGGAAGCGTCGCGCGAATTCGTGCTTTATCACGAGCGAGCAACACCATTCGATTCTCGACGTTGCAGGAGCACCGTGCATGCTGCTTTGCTGACAGGACATTTTATTTATCGTGACCCATTGCAAGACCTCTCGTTCTCGTTCTGATTTTTTTTTTTTTTTTTTACGATTACGAACATTCACCGATAACACGCATCCAGTCAAATATTCTACAGAAATTTTACTATGTCAAAAGGATTTTAAAACCGGTCGTACAACGTTAGACACCAGAGAGGTTCTTTTTATTACAACGGCATATTGGATTTATGTCTGAGCTTGGAATGGACTTTGAAACGAGTGCAACGCTACGAACACGCTGTAGGAGGAGGTATTTTGCAGAGTTGAGCATTATATTCGAATTATTTCGAACAAATATTTGTTTGAGATAGTTATCGGAATAAATACAGTTCTGTGAAGTATTTTATCCGTTTAATAATTAGTATAAATTATTCGTATTATCCTTTCTGTTTCGTCCAAATAACTGGTTGCTATTTATACGAATAATTTATTATTAATAATGGTAAAATTGTAGCAATAACTCGATAATTTCTTACCTCGCGAATTTCACTTCAGCTTCTTAATCCACAAGTTAATCGTCTCTCCATCGAACACATCATAGACCGCATAAATTTGTCGAAAACAAATTTGTCCAACTTTTATTGCAAATTATCCTCGAATAACACAGTAATTATTAATTGTCACTACGTAATACGCTACAAAGGTCCATACCAAAGGAATTTACGAAACGTCCTTGTTATTTTCACGATATTCACCGAAACGCGCAGGAACCAGGAACTCGAGATTCCAGAATTTCCACGGCAATACTTAATTACATGTCACACAACCGGCAACGAGATTGCTCGTTAATTAATTCGTGTCCGTCTCGTGTCTTCTGCCTTTTCTCGGTGACACTGCTAATTAGAGACGTAACGATCGCAACGAAGACACAGAAGACCTGGCCTGGCTATCAAACCTCTATTCTCGTCGTTAGGGCGGATCCAGCGTCGTTTGCAGCTACAGTTTGAAGTTTGTTCTCCCAACGAAACATCTAGAACAGGAATAGATACTCCAACTTTCTTTTCGCGCCAAATTCGCGCTAGATCGGTCCACTTGGGACTGAGGTGAGCTCTTGGATTCCTCTGACCAGTTTGTTCGTTTTATCTTGGCTAAACTCGACCTGTCGACTACGCTTTCGATGGATTCGTTTGCTCCGCTGCGTGGCGAAAGCGGTCATTTCGAAGATTGTGGTCGTGCGAAGCTCGATTTGCTGGCAGAGTTTTCGAGATAATTTAAAGCTCAGCTTGTTAGAGATTATACACAGATGCCGAACAATTTATCGATTTCCATTGACTTTTTACGGTTTTCGTAGCTTTATCGAAAAGGAATTCTAAGAAAAAAGGCTATCGCGCATAAAGTGGCAGTCTAAAATGTACAGGTACAACGTTGCGTTCTGTTCGCGTTTTAGCTGAATTTGCGAGAGCATTTTTTTTGGTGTCAGTAGTACTTTAACGTACGTAAAAGACAATATCGGAGGTGTCGCAAGGCATATTTAACATTTGGAAACCAGCTGAGTGTCCCAGTTACTTTAAAAATCTAAGATCAGCAATAATCAAATACCAAAGAAATAGATATATACGTATTCTTGGAAAATTGAGAACACATCGATATCGATGCCAGATATTCGAATTGAAACTAGAATAGAATAAGGGTAAAAAGTTCAAGTTATATTTAAGATTAGATATATTTGTACGCCTCATTTCTATCTATAAATCCTTCGTACTCTGAATAGAGTAAAATTTAGAAAAGATACAAAGACACGTGTGGTTTTAAATAAAAGATTAATCTGAAGTAACAGATTAAGTTTTCAAGCAACCTCACAACCTATTTTATACGGATCCTTTACTTTTCATTCATTTCAACACGTTTATCTGTTAAAACCTCCCTATCTCTTTGTATCTTGAACCTTCGAAACCTGTTAAAATCTGTTAAATCTGTTAATCTTTTAAAACCTGAGCCACCCTTTTATTCACCTTAATTGGCGCCTTCCTTTGATCCCAGTCACTTCGAGAATTCTTTAATTATTCATTGCCTCGGAGCAACGCCAGATAATCGTTCGGACCGATTCACGTTACAAGCTGCGGGACTGTTTGTACGCTCGAAAGAGATTTCCCTTCCCATGGACCACGAAAGTGCGTGTCATAATTCCAGAGAAAACGCACAAGGCCAGCAAACCGGTTTCCAGTCGTGTGCTTTTATCAGCCTACTTCGAAACACCGCACAGTTGATGGGATAGACACAATGAAATGGCGAATTACAGTATCGTTCACCTATTTTTAGAATGTCTGTCAAGACCGATTGTCTTCTTAATTTTCTCTCCTGTCTTTGACTTCTACACCATGACTATCGAGTCACATTTTACGGCTGTGAAACCACCTGTCAGATCATGTCGTGGCTGTCAAATCGTATCCTACCTATGGAATCATTCTATGGCTGTTAAATTTTACAAGCAGACTGTGCACTTTTACGCGTTTATAGGAAATTTGAAAGTACAACGTGGCACAAGAAAATGCACATAATACGAAGAAATACGTAATATATCCAATGTATGGTGCTTCTTACGGCATTTGGTAGGTAGAACAATTTTCTTCTCGGATTCTACTTTTTCGAATTATATTCTCAAAAGTATGAATTTACGTAAAAACTCGCAGACTTGTAATTCCATATACGTATACATGACGCGTAGTATCGTAGTTAGAAAAAGAACGAAAGCTTTCTGAAACTTAAGTCGGGAGAAAAATCTCGTTAATTCAAACTATGCGATATTTTAAATCTTCGTCGAGATTTTACGATCTCGATACGTATCTGTTGCGCTAACTATACACGATTCGTATTTCAAATATATATGTTTTCGAATCCATTCATAGAATTCTCCGACACAGCGTTTGCGCTATGACGATGCGGCAGCATATACGGGAACGCAATTAGCGTGATTGCAGTTTAATGGACGCCATTATACGGTTTGATGACACTTTGACGAGAATTTAAGTATAAGCGGCTCGACGTGGAAATATAGGACTCTTATCAGTATAGTATTCTACATTACGGCGAGTCTTCGTTTATCTTTCGTTTATAATTATTTTTACGTTTGTGTTTATCTATGATAACGATAATTGCGATATCTATTTTTCATAGAACTAGAACGCATTCGTTTGAAATTAAAATTGTTGTTCCCGAATGTCATTAGTAGACGAAAGGTGCACGTATCGGAACATTTTCTAATATAAATATAAACCTGTTACTTTAATGATTGGATATGATCTCGGCACACGTGCAAACGCGAATATATTTGCGATGAATGAACAGTGTATCGATAAACGATATCTTTACGTTCATCTGGAATTTACCCAGAATCGTGATTCTGTTACCTTCAAACTTATATACCTGTTTCCTCAAACCATTCGAATTTTCGATAAACTTTAACGCGAATTGCTCAGCCTTGAAACATGCACATAACGCACGTTATTTCTTTAAACGAAACCGACTATTTCCAGGATTACACAGCAAATCGATTACCATTTTCTACAGTCTTCTTCGTCGATGACACACGCTCAAACACGATTTTTTAATTCATTCAACGAACGCACTCTGCTACGATAGATCGATCATAGTTAGCGAAAAAAGTATGTCCCCACTGTGACTGATTTTAACACAAAGTTATTTCACATTTTGTTTCGACGTTTCAGAGAACAGGAAATGGCACACAATAAAGCTTGGTCGTTGAAACGAACGTGATTCAAAATCGAAACACAAGTCTGTATTCAGGAAACGAATCCTTCGAAAAGATGTATAAGAATGTCGAGTCCTTTGTTGGTGTATTCAGCGACAATTTTAGATCCCCGGTGCTTTATGAGAGGTTTACAAAAGGCCGTGTTACGTTCAATATGTTACACTGGCAACAATTTGAACTGTTCACAACGACGCGACGCTGTCTTACGGGCTGAGTAGAGGGCAACAACTGAGACAGTAGCAGCCAGTTTGTTCGCATAAGTATACAATCGAGAATGACACTTTCGAAGTAGCTTCTCCCACTCGACCATAACTTTCCAAATATTTGGCGTTTCGTGGCCGTGAATAAATAAATCATCTATAGTATAGTGAAGTATAATTAGGATTTTATTCTTTTTTCGATATTTACCTGATATAAATATTATCATAATATTAACATAATATAACATGATATTTCGCAAATGTGGCAGAACATAATGTAAAAGACAACGCATTATGTAATTTTTCCAACGCGATATTTGTTTTAATTAGCGTGCACACAACGAAGGTGTAGCTCGCTTAACCAACACGTACCTAATTTTATTCTGTATCTCACATGGACATTAAGTAATGTAATGACCAATAACGTAAATTTTTATTAATATAGTATGATTAATAATAACAGCATACGTTCATTTCCATTGACGTGTAAACCACAATACAAGGAACAATCTTGAGAGGAACTAATACATATTCTTACAAATAGATTAATTTTTTATATGCCTGTATGTAAATCTCATCCGCTTGATTTTTCATTTATAATTTATTTATCATCTTGTTTGTTTAAGATTTACCTTAGTCTGTTAATTTAAATTTTTCTGCTTGCAATTACTAGCAAATTATTCGTATACCACGCGCCATATACGAAAATTGAATAAACGTGGCAGTCTAATTACACGAATACATTTTATATTTGTGACGCGTGCAAATCAGATGACAAACCATGCCATTTTAGAAGCAACATTGTATATTCGATATGACAGAATTGAATTTATGACGGAACCGTTTTAAAAAATGGAACAAACTTACATTTAGGTTTGCTATTCTTGGCATCGTTCCAAAACGCAGCATCTCGTGTCACGAAATCGAGCCATTTTTTAATACTTCCTCTCAGATATACATGGCCATTATAAATGAAAAAGATAATCGAATAGCGCTTAATTGCAGTCTCTGTTCTGCTACGTTTGAAATGCCTTTGTAAATTATCGATTTTGGTTCACAGACGTGCGCTATGATTTATGATCCAGAACTATCGTACCCTGGTAATATTGATGTAACAATAACAATACCCGAGAAATGATAGGCGAAATAAGAACAACTGTTAGCCTACTATATGTACAATAAAATGTCGTCCGTTTACAAACGAAGAATATGTTTACAGATTTTTGAAATACACATCGTGAAACAGCGTATTGCAAAAGATGAAAACTGTCTCCTTGCCGGAACTTAATTGCGCTAATAATGCTGAGTGTAAAGTTACGTAATTTTTCGAACGTGATATTGTTTTAATTACCGTGCGATACAGCAGAGGTGTAATTGCAGCCTTTAAGAGACGACTTTTAATTAAACGTCCCGCCAAGTATTCGTACGCGTTTCATTATAAAACGCTGCTGGTTCCATTTTGAAGGACGTTGCCAACAAATACCATCCTCCTAACATCATATTACGTTTTGTTTAATACATTTCGAATAATTGGTACATTTGCAAACAATTCGTTCGCAGAGATATTGCATTCCCACCGATTATCTTCACTTTGATATTTTATTTACAATTATTATCGTGTTTGTATCCTACCGGAGGAGAACAATATTATGGTATGCAAAACATATCCAATATTATGGTTTGTTACGTTATCGGCCTTTAAGAACAACATTCGTTTCATGCTAGCAAGATACGTTTATATCCGTAGGATGTGTAGAATGTGTAGAATGTTGTATAGATGTAATCATTATCATTGCTATTCTAGTTGTAGCATGTCGCAAGTACTGTTGACGCAATAATTACGTTCGAATTACGAATATACAGAGCATGCTATTTGACTTAGACATTATGGTCACCTGATCTTAAAATACGTAATGTTGATAAATTAATCATGTCGATTAATTTTTTCTTTCCTTTTAAATAAGTGTTCTCTTAGTAATCTCTTGACACTCAATTTACATTTGATTCCACTTAAAAGAGTACTGGCGAAGAATCTTAAATATTATACTTTGTTCGTTTACTATATTAATATCTCGTAGAGGTTGTAAACGAGGTTTGTTTTGAACATTTTTTTTTTTTTACATTTTTTTCTGTCATCAACAATGAGTAAAGTATTTCAAGCTATCGCATTACACAAATAGAACATCTTGTGTGTGTATTTCTATTATTAGTGTGTATTTATATATTTAACATTTTTTAGTTGAATATTAATTAGCTCAAACGGAAATACGTAAAACTAATCGGTACCGATTGACAGTACTTATGTAATTGTGCTAACAAGTACAAGGATTAGATCATACATTGAACGATTATGTACCTGAGTTAGTACGATCATTAAATTGATCGTTTAAGCTTTCTTTATATATACTACGTTTCAATTATTCACGCGAACATCTTTATCCGCCATCCCAGTAAAGTTACCAAGCGAATTAATCACAATTGTTTTATGAAATTGATCGCAACTTGGTAATTTTCATATGAAAGCTATCGTGTTCCGAGAGAGAAGATAATTTCCTTGAAACATCGAATACATTTTCGTACAGAATAACCTTTTACTAATTAAATTTAGAGATTTCTTACTTCAGTTAGTTTATATAATTGAAAATCTCGTAAATGGGAAAATTTTATTTTAAAACTAAAATACATTAATTTTATAATATAAATTACCGAATGATCTACTTTATGTCTACTGAATGATTCTCATAACAATTTGCAATAAAATAACTTTCATTTAAAATTTTATGCTTAGTATTGCCGACTATTTTTGCAAGATGGAAAGTTACAATTCCATCTATATAATATATTCTATAAAACTTGCAACTCTCGAATCTTAAATATTTGAATCATAATGAACTTTCCAGAAAACTCTAATAACATCTATAATTTAATAACTTTAAAGAAAATACAGTGGCTTTAAAAATATTTAAAAATATTTAACGGATTTAAAAATATTCAACTCTGGTTTACAAAATCAAAGTAACTAACGTTTAAATTGCATAAAAGTATACGACATAAACGATGAACAACATAACAATTATAAGCTAAGGACACACCTGGAACCAATCGAGTCATCTCCAAATCATGCAAGTGTTATCTTTGCTTGCCGTGATAATAGTATCGCCGTTATACGAAAAGGCGCAACTGAAGACATCGTCCGTGTGACCATCTAGCGTTTGTATACAGCATCCACTCTCCAAAGACCATAATTTCGACGTCTCATCCAACGATGACGTCAGCAGATGCTGACTATTTGGACTGAAGCAGACTAAACCAATTTTTCCTTTAATTTCCAGCAAATTTTGTCCGTGATCGAAGGAAACGAAGAATACGATACAAATTAGATAAGAGTTATCAGAGTATTTGTGCCAAAAATACCACTCAAACTGAAAGCTACAACGCTATACGAACGAAAAGTTTGTAATTCAAGAAAAATATTATATCGCGACAGACGATACACGTTTCAAGACAGAAAATATATAGAATCGAAAAACAAAAAATATCTTCGCATAGTGTTCACGTCTACATTCAACTTTCGTTAGCTCTTAGTTATCGAGACATTTGCGAATTGATTTACAAAATAGATTTTATACTCGTGATAGCACGAAATACTGTCATTCTAAGATAATCACCTTTAGAGACTTCTTCTCGGTGGCCTCTCATCGAGGCTAACTGCTGAAAATTGGTGCTAACATCCCAAACTCGAGCAGTGGTGTCGCTGCTCGCGGTCGCCAACTTTTTCCCGTTGTTGTCGAAGGTCAAGTCCAGGACCTCGTCGTCGTGTCCTCGCAGAGTGGCCAAGCAGGAATTCATCCTCGTGTCCCACACTTTGGCCGTTTTGTCCATGGACGACGAGGCGATTAACGAGCAGTCAAAGTTATAGACGCAATTTGACAATTCCGATCGATGACCGATTAAAACGCTTGTGCGACTGAAGCAACAGTAAATATGGAATTATATGTATAGAAGAAGCAATAGGAAATAGAAAATATTGAGGAAGAGAGAGAGAGAGAGATATTAACTTAAATCCGTTGCTTTCTTTGTCGTTTATGTACATTACCCAGTATTATTAACATATTTCGGCGATATTTCTACATAAATGTAAATTTTTATGAACAAGAAATTGGACTCTTACAAGAGAAATTGAGAATCAGCGCTCACCTGAAAGTTCTCGTGTCCCAAATATTAACAGTACCGTCGAAAGAACCTGTTATCATCTGAGTGCCATCGTTGTTGAAATGTAAAGCGATTATTTCTGCCGTGTGACCTCTCAACGTTCCTAATTCCTCGCCTATTAAATAAATGTTCCTTCTACGTACAAATGTGAAATATTTCAGAATACCAATTCTAATTTATTATTAATTTGTTTCCACGTTCAACTTATGTTATCATTCTAAGATTTGAACGTTACAATTATTTAAAATAGGTAGGTATATTTAATATGAATATGGATAAATTTTCGTTCTATTTCTTAATTTATGGGTTTTAAATATACCTGTTGTTAACTCAAATATCTTCGACGTCGTGTCTAGGGAAGCTGTCCCGATTTTGTTGTAACTGGGTGAGAATTTTGCGACAGTTATTCCAGCGTTATGTCCCCACATAGTTAGGAAACAGTGGCCTGTTCGAGAGCACCAAATCCTAGCTGTCTTGTCAAAGGAACCGGTTACGATTTTGTCTCTAAAGAACAAATATTACGTCGTAGATGATAAAGGTAATTAGTTATATAATTAACACTATATTTTTATTTGTCATATCCGTATTTTCCTTTTCTTTTCATTTCATTATTTATTCTATTAACGATGCTTAGCTTTTTTACTTCGCTTATTTCTTAAGAAGATTAAATATCGGTCTTCTCCCTCTCACATAATAAAAGTTACGTTTCTTTTCGCATAGATAATTTTCAATTATTTAAAAAAATTTTTCACGCTTTTCTGTCTTATGCATATTTTGCTTATAGACGATCCAAATATTAATTATACATATGTGCAGAGAGATGTATGCTGAAAGCGACTGAAGCGAATTTGATAGGATATTATTTCGTCGGCAGAGTACGAGAAAGAACGTATCCTCGTTTCCGGTCGACGGCGATACGGATGAATTGTTAAGAGTAATGCTTCAACGAGACGTACGAAATTGGGTTGTTGAAGGACACGGTGTAGACCACATTCTTATGGCCTTCGAGAGTAAGAAGCTCCGCTCCACTGTCAATGTCCCAAACTTTACACGTTCGGTCATAGCTGCCTGTCAGGCATCTGGTAAAAAAGTTTATTTCACTTTTAGCGATATAAAAGTTATTGTCAATATATTTATACATATTTATATACATATCGAGTAAGAAAAAGAACCGAACATGATGATTTTTCTTAACATGGTACGTATTTGATAAAAAGAAAGACGCTATTTTGAATACCATGTAATTCGCGAGAAACTTTGTTAACGATTTATTATTAGAATCTCAGATAATAGAAGAGTTATCCTTGTTGCGGAAACTTTTCAGAGAATCTAACTTCCAAGATAGATAGTCAGGCTTTTAGAAGCTTATCCCACTCGTTCGAACAATGAAATAAGTAATATGAACGTAGCAGCACGAATGTTTCTCTATCAAGAAAAACGAGTTGCTTTTGTAATAAAATCTTACAAAGGATACCATTTCCAGTCTCTCGATTTATCGCAGACGTCGATTATCGTAAGGCAGAAATAAAAAACTTATCGAAAGTACCATAACATCTTTGTTTGAACGATCGCTTCGTAAAACCCACAATGGCAGAGTCGATAAACGGCAAAATGAAATTTAGAGGAGAAATAAATGCACGGAACAATCTTAATCGGGAGTACCTTTTACCTAGTTTATCGAACGCTATATTCGTAAGGGGTAGAAGATGGGTCTGCAAGGTTTTGTATTTGTAGTAGCGCTTGGCGTTTGTTTCGCAAACTTTGGCTTGCAGCTTCTGCAGGGTCTCCACTAACTGCTCCATTACACTTTCGGTTATTACGGGCTCGGTCGCTTTTATACTCTCCGCTAATGCTCTTATGTCCGTTCTGCAAAACGACACGTACACACTCGCTTACTTCCCGCCAAGTAATTATACACCCACGCGATTTCCTTTTCCTCCTTTTTGAATAATCCGACGAGCTTAATTATGACGTGCGACTGTACGTCTGTTCTTTCTTTAGAACGCCGGTAAGTTTCACCGCGCTTCAAATTGCTAAGCTTTTATTTCCTTCGGACAATTTCGCAAATGTAGTTAAAGCAGATAAAAACAATATTTAGCGTCAAGGTGTTTGCTCGCTCTTCGGATTATTTTGCGATGGATTGTGAATGATCGGAGTAATAACAGAGTTTTGAAACGGAACTCAGCGTTTGTCTTTTTCTTTCTTTTCAGATTGCTTTGTAAAAATATCTGCAGACAAGAGGATGAAGGATTTTCTAGCGAATCGCAACAATTAAATTACTTCTAAGAAAGCTCATTTCTAGGAACCCTGCACACGCTAATAAGAAATATTAAAAGATTTAATTACTCGGCAGACAGATCCAGAAGATCGATCATTTTTGTCTTGACATCTCCACCCTGTGTGTACTCCAAGGCGAGACCTGTAAAACAAGAGAAAAGAGAAAATATCGTTTTAGAGGTGTCGGAGGTACAGGCGCGCGTTAATTTCGTGGAAACTGGCGCTCGGTTGGCATACCTGGCGGAAAATAACGAAGCAAAAACTTTAGCAGCTTCATGTGGACATTCCAATTACGGCCACGTTCAGTGTTTCAGACAGCAGCCAGATTGCCGCCGGCCCACGAAAACGAGAGGCCCTGGATTTAATTATAAAATGTAATCGACGTGACTTCACTCGCGCGCAAATTACATACAGGATCGTAGAGGCTAGTTTTTACCCGCGGCTGTCAATGCAGCGGGCCGCGTCTGTTGGTTACGCGGGTCCAACTGCCTCTGTCCTATAATTACAGAAATAAAGCTGAATCGCGATACTGTACGTTACCAAGATAAGTTTGATCGATTCCGTCCTGGTCTCGTGCAGAAATTTCGTGACTAATTGCTAATACGCGATCAAAAATATTTTACTAAAGGTTTAGAGAATCAGGTTGGCAGTTTCGGTGAATTTATAATGCATTCGATAGAAATATAAGAGAGACGGGCGCGTAATACATATTTCTCATAGACCAATTCTATATACACTGCTTTTAAATTAAGCTAGTTGATAGTTGTTTTTGGTGGAAATAGTAAATATAGTGAAATTTCGATTTTTACTGTTTGATATATATAACCGTTTGGTATTACTTTTTGGAGTAATAAGTAATATATATGTAGTGAATAAATTCGGAAATTTAAAAATTCAAAAATTTATAAAATTCATACCCTTAAGAAAACTGCTATATCGACAGCTGTCAAGTTAGTCAATGATTAGAGTCGGACAACAGACGAGTATATCGGAATTTTATACACTATCAGAAATGAAATTCCTTCTCTGACACTATGTACATACTCTTAGTTTAGACGTCTGAAATATTTATACAGTTCGTATTCTATATCACAGACGAGTTAATCAATGATCGTATGCATCGACAAATCGTATACATACATAGAGTATACGTATAAATATGAATACAAAGTAATCAGCTGATAAGTGATTATTATCATGTTGTTATGGAAACGTGTTAAAAGTATAAATGATCATTGTTTCTATAGTAATGTATAATTGTACAAATGTATCATAACTGTACAAATAATTTTGGCATAAAGCTGGTGATGCATTTGGAACATAACCTCACATAATTTGAAAGTTCGACCTGTAGGTTTTATTAGTAAAATAAATTTAACCGAAACAATGTCGGTGGACCATAATGAAAAATATATTTTCGAAGCTGAATGGTACGATAAAATAGCCTGCGTTTTAAAGAAGTTTTATCTGTATTATTATCCATTCGATAATACGGTTGAATTGGTATGTTTGTTATAAACTTTTAAATCGTAATAATTTTAAAAATATAATTTTAATTTTGTATTTTTTAAAATATTCAGTTCGATATAAAAAACAGGAAAACATTTCTAAGAAGGACAAAATGCGAAGGAATTCAGGCAAAAGATTTTTATGTAGGTGCCACTGTAACAATATTTTCAAGGAGTATAAGGATAACAGATTATGCGGATTGTACTACACGAACAAAATTGCAAACAAAAATGCAAAAGTACGCCGTTATTTCTGTCAGTACTTTCATTGATACTTGTTAAAATTTGTTATGAGTTTCTCTTTGTTTCAGAACATTTGCAATGGTGAAACCTACTGTTGTCGATAAGTTAGGAGAAATATTAAAGCATATAGTTGCCTCTCAATTTCATATTGCCAATATTAAAATGGTCAGATTATCGCAAGAAGAGGCGACAGACTTATATCGAGATAAAGAGGAGCCCAATATAGCGTAAGATATATCCTGATGCTAAGTACATTTTTAAATTTGATATAGAAATACTATTTCCTGTATCTTTTATTAGGTATATAGTGAATTATCTCACTTCTGGTCCTATTGTAGCTTTAGAACTATTAGGTGATCATGCAATTACACGTTGGCAAGAAGCGATGGGACCGGAAGATCCCAGGGAAGCTGTTGCAAAAGCTCCATCTTCCCTCAGAGCATGTTATGGTAAAGATAATATTGTCAATGCGGTATATGGTTCTGACAATGAGGAAACAGCAGAAAAAGTTTGTTATTCTTTAATGTTTATAATGAGGTGACACAAATATTTGGATTTATTTCTTTTATGTTTCTTTCCAGGAATTACAATTTTTCTTCCCTAATCCAAAAAGCGGTAAAAAGGGACCAGTGAATACAGCAACATTAGAAAATTGTACTTGCTGTATTATTAAACCACATATCGTCCAAGCTAAACTAATTGGTACTGAAGATTAGGCTTTTAAACGATAAATAATTTTTTCAATAAATACTATTTTATACTTTACTGGTTATAGGAAATATTATCGATGACGTGCAAAAAGCTGGTTATACTATCTCTGCTGTACAACAATTTTTTGTCAATCTATTTGACGCGGAGGAATTTTTAGAAGTTTACAAGGGGGTTCTTCCCGATTATGCGGTACGTTTAGATTAGTAATATAGAAATCACGAATTAGTGATCTTTACTTATTATATAGATTTATTTATTATAATTGAAAACAGAGATCTATAACTATTTAATTAGAACTTAATGTAGTAATGTGATGCAATTAAAGACAACTAAATTGGTGGTTCACAACTCGACTTATAACATGCAACTTACAACTAATAACAACATAAGTAACGATTGACCCGCAACTATTCGCAGTTTTCTCGTTACTGCAAGTCGCTAGTCGCAACTGACTAAGGGCTACCTTTTATACCACGGTTTTGGTATTCCTAACATGCACATGTGTTCCACAGATATGAATGACCTATGGTCTAGTACGCTTTTTTTAATTACCCAATGTCCTAAAGGGCTTGGGTATATGGCCTATCGTGATTTCCCATTTTTTCCGGCCTGTCAACGCTTTGGTTTTCTACTTGTAGTTCATTGCGATTTTCCCCAGGGTTTTCCCCAATACTACAGTAATGTGTTTTTTAAGAAGTGTCAATAATCTTGTTTTCAGGCCATGGTAGGAGAACTACAGTCAGGACCATGCATTGTTATGGAAATAAAACATAAAGAAGAAAAATATGATGTCCAAGGAGAATTTAGAAAATTATGCGGACCCATGGATCCAGTAAATATACATGGATAATAAGAATTTTTGTCATTTTTTCCTTTATTTTACTTTCTATGTGATACTATATACATATACGTATTATTGTATAATAGGATATTGCACGGCAAGTGAGACCAGATACTCTCCGAGCAAAGTACGGAAAAACAAAGGTACAAAATGCTGTACATTGTTCTGACTTACCGGAAGATGGAATATTAGAGGTAAAATCAATTCTCATAAGTATTTTTATATTTACGTATTAAATATATAATTTATGTATGTACGTATATTCATTATAATTTTATACAGGTGGAATACTTTTTTAAGATTCTTGACAGCAGCTAGGTACTTAAAGATGAAATTACACAGAAAGCTTAATTCATTCCTTGTCTTGTTTTTATCATTCTAAATATTTCATATACATTTAAGAAGATATTACTACACATTGCCTTTCATAAATACCATCCAGTTGTCAATCATAAATTTTACCGAGCTATGAAATTAAATAATAACAGTTAAATCATTGTTTATGATTAAACCTATCAGATGAATATATGGAATTTTATCCTACTTTTTTATAATAAAGAATGCTATAGCAATTACCCGTTTTAATCATTCATGAAGCAAAAAATAATCTTCCAGTCACGCGTTACTTATGTCCCATGAACATTTAATCGCAATGAAAGTTTCTTGACTTGCTCAGGCTATGAAAAGGTCGTTCACGCTGTTTATATCATTTTTCACATTGCGCGTTTCGTTACTTCCCCGTCCGTTCTATCTTGTAATTTTTCCATCTTCGTCTCGAATATTTCCAAAGTACCATCGTTAATATTAAATTTTTTAGCCGTACATAATTTTTACTTGAAATATTAAAAGTATAAATTATTCAACCGTGGTTCATACACGATAACGAAAGTATAATTAACACGTTGAATTCCACGCCAGATTTACAAAGTTTGGCCGTGGCGCCACGATGAATTTTTTATTATACGATACATATAATGTTGAAATATTACCTACAAGAGATATGTTTCGGTGTATAATCATCATTAATAAATTTATCTCACTGAGATCACCGGTGACTCCGTGGCGCTGTAGTGCAATTTTGCTCGGTCCACCTATTTTTTCCGATTATCAATTATCTCATTGTTTCTTTGCGTTGCTAAATAATTGTTCTATATTGTTACGTCATAGGACCTACCATAAACCTAAAGGATCGTCACAATATTTAGCATTTGTTACTTTACTGTCAAGGTCCTTAATTGCCATCAAACATCTTTCAAACGTTTCATAGGGTTATTGTTCGCTAAGGTAAAAGCGGGTTTTCCTATGTTCGACACACATAATAGATCTATATTTCATGTATACATAAAACTATTTTTATGTTTGTTAACTGCATTAATTTCGTCATACCATTGTAATAACGATGGTAATACTAAAAAATGTACAACTATTGACATTTGTTTAAATTATGTATTTCTACTAATATTGGTGCGCCGGTCACCGGTGACCCCCATGGCATTCAACGTGTTAGACAAAATCTTTACTCTCACACATACATCAACATAATTATTGCATAATTTACACAATACAGTTAATTATTCTGTAATCATCATAGATCATAGTATACTTTCAGCATGATCATATATCTTATATAGCCACGAAACATTTTTATCGGTGGTCACAGCCGCAATATATTTTTCAAATACCCATGCATTCCCTGACAAGTACACACTGTCAATCAAAGGCAACATGGGAAAGGGACGCCTAGAGTATCCCTAGAAGCAAATTTCGCAACGTCCTACTTTTGCAAGTAAACGGTGCTGTGCAACGGATCTGTCACTTTACTGTTCTAAAAGATTCGAGAGAAAATGTCTGGATTTTTCCTTCTCGCTAATATGTATCTAAATTAGCTGATACGATGGAAAAACATTGCTGATACAAGCGTTTACTTCAACAAGAATAATAAAGAACACTATCGATTATCTAGCGGGAAAGTTATATTCAAAGGAACGATTCTTCACAATTGAGATTAGACCAACAATGACAGCGTTGGGTAACATTTAAATAAGATGTTTGAAAAGTGATTATCGGCATATATATTTTGAGTAACATTGTAGTTAATCTGAGATAATTATAGATTGTCAGTTTATTTAAACGATGAAATATAAATATATATTAAATGAAATAATCTGTCCCTTTCCTGAAATGCATAATCTCTTAGATAATTTTAGTTTGTGTTTTATCGATTACATCGGAAACACAGATTTCTCTTCATAGTGCGCTAACTATGCATTCAAGGGTAATTGAAATGAGAACAATTCTGAAAGCAAATACTGCAATGTCGCGAAATAATTTGGCTTTACCATTTATAATTTATAATGTCAGTGTATGAGGAAGCTACGATATTCAAAATTCTAATTAATATTAAAATCCAAATTATTTTATCGCTATCCAAAGTGAAAAGAATTATTGTTAAAAATGATTTAATCTTAGCATAAGTTGAAATTACGTTTCGTATATTATTTTTAATTATTGTTAATTTTTATTTTCTTTTCAAGTAAGATTTAATAACTCTGGTAAAGAGTATATAATTGCACATTAGTTCTTTGACTGACTTTTGCCCGATAACTCGTGTGTGTACACTTTGAAATACAATAGTAGATAAGTATAATAGGTAAATGTCAGATGTATTGGAAAGTTCTGCCGTTCCCTCGGTTATTCCATTTTCATTTCTAATCTCCAATAGCGTCGGAAACCTTCATGTTAGTTCGTCAACTGATCTAAATTTTATCATGTTCATTTGTACCATAAAAGTAATGAAGCGTTGACGCAGAGCATGGTCTATTAGTTTCAGTGTCAGAGGTAAGACACAATTTATGGCACTATATTTTGCGCCTTTTGTTTGTCAAAACAGAAGTGAGATTCGCACATCGACATTTGAGAATCATAGAGAATCTGAAATTACAAATATAAACACGAGACTATGAAATTACTTGGATGACACGTGACTTCATATTTTTCGCAAGTTAACGAAAAAATGAAACACGTAACACAAACCTAGGGATGTAGAAAAGACAAAATTATTTCATACGCCTGATAGTTTAATAGGAGAAGAAATAAAAGAGATGAAAAAATCACGAACCTATACGTACGTAGTATGTTGATCCCTCACGACGTATCACCATTAATGGTGAATCCATCCGTTTCGAATCCGCTATATGGTGTGCTTATCCTGCCTTAATAACGGCATAATGATGTGTGTCAAGGATTCGCAACTCGTCGCGATGAAAAGTTGCAGAAATCTGCTACCTGTTCGCCAGGCAACTGACACCAGACAGATAAAATAATCTTACAACCTCGCGATACCGTTATACGAATACGATCGAACGATTAATTTCAATTTCACTTCCGATTCGAACAGGAACGATGTGTACGGATTATCGGAATAAATCAGAATAAATCGAAATAAATCAGAATAAATCAGAATAAATCGCAATAAATTACTAAATGTCAGATTTGCTATTTGGATTCACTTTTTTTTTGTTATATTTTCTTTTCTTATATTAAATATTTCATATATTGTTTAAAAGCAACAATCCAACCGATCCATCGAACAGTTTACCAAACACCATCGTACACGCGATATGCACGATAATCGATGGATGAAATCAAGTTGCTAATGAAACCAGTGAACGACCAATGAAACGCTTGTATCTTAGAAAAATTACATAAAATCGAACGAAAAACGGTTGCACCGGTTCCTTATCGTGCACACCGGCTATCAATGGGCAGGTAAATCGACGTGTTCCGTCGCGGTCATGGTCTTAGATCCGATTGGCGTATTAGAATACACGTATTTTCGAGCTGGTGCGTTGCCATCGACGATCGGGTCTGGCAGTATTGCGCTTGACAGCGCGCAGAACGGACCCAGCGGCGATTCTGTCACTTCTCGAGGGTCTGAGAACCGCGATTTCGACGCGTTGTTCGATCTTCGTTGTCAATCGGACACGCAGACATAACAATTCTTAACGATAATCCCGTATCACGTAAAATCTTGACATCCGAGTGTCTACGTCTCGCGATCCTTCGTTTCGTGAATTGAATAGATTTGAATTAGAATTTATTAATAAGAATCTTGCAGTTGAATTTTCAAACGGAAACAACAGAAAAGAAAAAGAAAATAAAAACAAAGGGGATAGAAAATTTGCAAATTCCGCGTTGAACAAAGAGTGCAAAGAATCGGATTTGGTGAAGAATTTGAGAGGCGATTTTAAAAAATTGGAAAGTAGGCCGTCCTCGTGGTTGGCCGAGAATCTCTGAACGACGAATTGCTTGATGTCTCTACTTCCTGGTATTGAATGGTGGACGAATGTACGTAAGTTGTTCATTTTACTCTCAGGGTAATTGTTGTTGATATAGTTAGGTGAATGAAGAGGCAGAGTATCTCGTATGCGTGTGGTGGCTTGAGTGGTATGAATAGACATAGTCTGTTTATTGGCTGGTGATGTCGGTGCTTCCTGTTTGACGTTTTTTATGCACGCGTTGAGCTGCCGGGTTGCGAGTATAGCGAGGTTCTATCATAACGTCTATGAAAGATCGTCCTGTGAATATCAAATCCGGTTCATGGGAATTTTTAGCTTCGTAACTGCACGATAATGCGGTTTCGTTTTGAAATAATCTCTGGTACAAGTTGGAGACTGAAGCTTCGTAACGATATAAGCCACCGTTCCAAAACAAATATATATTCGAAACTCGTCCAGTCTTGCTAATATCTAGACCCATTCGAATACCAGAACTCCGTTGAAAATCCTTTCCAACGCGAATCTATCTTAATCGTCAATAATTTTTGAACTTGGGTATTCAGAAAACAATTAGAATCGAATCGAGATAATATTAGGAATCGGAGAAATAAACGAACCAGACGAATGGCGATAACCATAAGGAAACAAAACCACCTTTCTAAACGATGGAAACTACCTGAAAATCAGCTACGATCATACTTTTCTCCTATTTTATTATTATAAATAACGTTCCACTTAATCATACACTGTGTAAAGTTATGCAAATGATAGATGACGTTTAGCTCGCAGTTTAGCCTAACGTATTATGTAAAAATATGTAAATTATATAATGTTTCTTCAACTTTATGTAGCAGACTACAAAACTGAGTTCATGAGTATCTTTGTGCAATTTCTACTGGTGGACAGGCTAGCCGTTTACACGATGTTACGGTTAATTCAGCGTTCGAACACCGCGCCGTGAAGTGTAGCAAAATTTTGTCCACGGGGTAAAAGAAGCGCGATAGAAGGTACAAAAGTCGATGTTGCAGAAATTGTTGGCGCTCGTCTACGGTGATGTAGCCGGTGACGCGTGTCCGAGGGTACTAATAATGTAATTTGTGAGTTCCTTTCAATGCTGTGGACGGACTTGGCAGTCGTAGCGAAGCTAATAGGCAAGAATTTTTAATAAAGCGATGCTTTTCAGCGAGATCGCCCCCGACAAGACATTCGGTGAATTTTAAAATCTTCAATTCGCATCCGCTATTTTTAGCGGTGGAGAGTAGCCTCCACGAGCTCGAGTTTCCGGAAGTTTAATAAAACGGGGCAAGAAAAGTTGGAGCAACTGAAACTACCTCTTAAACGTTTGGATTACTTTTAACAGCGGTGGTTCGTGAAAAGAAACGCTGGCTTGGTTAAAAGGCATTTCGTTGTTTCCCAGAAATTTTGCTGGCCAGTTTCGTGAAAAGCTTGTGTCGGATACTTTTTATTGCCCGTTTTCGGATAATTTTCGAACAATTGTCTCGCATATCTTCGCAGACAGTTTCATTTTATCTGCCTTCTTCGAATATTTGCGCTTGTAGCTACTATAATGTCACGATATCTGTTTCGAAGAATAAACGACGAGAAGTTTTAGATCACAGAAATTTGTTCAGAGTCTGCTGTGTTCAGATACATAATTCGATATTCTGATAATAGTACAATTATTAATGAAAACGTTATACTGTTGCGCACGGAATACGTCGTTGCCACGGTACATAAGTTTGAGGGACCATTCATTAAACGATATCCCATCGTTCATCGTTATTGATTACGTTAACTACGTTAAGGAGGAAGAAATTTGTTCTAAAGCACTTGTATCGTATATTATACGTTAATTAGATATTTCGTCGAAGTATCAGAGAGTCTTGCGATTATTTGTCATTGATAATTAGATTAGATTTTTCTCACTCTTTAGCACGACGTGACTATTCAATATTTGAACTCGGAAAAGGTGCCACCAAGAAACGTAGAATCCATACATTTAACATTTGAAGAAGGTTACGCAAATGTTAGGAGACGTCAACGTTGCTTTACGAAATTCTGGAGGCTGGTCACTTGTTTATGGGAAATAAATCACGAAGGTCAGAAAATAGACAATAATGCTTTAAGAGACATCAAAGGCAGTAACGTTTTGAACGAAAATAAATTATTCTGCGAACGGAAAAAATAGAGAAGATAGACGCGCTAATTTCGCGTGAGTTAACTAAAATACAGAAGTTTCGGCGAATGGAAATAGTCGTGCAGAACACATACCTGTCGCTTCATTCAAGAAACATAATGCCGAATGTTCGATTATCTATATTTACTACGTTTTGCAACCTAAACTCTGTAATACTATAATTTATCGACTACTGATATTAGTAGATCGACCTGATCCGTCGCATGTTGTGTCTTGGAAATTTTCACCGATAATAAATATTAACTTAATCGTGGAAAAGCGATCCGGAACTGCAATTGCCAAATTTATGATGCGTTTTGGCGTCGATTCGTTCTTTTAACATTCCAACGTTCTTTTAACCACCGTTGTGTATTCATATTTCAGTATCGCATCCTTCGTAGCAAAGAATTATTTTTGAAGGAAAAAGAAACAAGAAAAAACACTTGCGGCAGTAGCGGAGACGGCTTGATCAGATAGAAGCGGCGAAGATTGAGATCCGCAGGATATGACAGATAAATCCGAATCATATTTTAATCCTTGAAGTTGACAGGTTAGCCTTGTCATG
Source organism: Bombus bifarius (assembly GCF_011952205.1). Classification (NCBI taxonomy): domain Eukaryota; kingdom Metazoa; phylum Arthropoda; class Insecta; order Hymenoptera; family Apidae; genus Bombus; species Bombus bifarius. The sequence goes on along the minus strand of NW_022884495.1, from coordinate 1,885,290 downwards.
CACCTACGTTGATTTCCGTCTATTCAGTGACGATTACATCTTTGTAAACACCAGAATTATCAAGCGATAGCGATATTCTTTATTTTTACTGCTTTCTAGAGGGACCTTTTTAATATTTGAATTATTTACTATCAAATGAGATCATAATTTAGAATTGAAATTACAATTAATATTAAACTTCGTCCAAATGCAAACGTGGACAACGATAGGACGCAAAGCAAACGATAAAACCGCAATTTTCTGCGATTTCGAAACAGCGTACGATAGGAGATCTTTAATCGAGAGAGGCAAATGATGCGGGACAATTCTTTCAACGCAAAAATTTTACGATAATGCGTACCAGTGATGATAGTCGAGTAAACGATTCCCATGGCAATCCATCTACTCCCTATATTTGTTTCAACCGGGTGCATTATCCAGAAACGTGATCCTCTAATTGTTTTGAGTGGCGCATCATTCGGAGCATTGATCAATGACGCAGATCGGACGATCTGTCATCCACGGTGACGCGTGTCGCGGACTACTAACAACGTAATTTGTGAGTTCCTTTGAATGCGCTCTGGACTCCGGAGGTGCATACGGAGTAACATAGGAGCTGTAATAGTTGTTGAATACACTTGACCCGATTCGACGGCGTCGCGTCGCCGTCGTTGCCGCGTTCGTAACAGTGAAAGCGAAATCGAAATCGAAATCGAAATCGAAATGGAACGCTCGATCCGATTCACCGATTGTTTTTTCTCCTCTCGAGCGATGGAACAACGCTGCACTTTGTTGCGTTCGAATCTGCGTTTCTTTGCCCTCGATCTTCGTAGATCTTACCATTGCATTGTAGTCTTGGGAGAATTCACAGTCCAGAAAAATGTCAAAAAACGAATCTTTCTGCTTTCATTGCGAATTCTCATAATTATATCGCGGTTATTTATTTATGATCGTATGGATCGTATGCAAAGTCTTATGGTACTTCGATCGGCACGAACGAATGAAATTTTACTCGATCTTTTATTGTGAAAATATCGCAAAAGCTACAGGATATCGATTATTCCAAGTTTAACAGCTCCGAGAATAAACAGAAATAGCTATTTTCGAATCGTTAGACGAAAATAAAACACTGCCGGCTATTTAGCGATGTAAAATTGTACATTTTCATTAATACGAGGTTTATCGCTGTGTGAATGGACTTAAAGAAAACGACATAGCTCTGAAAAAGAACCTTTGCGGTTAAAATATCCAACCATAAGCGCGATACTCGGTTGCCACGAGAGAAACTCGTAAATCTGCATGCCTATTTGGCAACGCTTGTCACCGTGTTTACGTAACTATAGATTTTGCTTATTGTTCGAAATCTATGTCATGAAGATTAGCAAACCGATACCACGGCGAGGGAAAGGAACGATGAAATAAAATAACGAGGTATTAGTCTTGTGAGGAGATGGCGAATCATTAAGCGGCAATGTTTCAATGACGATTCTTGTAGGAATTTTGAAATCCGGCAAACTTCCCCTATTGAAATTTATTTTTCGAAAATCATTCGTGCAATAATTTCTACGAAAAATTTCCCGATTTTCAGTTACAAAAAAATGTCTGTTAACGCGCGGATATTTCCTTCTTCGAGTAGAATCTTTGATGAACGTGATGCATCTCGAAAAATGATCTATTCGTTACTTTGTGTCATTTCATATTCGCAGGTGATTTGATAATGAGACTAAATCCTTAAAGTAAATATCGCGGAGAAAACTGTAGAATCACACAATATATCGCTAAGAAATAGAAAGGTATCTCACTCGCAAGATAATTGGAAAGGTAAAGGCACGACGCTGGAATATTGGTGTTGATTTAACAAAAATTAATTTCTAAACGGGTTCGTAACTTTAAGAACTGCACAAATAATGAATCTAGTGTAATTGTCGTTGTTTTAATGGACTCTAATTTGCATGCAACAAAGAATAATATATCAAGATAGATCATACTGTATAATAAATTAAAATGAGACGACATTAAAGAAACGAGAGATTTTTATTTTTATCTTTATTCGATGTTTATTTTTCCTAATAGTAATAAATTCATGAAAATTTTTGCTTCGCGCTAATCATCGTTAAGAACCTTTCAGTAGTCACGCACGTGTACCTAGAAAAACCATTCAGTTATAACCGACCCACCTTTGTTACCTAAACAATATTGCATTGAATGAGCAGCCTCTTCATTATGAATCATAGTTTGTTCGAGCCACGATATCATTTCAATAACTAGTCTTTAATAGCATTAATCATTATTCTGTATTTTTCGTATTTCAATGTCTAAGCGTTTACAAACTCTAAGTTACTCGTTGAGTAATCAAGGATTTAACATACTTTCTTCCTTACAGATTGTCATTCTCACATTACGCGCGTTAGGAAAATCATTGAAAATTTTTGCATAGGTATCTAATATTCGATATTTATATATGGAATATATAGGTATATACATTACAGACCAAAAAGATAATAGTTGAGAATTAGAGATTATAATGAATTCATATGTAATCGGATATCAAGTATCGTTATAATATTAAAAGATTTTAACTGAAATCTCTACGGATCCGAAGACCAAGTTGCAATTCTTCGTTGATGCATCGTACTTCATTTTGAAAACGAATCTGCGAATCGTACTAGAACATCGATTACATCGATGCTGTACGATCAAATATGTAACGACACGAGAAACAGATGTAACAGTAACTGGATTAGAATTGCGCAACGAGGAATCATTTTACAACTTACAGTCTGTTCCGCGTTAAAAAGCTTACCAAGATCATCGTATCCGAAGTTGTCGCGTTTCATAGATCGTAAATCTGAGAAAATGAAATCTGTACAGGCGACAACCTAAATACATGTGAACGAAAAAGGAGAAAAAATTGCTGACTTTTCAATGGAAAAAGACGTTCAATAGGTTCGTGGTAGAATCACGAACAATGAAAAAAGTAGGAAAATACACGAGGCAGGAATGATTCTTAATTGTTTCAATTGCTGGAAACTAATAATCGATATTGGAGCCGCTTGTTACGATACACATGCGTCAACATCTTTTTTTACACATGCCTCCATTATTCCATTTTCATTTTCACGTGACAATAAGATAATACGTCGTAATGGGCATTGTTAAGGAGCCGGATAAATTGCTTCAAATTTGCGATACGTCGACCTACATGTCTTTTATTTTATTTTCTCTCTCACTCTTCCCTTCTCCTTTTCTTTCTTTTGGACGCTTTAAATTCGGAGGATCCGAGCCACTTTAATCTGAATTTTAGTCTCAGTCTAAGGGCTGCGTTTGGAATGTTGAAAATAATGTAATTTAACAAATTATTGGCACGTGCTATTTCGCGGATACCAAAATGATTTGGTATTAATTTTGGGATATTAAAATGTCGCTGGTTTCTAGTAGATTTTCGTTGAAAAATATTTATTAAAAAATTATTTCGCTATTGAATTTGTTCGTCGAATGACGTTATTAAAATAATAGTAAACAACGAGATGCTATGGAACCATCCGTATCGCACTGCGCCATTTTTAATGCCTTTTTGCTCGTTCACGGCACATAATCGAATAAAATAAGATAATGACGAAGATTTATGACGATACACACGTATACATACGAGTGTGATCCAATGCAATTCTTTCGAATCAATGTTCCAGACTGTTGTTTAAATCTTTTTCGTTTTTTTTTTTCAACAGCGAAATATGTCAGTTACAATAAGTGTAACGACGATGATACCATACAATGATTGCCAAAGATCTTCTGACCTTACGTTAACGAAAAATTCAGTTTCTAAATATCTCAAAAGTCTCTGCCTGTTTCGTCCGAAAAATGAAGAAACTGAAACGCGATAATCGAATCTATTCGATATTTAATAATCGAATCTGAATCCTTTTTAATTAAACGCACAACTTACAAGTTAACCACCGCTGATAAAATTGAAGTTTAACAATAAAACAAATCTTATTCGATGTACAACTGCGAAATTGAAAACAAGAAAAGGAATAACTTGCATAAATTCACTAACGTTACTAGTTAATAAATTAATGCGCAAGAAGTCTCTGCGAGTAAAATTAAAATAAATATAAATTAATCGAATATAATTTATATTAATTAATATGTTATTGGGCGAAAAGTTCCTGGAAGTAAAATTGATGACAAAATAGGTAAATGAAACGTGTTGCTGTTGGTATCCGTTTGTTCGAATTCCGGTCTAAACATTATCTTTCTCGCTGGTTGACCACGTCAAGAAACTGAAATCAGTATAAGAAAAGCACACTCTTCTCGAGAGCTTCCATAAGTAACGCGTGCCAAGCCTTGAATAGAAAACGTGTCCTGAGTTGTTGAGCCACGATGTTTCCGTACTACTTGAGCTCTGCTTGTCTTCGCGAGCCTCCATCTGTCACATTAGAATCGTGGTCGCGAACAATTACAAAATCTCGTCCTTGCTTTGGCGTCGATGTCCCTGTCAAGTTGAATCGCCATTGAAGCTAGCTATCGATCTTTCAACTGACTAATTTTATGTACACTGTAAAACGTAAGGAATATTCCCAAAATGTGAGTGGCGTTCAATATTAAAATACGAGAGTAATTTACATGTTCGTTAGGTGTTAGCGAGTTCACTCAATGAAAATCGTCGAAGTCGCTGGAAGCAACGTCGAAATAAAAATAAATTACTCGAATATAATAACGAGTATCAGCTGATAGATTATCAGGCAAGGAGTCCTTGATGGTACAATTAAAATCAAATTAACAATTCAAAGTCGATCGAAGGAAGAATAGAAAAGAAGAACAAAGTCAAGTCTGAATCGCTTATCAAGCAACCGTAGGCAGCAATTACAGTTTTTTTTTCCCTAATTGTGATCATCGTTATGAAAGAACTTGCATTAGGTTACACGAACCAGTCCTTGTATATTATACGATGCTATTCATTGGAAATATATACCACCGTGTTTTTAATTGAAATATTCGTATGGTTAAAAACAGCGGATGGCTCGTTTACATTGTAAAGTTTATCGCAGACCGTGTGCTAAGTGTTTCTATTGTTGGAAGAATAAAAATGACACCGTATCGGAATGTAATGGAAAACGCGACAAGGCATGAACTCGAGCAAACACGATCGCATACCAAGGCTAACAAAAAAGTTCAAGAGAAGACGAACGACGTAAATACTGCCTGGTAATGGTAATCTTACGTGATATTCTAATCAGACACGTATGTATCTAGCGCGATTAATGCGATCCTCGTTTACCAAACAAAAAAAAACCCCGTTTCCAGTATTTTCCATCTCTCGTACAAATTTTTCGCCATTTTTCCTACTGTTTCTTAGCTGTCGTTGAAAAATGCCCCCGAAAAAAAGAAAAGAAACGGAAGGAAAAGGAAGGAACGAAAAGAGAGAAACAGAATGTTTCAGGAAGAGGATACTTAACACTCGGCTCGTCCGACAAACTCCAACGTCGTACGAATTACGCAATTACATTTGTAATGGGCCAACATTCAGCACCGATAACGCTGACAATTCGCGGTAATTACCGTGCCGTATCTCGTAATACCAGATCGCCTTCGTCTACCAAGACACCAAGTCTTCCGATGGAAAGGAGCAGAATAAATAAAGTACACCGAAAAAGTTATGTTTCTCGACCGAGTGACTTTAACGTATATTTTCCTGTTTCTCTTCTGTTTCTTTGCAACTTGGAAAACGATGAAACAACGATGAAGGGTAGATGAAAGTTTCCATGGAGTCGAGAATTACGTGTTTTTTTTATAATGGGGAAAACTTGTTTCTATACTGTTTCGAAGTAAGCGCGTAAAACTTAGTTTCTATCGAGTGAATTTTTTAGATACCGGGGAAGTTTCTTCTCGAGTAGAGAAACGGCGTATAATAAATAGATGTCGTCGAAATTGTTGATATTTAATATTCTTGTTATACGTGACTAATTGAATATATAGATATAACAAGTATGAAAAGTGATATCGAAACATGCCGCATTGGAAAAAAATTTCTGAATCGACGAGTAATGAATATCGGATGAGATATCGCGGTATTTAATAACGCTAAACACCGTTACATCACGAACATTGAGTATGATACACAGAATATCTTCTCAGTGTGATAGTAGCATATGGTTAATTCATTATCGTTAGGGAAACTGTTCGTGAATATAACAGTGGGAAAATAATACGAGAAACGTAAGAAATTATTTGCAAAAAATGCGAAGAAATGTGTCTTGAAACGTGTTTGATACGTCGATAAATATTCATAACTATCAGGGAGACATTTTAATGTTTGTAATCGAGTAGCTTGTAAATTTGCATTGCTACGAGTAGATCGTATATCGATCTAGAGCTATTATTGTTAATTTTATTAAGACACGAAAGATATTTTATTCTTTATGAATATTTTCTGACGATTAAAAAGAATCACTTCATTACTAATGATAAACTAAGGATAAACTATCTTTTTGATACCCTTTTTGTATTCTTTGCAATGTCTCGCGTCGTGTTTATTTTTCTAAAAATTAAGTAGATGAGAGTCATCTAATGAAAAGAATTCTGAGAGACTATTTTGTACTTGGTGAAATAAATAAAGTATAAAATCAACGCTCCACCGTGGTGTTATGGAATATTTATCGACTTGTACGAACGATTCGGATCTATTTGTTACCATCTTCTTGTCTATTCTGAATGCATATATAATTTCCATTTTTGATGATCATCAAATCTGAATTTCACAAACTAAGGTACGAAAACCTTAGTAGTAGATACTTTGATACTGAAAATTCGTTGTTCTATCTTTCATTCGTAAACTGTGGACTTAATAATTCTATCAGTAATTCGCGTGACCAGAATCTACGAAGCATCTTATTAGCATTAGAAGTACGAAAAATATTTCCCCCCTCTGTTATATCGATTATGTCACGATGCCATTTAAAATAACAAATAGCGCCGAGAAAAGTTTCTCTGACATAATTCTCTTACGTTATTCGCAAGATAATCTTCTTCTACTCGCGGAAACAAACCACAATTCATGTTAAATTACAAAATAATCTTATAGATTGCCGAGATGACAAGGATACGATTATTTCTTGCGCCCAATGAAAAAAGAAAAGAAAAAAAAGAGAAATAGAAAACAAATTTTCATGAAACACGGAAGAAAACGCGTGAGATCTATAAAGATCCGAAGAAACGAGCTCCTTTGAACTCTGATTTTTTTTTTCACTGAAAATAGCTGAAATTAGCATTCTTCGAGTCTCCGGAAATGGTCATCGTGTTGCACATAAATATCATTACGACCTTCAATTCGTTATGTCACCGTTCCGTGGCTCGGTACAAAAGGAAAAAATTGAAGAATTTATCAGAGAAGTCGTGTATCTCGACACACATCTCGATCGATGATGTTTCAAAGAGAGTTTTTACGCGTTGATCGTGATTGTAGTTGAGGTGCGGTAATGATTGCTGTAATTCATCCCTGAAGAGAAGTCATGCACGATTCCCTTGTGAAAACGTGTGGTATTTGCTCGATGGTTTCAATCGTTTCGTAACCGAGCAGAAGATGTTTAGTCTCGTTAACGTCTCGTTCGATTGTTGTAATCCTTTGTTTAAGACTGTTTTGGCTTTTTTGCTTTTTAATCTCGATTAGAGTCGATCTATGATAAGGGTAGACTGCGATCGTCGATGCATATGTCGCGTTTGTTTTTAAAAACTGAACTCTCAAATACGACTGTATAATTTTCTACGATAATACATAATTCATTAAGCAGATAATAAAGTTGATAATAAAGTGGATGGTTACAACAGTTTTTACAAGATAGAAATTATTATTGACATGCTCCATAGCTGTCGACAGCAAAAAAAAAGACAATGATTGTTGTATATCGTAAATTATTAATTAATTGGAAAAGTTTCCCTTTACTTGTTATATGTATATTATTATGTAATATATAACGCACAATAATATGTATAATAAACATTGTACTATAAAGTACGCAGTAAAGTTTTTGCAATTTTAATTGCAATTTGTATAGAGCAGGAGAATTACAATAAAAGAGACAAAATACATAGGTTTTCAATTTCGTATTGTGCTTCGGGCTACACCGTCATTAGGTTACATTTTACCATCAGCTTGTTTAATGGTCATCGAGAGACAATAAATTACAGCGAATAACAAGCATTAAAAGAATTACAATCGCGCATTTTCTACCGTAACTTACAATACTAATTTCGATTTATCTATCTCGCATAAATTAGAAATAACTATCAGTTAACATAGACGATGAGACTAACGTGACGCATCTATTTTGCAAATCGTGTTTCCCGTGACTTTGGTAAAGGAGACGGTGATCTTTTGACTTCCTGTTCTAATTTTCTTCTTTTGAACACTTTCCTTTTTTACTCTCGCGAAAGAAATGCAGTTATGTAAAAAGTCGTTTGATTGTCGATTCGCGGACGTCAATTTCATACCTTTAACGCTTCGAAACGCAAATCTTCGGTTATTGCAACGTCATTTGATTTGCACAGCTGATGGAACGAGTAGGGTACGTGCCGGACATTTAAAACACATCTGGTGGACTTGATCGCGAAACAAACAGCGATATCCGAGACTCGGTTTATGGATTGGTTCTTGAATTTCGTACAAGCGACACCGTTATCGACAGTTTTGAAAACAATCAGCAACTCGATAAAGGAAACACGAAATTCAAACGAACGACGCGCTTACGGACTGGCATTTAATCGTACGATCCTATGAAATTTCCAAGATATTTCATTACGATATCCCTGCGTGCGTAATTCAATTTGTTTCGAACATAGATACGATTTAAAAAGTATATTTCGTTGTATCTCATTACATCTTTTGAAAGCACTAGATTACGTTACGAAGGAGCGTCGTGGTGACGATCGAAACATTTAAGAAACGTGTTCATCGCGGAACTAAACTAGTTTTATTTTCAGAATCAAACGAATGATCTTATAAACTGGAAACATGTGTTGGAAACACGTCTAGTAAATAATAAATAATATTTCGTAATCGAAAGGCATAGAAAGGTGGTTTAATTAGAATTAAACGATAAAGATGGTAATAAAATAATAATAGTGTTTCGTTAATTAGAAATTACTCGTATGGAAAATATCCATGACACGATACAGATTGCAAGGAAATTAAGCCAGCTTGGAACTCGGAGCAGGTTAATGTACGACAACCGCGAATTTCAATAAATCACGAGCAAAACAGTAGAAAAAGATCGAACCCGTGGATAATCAGCTACCTGCTCCATCGCGTATATGCAGAATTGCGTAACCTGGCGATGCGTAATTACCATCTCACTATACCGCCGTTTCCGACACACGCGCCAATTTGAATTATTCATTTCCCCGCAACAGTTTATTCGTAGCTTTGATTTAAGATCGAGCCTCTCATTAAAAAGTAGCAGAAAGTGCCGTTACGAGAAATTTTCTAATTATTCTTCCGCTTATCTTTTATTTCTTCTTCGATCGCATCGGGAATCGGTATCGTATTAAACATGATAGATACCTATATTTGGTCGTCATTGATCCTTCAAAGCGGAAACTGACGTACAACAGCGTAACATTCATGGTGTGTGGCGTGAATTGTTAAACCGTTATGTAAAAGTCATGACATTCGTATTGACACATCATCCACTGTCACGGCTACCGTTTCTTGTCCACTGTCAATAACCAAGCCTTTATTAGAGAGTCCCTCGTTCTAAACGTCTCTATTCCGAAAATAGTACCGCATAATCGAAATCTGGCGAAAATGGTCGCGTTAACATGATGTACAAATCCATTTTTCAGGATTTTACGATTTTTATGTTAGTCTGATTGGTCGGAGGAAGAAGATTTAGTATGAAATGCGGACTGTACGTAGTACAAACGGACGAAATCTTGTAGAATTAATATTGCAACGATTAATATCACTGCTCGTAATATAGTAAAATCTATCAATCATAGTACTCTATCAATTGATTTAATTCTTGTGCATATCGCTTTTGGAATATAGGCGGGAGCTTTTCCACGTCTCTGTAAATAATTTCATAGCGCGCGTAATGAACAATTTTCCGAAACTCAAATATGATTTTATAGCGTTAAAAGGAAGAGACAACAGCGTTCGTCGTTATGCTGTAACTAATGGCAAACGTCGTCTATCATCATTTTCCAATAACTCGAAGTAACGAAGTGGGTCTAGAAGTTTGTTTCAAATAAATATTTGCACCCGTTCGACCAGCTAATGGCTCGTGTTACCGGATGTAGTACAGTACTCGATGATCGTACACAGAAAAAATCTGCTGACCCCAGCTGAGGTGCAAAGTTGGTCGTCTCCGAGCAACGGTATTTTCATGGAATAAATGTGTCATAATCGATTTGGTAAAGTTTGGCATGCCTTCTGCCACGAAATTCGTATCGCCATTGTAAACCTTGATTAACATTCGATCCAACTTTCTTCCGATTATTATCGCTCCGTCCTCGTTAACGTTTTATAATGCCATGACACTCGCAAGCAGTATACGCGCGTACTTACAATGGCGTGTAAAATTATTTTTAAACCGACGGATATTATATATTTTCTCGAAAAAGCTGCGTCAATGAAATTTTAGTCGAGCCGATTATATTTGCTTTATTCTCTTTTCTTTTTTTTTTTTTTTAATTCATATTTTGAGTTATAATGATACTATGATAAATAGATACTGCCTTGTTATATTTATCGTTACGTCATATAGGTCGCAATAATACGTCGAAATGTTGACTTAGGAGGCGCAATCACTTTTTTTCAGTGGGAATAAAAAGCATGCAACGGTGACGTTGTGTAGTTAAAAAAAATATGCGTGGTGCTTGATGCCATTCTCAATATTTGACTGGAAGCATACGCTGTTATTACTTACGAAACTCTTGCACACGACTGATCGTTCCTCGAAAACGACAAAATGATGCTGATCAAGAGTTTCTTCCGGAGGATCATCAAAGACTTCCGGCACAAGGAGTTGCTACCTCTTAAAATGATATTCTTCGTTCAAGCATCGAGTAAGTATTTCTCACGATTGATCGATCGTAAATTAAAGTTAATTGAACAGCAAGTGTTGATATCTCCACTTTTCGTTTTATTCGAAAATTACGCGAATGAGTCTATAGATTTGTTGCAATCTGATCCGTTACAATGATTATTCGAAAAACATTTTACTGAAAATTTATATTGTTATTTTTCCCGGAATTTTTTTTATCGATCATAACACAGAAGTTGCTACTCTTTGACCAGACAAGCCAAATAAACCAATATTGTTGGCGGTAAATTGCAAAAAATTTGGTGTTACGTGGAAGTTTAAAAATACATAGGAGAACGTAATTTCTTAGGACAACATCGAAAGTTGTATTCGTTAAAGGATAGATTCGGTTCATATACTCACTGAAGCATAAGCCAGATAGATATATCCATTAAATCATAAGTTAGTACGTTGTATATACATTGAAATATCCACTAAATCATTCTCTCGACAGTAATATATATGTTGAGCGGTATTTCTTGTTGCCAATTTACTTTGACCACATTTTACACCTTCTTCGTGAATAATTTGAAGGAAAAACCGCAGTGCTGATTTAACTTTCGCACTTGGTAAGGTATTAAATTCTGTTTTTAGAATAGAATACTGTTTCCGGTATATTTCCATCTCTTTCTTGATTCATTTCATTCTTAATCTGTGATAATTTATCTACATCCATTTACGTTTTAATTCTATATAAGGTAATAGTAATTCTATAATAATTTATTTATGTTTATCTATACGATAATTAAATTATTGATAAATAATTAAAATAAACACTTTGCTGTATTTCAACTAACTTTTTCTTCAATTTTCAATCTCTCTCGAGATTATTACGTTTTGCGTAATGTAATAATACTATCTTTAATAATCGTTTTCAGCGCTTTATGTACTTTATCCATATTTGACGATACACATGAGGGAGCTTGGCATAAACGTGGAAGAAACTGCCATAATGAGCGCCATAACGCCAGTAATCGCAATGGTGATGCCACCCTTGGCTGGAATGTTCGCCGATCGCGTGGGAAATTTCAAAGTAAAACTCCATTAAACGATCGCGATATTTCCATATGCGCCACTCGAATACCAACAAACTGTAGATATTAGATTGCCGCGCGCAATAAACCACGAAAGCTTCGATCAACCATTGAACACCACACGAATCGACACGTTTTTTCTTTTCTTATCGCATAAGTTCGTCGACTCGAGCTTCGAGAAGAAACTGACGTTTTTTACACGCGTAAATATCAACGTCGATAATTGTATCACGGGATAATTGCAATTTCTCGCTTAGAAAAATGTCGATTCGTTTAAATCGCTTATCGTTTGCTACATTCTCGATGCGAATAATAAATTGCTTGTATCGCTTAACTTTCTATAGCGCTTTCGAATACCATAATTCTTCTAACGATCGTTGCTCGAATTTCATCTCTCGATTTATCGTTTGTTGGCGATAAGATGCAGCAAAAGAGGAAGCAAACCACTGACATTGAAACTATGTTCTCATTCAGATCTTATTATCTCTGTTCTCATCGTTTGGCGGAGTCGCGGCCCTTTTATTGCTGCTCGTGCCGATCGGTAGGATAACGGTGGAATTTCCAGACAGAGTCGTTATGGACCTCGGCTGTACAGGGAATAATGGGTTGCTTTACACCATGAGCGAAAATCATCCTTGCGAGACCAGCTTGCAGTCCAAGATCTCCACAAGGATAGAGAGTTGCGGGTAGGTAAGGATACGTGTTCGAACGATTCTGCGTTTTTATACTCGAACCAATTCCGTTGTTCATTGAATATCCGATAACTCCGTTTATTCTTTTTTTTTTTAATCTTGTTAAAAATTATGTTAGTATCGTACGTTGACGATCGTTTGATCTAAACTTGCGTTTAACTTTGCGGAATTATAGATGTTCGATGGAAGATATATTAATCGTAATATCGTTCAAAAAATATAAGCAATACGATTCTCGTGAGAGAATCAGCTGTTTTGCTCGATTCGATACAGTTCCTTTAACCAAATACGGCGTATTTTCTGAAATACGTTTTAAATAATATCCGCAATTACAATGGCAATCCATATTAACCTGGATTTTATTTCACGAGCAAAACTAAAATCGTCTTACGCAACGTTAAATATCAACGTATACGTCATTGTGGCTTTTAATTAAAAACGTTTAATCTACCTTTTTATAGTTACATGTGTCGTCTAGACGTTCGTAATGACACCGAAGTGCAGTCAATTTTGTCGTCAAGGCTGTACACGATTAAACGATACAACATGGAAACTGGCGCGAATTCTTCGTTCAGGTTTTCGATTGCTCAGGACGAATTGCCACAGGTAATTGATTTAAGCAATTTTAAGTAATCGATTCCACGTGGTTTATAATATCTCGTAATTGGAATGAAGTAATTTTAATTGATCTTTAGCAAAGAATCGTAGAAAGAGAGAGAGAGATAATTTTGATAAAAATTATACATTACGTTCTCTTAACCGATACAATTTTTTACAGGAAATAGAAGAAGACCTAAGGGAGCACCGGAAGCTAAAGAACAACGAGTACTTCAGGACGTCGATTCGTCAACTGTATGCAAACGAGTACTTCTTTCCATCGAATCGACTGTACGAGTTTTCATGCACCGTGTCGGGATTTATCGAAGATTTCGAAATATCGACCCTAGAACCTGCCATGTCGAACAGAATATACGAGAACCGAACTCTCTGCACTTTCAATCCGGTTATATCACGAGAGGTGAAGTACATAGACAGACTCGTTTAAAAAATACACGATACTTGTTTAAGAAATAGAGAAAGTAGAATAATTGTGAAATAATGGAAGAAAATGTCTATTTAGTAACGCGCATACTTCGAAAATAAGAGATACTTTTGTGTTTTATTTTTTATCGATATATTTATGTAATACCTGTTAGTATTTTTCTAGATATACTTTTTAATTATCTTTTCACACTCGATATATTTCACACGAAGATGTTTCGAACGCAGAACGAATTAGCGTAACTAATATTCATTTTTAAAAAACGTTCTCAAAACAAACACTTTTCCTTAGTTCAGTAAAAATGAAATTTGCTCGAAAATGATACGACTGCCAATGAGAGATGCTTTGTCGCGAAATTGATTTAAATAAGAATCAACCAGTATGGGATTTTTCGATCATTTTTTCTGTCATACGTTATGCTTCGTTATTCCTCGTGTATTAATCACTGTATGTTATATAACGTTCAGGACAATGCCAGTCGAACGACGAATTATCATTCGTACAAATCGAAGTTGAAAACGTTGGAAGCCACGGACGAAGATTACGGGATGAAACGACGAAGATACCTATCGGAAGAAATCGCGTGGACAGGAAACGAATTTCAAAAGATCACTTGTGGGAATCCTGATCTGGATACAGACAGGATATCTGTGACTCTACCACTTTTTAATTACTCCGTCAGCTCCGAGCCTTACAAGATCCTAAACGCGGAAGACTGCGGCAAAAGATGTATCGTCACTGCGCCTCGTAAGGAGATGTGCACGAACAAGAAGACAGTGATCGAATACAACATAGGAGTAACTTTCTGGATGTATTTCGCCATTAGAGTATTTATCGGTATATTGCATCTTTATTGCATTTATAAATATTGCATCTTTTATTGTTTCCTCTCAAATTGTCTTACTTTTTTTTTCTTTTCATTAAACGTAGAACGACGTCTCGAAATTTATTCGCAGGTGTCATCGGTGGAACTACGTTCGCTATGTTCGAGGGTGCGGTGATCGCTATATTGCGCGAACAAAAGGCCGATTATGGTCTTCAAAGAATTTATGGCAGTATCGGTGGCATGATTTCGTCGCCACTGTCTGGCCTGCTTATCGATTACGCGAGCACTGGCAAAGAGTACACGGACTTCAGGTAAAGATTCATCGTTTCAAAGACGTTTAGTCGTCCCGTTTCTATGAATTTGTAAAAATGATATATAATATAGAGGTAATGTAGAAATTCTCAGAAATGACATACATTTTGCAGGCCAGCGTTTTATTTGTACGCAGGCTTGAAGCTTATCTCAGGACTGTTAATGCTCGCCATTAATTTGGAATTCAAGTCACCGTCTACAAATGTGGTTCGCGACGTTTTCACCGTGCTAAGGAACATCGAGGCCGCGGCTCTCTTTATCGCCTGTTTCATTCTCGGTAAGAATCTCTACGTCAATAGCAATAATTAATGTTAACATTGATATTAATAGTAATATTAGTAGTAGTAGCATTAGTAATAATTTCTTGTTTTGACAATTTGATGTAAAGCGGGAGAAGAAACTGTGCCCTGTTGAATTATCGGATCGTAGGAGTTCTTAACTTGCTGTGAACTTGCAAAGCTCGAATAAGTTGCGTAATCTTCGTCATTGCTGGTTTCCGCTAATCTTTGATGCACTGATCGACTAATGAAATTGCAGTGACATTGACATTCCTCATCGATGCTGCGAAATTGCGCGTACTTTTTAAAGTAATTCGATTTTAAACGCCGATTGCGTTATACTTCCTCTTTCATTCGTTTTAAACGCACAAAGGTACTTTTAAAACGTCAAGTATAATTTTAAAATTTGTCGTTTCTATCGCAAAATCGTTCGATAGATTTTTTTAAACACATTGAATGGTGTTACAAATATGAAATTATCGGACGATCTTTATAGCGACTACAATTTTAAATCTCCACTATCCTTAATGATCGAAGTTCATAATTTGTTTAAAATTTATATTTTCTTGTTGTAGGACCGTTTAAAAGATTTCTTTGTAGGAAAACTGCGCATACGACGAATTTATCATTTTGTATAAATTTTTATCAGAAGATCTAACGATTTCTATGGTGTTCGCGTGACTTGGAACATCCATCAAAAATTTTTAGAACTTGAAACGTTAGTCACGTTAAATGCAGTGATTGCACCGTCCCGCTCGTTTCATTCTTGTTAACATCAATCTTAATTTGAGGAGTGAACATATTAAAACGTATCAATTAAAATTGGAGAATATCGAATCGAGGATTAGCTTGAAAAGTTAATGGAACAAAACGTGTAATGGATTCTACAAATTTCATTCATAACGTCGTTCTTAATCATCCCCGAAACATTCCGAATTGTAAGCACTGCGAGAAAATTCATTTTCTCGTACCTCAAAAAGAAAAAAGTGTCCAAGATATTCTCTACAGTTTAAAATCACAATGTATCTAACCGAGATATACTTACGCATCATTAATCAAAAACTCTGGTCAGTTTTTCCTTCGTCGTGATAAATATTTATGAACGCAACAAATTCTAAGAAGCGTAAACTTCTTTAAAAAGAATATCTCTGCTTAATGAGCTTAACGCGACCAATACGTTATAGCCTGATGACTTTGTCGAGATAAATTCTTTTTTTCTACAGGCACCGCTTGGGGATACATCGAATCGTTCCTCTTTTGGTTGATACAAGATTTAGGAGGATCAAGATCACTCATGGGCATCACCATAACCGTAGGCGGTATTGCCGGTATACCATTACTGGTACTATCTGGTCCAATCATATCAAAGATCGGCCATGCCAATGTACTTTTTATAGGCTTCGTTTTTTACGCCATAAGACTTTGCGGTAAGCGTTCATTTTTAATTCTTACGAGTCTACTTCATCTGCATGATGCTCCTGATAAACGTATGATAGAACTTTCTTTGCCCTGGTAAAATGAAAAAACAACTGGCTATTAAGCAACTTTATTTAGGCATGTTTTATATTTTGGAGTTTGAGGTAGCCGACTCGAGGATAACGTCACTTAGCATAACGCCAGAGCAACATGTATGTAAATGAAAGAATAAGGAAGTCGATGTTAGGATGTTTAATCGACAAGTTTTACGAAGATTATGCGTTGCTTCTTTGGTTCACTAAATTGTAGCTGGCTCGACGAGGTGGCAAAAGGAAGAGAAAAGGAGAATGCGATCTTAGAGAAGATTATAAATTTTTATGGTAGCGTGTAAAGGTAGATACATAGATACAAAGAACACGATAATATAGAATGGACAGGAAATAGTGATGTAATAACACGTTAGAAATAAAACGACACGAGATAATGCAACACATACACGCGCATATAATTTTAAGAATTAAATCTAGATGGTTCTAGATTCGAAACTAGTGAATTTGTATGGACGAAACAGATATCTTTCACTCGCCACTGTGATACACTTGATGTATTTAACGTATTTACTTTGCCTACTTTTTACCATGATTTTTTATTACCGTACTTGGTAATTAGGTTTTCATATAAAGTCATTATATAAAGATGTAGAAAAGAACTTGCTTTACGTTTCATTGATTTTTAACTGTTTTTTGTTTTACAGGATACTCCTTGATATACAATCCTTGGCATACTCTTATTTTCGAAGCGTTAGAATCTGTCACCTTGTCACTTAGTTTCACCGCCGCTGTTACTTACGCAGCGAAATTATCCACTACGACCACTGACAGTTCGATACAGGGATTATTAGGCGGAGTTTATTACGGAGTCGGTGAGAAACACTTTCTCTTGGATAATTTTACAATCTTTTTTGCCCTAGATTTTTAACGCGTTAACCTTCCATCGCTACTGAATTTCTTTCTAAATTTGTTAATTTGTGCACGTGACGCCAACGTGGCGTCATCAGCAGTCAATTGATATTAGCTCGTTACTTAGATCGATACTCGTAGATTTGACAACTACAAATCGTTTCGACATAATTATCTTTGAAAATAATATTTTAGTATTTATTTTCAAACGTACTTATCGTGTCTTATTATCGTTCGTTGTCATACTTGTTACTTTCGTTTAAGATGAAAAGCCTTCAAATCTAATTTCGCGTTCCTTAGATGCATAAACGCCACGCATTGCTCACCATACCGTTCTAATTATATCGTTATACGATTATATATAATTGTAATAATTATACCGCGAATTTCTATGCAATTTCATATCTTTCGAAACAAAAGTAAAGGAGTGGAAATTTGCTTCGCTTACTAACAATCATAACGAGTAGTTTTATTGTATATTTATAACAAATTATAATATCTATACACTGTATATATATATATATATATAAATTCCGTGCATTTTCCTACTTTTACACGATAACAGACCACAGTCTACCAATAACGATCATTTCTTTAATGCTTCTAGGCAAAGGTTCAGGAAGCTTGATCGGTGGATATCTAATGAAAGCCTTTGGCACTCGACCAACCTATCGAATCTTCGCAATGATAACTCTCATCACCGGTATAATGTACTACATCTTCAACGTGGCTTACCTGAAAAAGCAGCCACAAGTGGAAGGTAACGACATCGTGAAGAAAAAGCCGAAGAACCTCGGCAATCAAAACGGTGTTGAAAATGGCATCATCGAGATCGCTTTGGAGGAAAAGAAAGGCGCGAAATACGACGATGATAAGAACGAATCGAGCAATCTAACCGGAATCGACAATCAGGCTTTTAGCAAGGAAGAAACGGATAATCGAAAGACGAACAATCTGGAAGCTATCAATAACGCGAAGAATCTTGACAAAATCGAAAAAATGCCATCCGAAACGAGTAAGAAGTTCGGTGTGAAGAGGTTGAAAAGGATGCAAACCGACGAACGTGATCGAGCGAAGGAATGCTCGAAACAGAACGGCGCGACGAATCAAAGCTTTGAGAACGATCAATTTAGGTGTAACGTCACCGTAGAGAGACAACCGGAAGACAAGAAGTGACGAAGTTGCACCAGAGATCTCGATACTCTTTCCTTTCTTCGTTCTTTATCGCGAAACCACCTTTGTACCATCGGACAGGTATAATATATAAACGAGGCGTTGTAAAAAAAAGATGGAAATGCGAACGTAATCTGGCCCGTGTACGGAAATTTCACACTGTTCAAGTTTCTACACGTTGCTCGTTAGCGAAGGTTGCCGAGTTAAAGATGGATTGGTGTTGTTGGGAATTATTCGAGTCTAGTTAATATCTGCACAAAATTCAAGAAATTCCGGTGATCGTTGTCGATTTCGTCTGAAAGAAAAGAAATGTAATTTACATATTTCTATAATACGAAGTATTGAAAGTTATAAGTTATAACATGATCCAGCGATTGCATTTTTGTAATAATTAAAAGGATAATTGTTTGTACTTGTACTGCACCATCGAATATCCTTTGGAGTACATAATCGTTTTTTGAACTAAATCTAAACACTCGAATGGTCCGATTTAAATCCCAATTGGAGAAGAAAACGATATTACTTAGGAAAATTTCATAAGAAGATTTAAGCACATTGGATAAAAGTATGCTATAAATAAATGTATTGTTAATGATCGTATATGCGAATTTAAGGTAGTGATTGAATTTGTTACTGTTGGAACAATCATAAAAAGTATACCAATCCGAAGTGTTAAAAGTTGTTTATCCATAGTTGAATCTCGCCCGAAAAATTTCTTCGGGATTACTTCGTAACAAATAGCATCGTGCATGTACTTCACACAATGTCAGAGATCGAATTAATTTTATTATGCATTTTTAAGCATTCGAGAACGCGTACAGAGATATGAAATGTAACATTCTACTTGTACTAAGCCTAAGATAATGTAAAATCTTTATTTTATACGTATTTTTCCTTAGGATAACATCAAATTAGTATTGATATTACGTGTAAAAGCGATTTATAATAATTTTTGCAATAGTGATACAAAGTTGTTAAATTATTAATAGATGAATCTATTTGACGTCATCGTGGGAAATTGTGGAATTATTGCAAAAATTTGTATGAGTACTATTGTTAGAGATGTTAAACAGCAAACGCCGTATTATTAAAAAGTGGAGTTTTAGATTTCTAATTTAGAATTATGATGTAATCTACACAACTAAATTACTGATATTTGACGTAAAAATTAATTTTCTCTTGTCTTAGATATTCAAAAGAGGTCTCTTAAAGTTAAAATCTTTATTAACAGAACATTTAATTACATACCATATAATTATAAGATGGTACAGAAAATATTGCTTTGTAAGATATTAATTTATTATAAAAGAGTGAACACTAGTAGACAAATATTGGCAATATTCTACTTTGAAGAAATATATACTTATTATCATTGATACTAAAAAGAAACATGAATCTCATCGAAGAGTATTGACAATTCTGATATAATATATATATGTATATTTCAAGAAATATTAATTAAAAAAATATAGTAGAAGTATAGTTGTAATAATAAATTACCCTAAGTAAATGTTATTATTAGAAGCATTATGAAAAAAAAGTAAGCGTTAGTGACATAAAAATACTCATGCTGACAAATATAATACTAATTACGACAATAATATGGGATATTAATATTCCAAACATCGTATAAGAATAACATTTATTTATAACATTTATTATACCAATCGGTTAATTAAAACATACTAATGAAGTATTGTAATCGCGTGTTTTCTAACAGAACACGGCACATACTCAAATATCTCTAACAATACGAATTGTAGAAATCTTTTTTATAATCGTGTATCAAGGTAATCGTAAATTGTATACAATTTTGTGTAGAAATTATTCACAGAAATCGATTATCTATATCTATACACAGTGAGTCACCTAAGAATTTGAACTGAAATATTTCCTATTACTTCAAGGAGGATATATTTTGATGTTTCTAACTTTTCTGTAGGTGAACACGTAAAGCTCATGTGGAGATCAACTTTGCCATTTTAGACGGAATCATATATTTTTTTAATAGATTTTACAGCATCGAAATTATTTCAGCTCAAACTCCTAGACGACTCACACTGTACAGTAACAAATTGTTTTTGAATAACAGACTTTAAAGACCAAGGGAATGAAGTTTTAATATATACAAGCAGGTTGTCAAAATAAACGCAAGCGCGTTATAAAATTATTTTTAAACGATAAGAAGATAATGACAGTTCTCCAACGGGGAACCATAATGTGATATAATTATGCAGGAAATAGCGCGTAATTACGAGTCTCCATAGTGTACGATAACCGAGTTACATCGTTTATGAGCAGGATAATTAAGAAAGGATTACTCTGCTCTATCGTAGTTCGAATAGAAAATAAACGAAAATATAAATAACCAAGATTATCTTTCATTACTTCGAACTCTTTCATAGTATTTCATAGTATTCATAGTCCAACAACGTGAATATGTCACAGGTAAATCGAGGAGCATGAAGATTAAAAATAAAAAGAAAATATCGAATGAAATATCCTATAAATTCGTAAACACGCGCAATTCACAACCGCTCGTAACTTCGCTCAATCAATGAACTTGCACGTCTGAACAATCGTTTTCCGGTCAAGGACGGATCGACGATGGTTGATTTCCTTCCTGGTTGCAATTCATCGATCTCGATCATCTCGTAACGGTGTGTTATAATTTGCCAAACAGATTAGAAGGGTTTTGTCGAGCCTCGTTCCGTCCAATTAACACCATCGATACGCCTTGAAAATATTTTGTCCCCTCGAATCGAATCCCATTGCACTGGCCAAAATCGAACGACGAACGCGCGCGATTCATACGCAACAAAGACAAAAGAAAAAGAAGAAAAGAAGTAGAAAAAGTACGTCTGATAATGAAGTTTAATTTCTGTTTTCAGATTAGCATGAATGTCTTCGGGCAGAGAGGGGAAAAAATTATAAGTGGTGTTAAGTAGCGACGGCAGGTGAAAATGGAGTTGGACAATAAATTAGCACAAGTCGTTGGTGAGGTACAGTTACGAGTCTATATAGAAGACTGGCAAACCGAGTTGCTCGATCATTCATCTTTGAATATCGTGGAAGATGATACGCGCATTTATCTCGCTGTTTTTAGCGAGTCTGTCGATCGTCTCGGTCTTACCCCAAGTGACGTCATATGCAAAAGTGTCGAAGAATGGTCAAGAAGAACCGCAAGCAGGCAACGATCCGTGGATCGTCAGGTTAGATCACATCGATCGGTAGACCGGTGAATTTCTACGCGAGTTCGTGTTTCTCGCGAGCACGCGTTTAATCGTACAAATTTGTTTCGCTCTCTGAAGTTTTGTCTAACAAGTACTTTGCTCTGGATATTTTAGATATTTCTATGTATCACGACCATTTTGTATATTATCATTTTTGCATATTAGAATTTCCCATAAGTATATGAATGTTCGTGATCTAGGGATGAATTGGAAAATGAGTAAACGTTTGAGTTTATATGTTTCTCTTCTCCTTTTTTTCGGTTTATATAAATAGATGTTTCATATCACGTGATTCTACGTAAAAGTACAGTATCAGACTAATATTGTATTTTTGCTTGTTTCTATGCAACGAAGAAATGGAACGGAAGCGGAAGGTAGGAGTATCAAGAACATCGCGATCACTATGTCGCCGGTTTATATTTCACCGAAAATCCAGAATCTGAGGAACGGCGAAGCGATCAACTATTCCCCTGGTAGAAGGTGTGAGAGAGAATTTGAAGATTGTACGAATTTGGAAAGGAGAAACATTTGAAGATTTGAATCTGTTTAAACGCTCCGATATTAATAAAGTTTAAGTTTAGTACAGAATTTATACTTGAAGAAAATTCACCGATTCGTGTTTAAATTGGAAAAAACGAATTTAGGAACAGTGCACAAAGATTGAACTTTATATTTATTTTTGAATAATAAAATGGAAGCTTGAGAAAATCTAAAGAGACGCGAAAAGCTGAATTTCTAAATAAATTCCTGGCGAACTGGAGCGTTTGAAGTCAAATATAAATTGTTTCTCGAGTACGTTCCGTAACTTCTTAATGCCTTTTCTTCGCATTTTCCTACATTGTTCCATATTTCTCTTCGAAACACCCTTTTTACGCTTTCTAATTTATAGATACTCGACGTTGGACCACGAATTAATAGCACAATTGAACGCAAAGAAACAGATTCAGGATAGATACCATCCACCACCGCTGCTTAACTACAAATCCAAGAAAGAACCATCGAAAGACACGGAAGACAGTTCGAAACCTTCGAGTGGCCCGAATGGTCCACCGACCGGTCCATCGTCTTCGGGTATGTTTGAATTTTCTAATCCAACGTTTTCAGAGGGCCACGACTATAAGCCGCTGGATTACCCGAGCAGTAAGCCGATTTCAAAGCCGCCGGATTACCTCAGTGACAAACCGATCTCCAAGCCAATGTCCATGGACGATTACGCAGATTCTGAGATAAGCGACAAGGTACTTTGAATATCAAAACATCATCCTACTTTCCTTTTAGTAATGAAGGAAAGCTTACTTCTGAAAGTACCTACGTATCCACTATTTCCTTCTACGAAGCTATATCCGTGGATCACTAAGAGATGAGTTAGATAAATCGTTAAATTGATCTATAGCTGAGTAAATGATAAATTAATCGATAATCAACTTTAATGGGGTACTTCTTCGTATCGAACTCGTCTTTGTTGAAAAACTGCGCGAGGAGAATCAGAATAATTATTATAATTACGATCTATACATATATCACTGCAATTTTTTCCAAACATTTTTAATTAACAATTTTCCTGTATATATATATATATATATATATATATATATATATATATATATATATATACGTACGTTGTAGCGGAATCTCGCACGACTACAAAATTCTGATGAGATTTTCGTTTCATTGATCAACGATTAATAAGTTATCAGGTATACCATGGATGAAAAATTCACTCGGGAAAAGAACACCGTTTCCTAAATTCCATCGTACATAAGCTTCGATCCTAAAACTTCCCGATATCCCAACTTCAATTCCAGCGAAGCAGTCGCACCGCGTCGCCGAAGCTCACGTAAATCATCGTTTTCAGCCACCAGATTCCTACAAACCGGATTCCTACTTCGCGTCCCACGACCATGACTCCTCCGACTACTCCGACAATCCGCCCGACACGTCTTACAACAATGACGCAGCACCGAAACCGATCAAGTATTCCGGCCATTTGGATCATCCTCCCTTCAACGACGACGACAACAACGACGACGACTCTTATGGCCAGCATCACGACTTCCATCACGAGGTGATCTACGATCACATTCCTGAATACCACGAGCACCAGACAATGGCACCAGAAATGAACGATCAAAGACTGAACAAGAGGCCGTATTCGTATTACTACGTAGGCAAGAAGCTTTGGTACGTTCCACTGTACTTCAGCATTTATTTTATCATCTACATCGCGGCTCTGGTGTTGAAGAGCATCGCCAGACACAAGATCACGTTCCCTGAGCATCTAGCGGATGCTGTGACGCATACAAGATCGTACAGTGATTTTAGTTGGTGGGATTTTGCAGGAGAAACGCTGCAGAGTATCGAGAGCTTCGTCGACAAGTATGGAAAGATTTCTTAGGGTATTTTTATCGATCGTTTGCGGATCGAGGATCGATTTAGAGTGTTGAGATAGCAATTAAGTTGATGTTGTTGGAATATAGTCGATAAGTATATAGTTAAGTATGTTATCGGTTTGCTAAGGATATACAGTAGCTATTTGTTGTACATCGTTGTTACTTGTCGTTATACATCTACGTATTAATCGATTAGGTGAGAGTAGAGTGAGAGTCAAAAGTGAGTATACACCAAAAGAGAAAAGAAAAAGTTTCGTATAATAGTGATTTATTTATATATTTACCTTTCGTCCGATGAACGAAAGACTGCAAGTACTCGTGCTCTCTGTCACATAGATCGTTTGTTAATAGAAAATTAATCGAGTCAAGAATTGTTCTTGAACAGGCGATGATACATATTTTTTATTTATAAAATGACAGTAAACAATAGCATAACGTAGACCTTTCGTAGAGCTTAGACCGTAATACATTGATTTGGAGCTACTCTACGGTACGAGCAGTGATTTTGTGCGTGTACGTGTAAATATTATTTTATAGTCAAGTCTTGTAAATATCGAAAAGCGCTTCTAATAGACTATTTATTTAAAAGTTATACAGAACTCTGTTCATTAGCACAAATATAACGTTACAGATAATTTGGCAATTTGTGATTTCTGGGTACATGTAAAATTAAGAGTTGGCAACGCGCATTCGGCAAATCGTCGTACCATCTCAGTTCTAAAAAATGACCTGTAAACGCAATAAAAATCTACAAAGAAAATTTCACATTCACCAAGGAATTTCCTCCCAGCGATCCATCCGACCGAATCCATCGAGAGTTCGTAAAACGACAGCGTTGGTCGAATACCGAAAAATATAGATATATTTCCGAATAACGAATTAACGTAAGTGAGGAATAAGATTTAATACGTTCGGATGTATTCATTGCTAAATAGTTAGCGTATCTCTGTAAATGTTTTCGTTAAAGTGTCTAATTATATATGTATAGCGAATGTCGTTATAACATTTACTGTATCAACGATTAATAGAAACAGGCTGGAAAATAAATTTTCTCAATTGCTCGAATAACATCGAATAAACATCGTATGGACATTTGCCGCGCACTTGGTTCCTAAATTCCCAAGGAACAAGCGTGGTCGGATATGACTGTTTCTTACGATCGCGCCACGAGCGGTGGCGCAGGTTTTTGGCGGGATAACAAGCCGGAATTTGTCAGTATCGGTGGAATGGAAAGAATTACTGGAAACGATACGAGAATTCCGATGGTCTCGCATTCCGATTGACCAATTACGCCATTTCGACCAAATCTTATCCCTGCTTTCTTTCCACGCATGATTCCCTTGTTTCATCGCGTACAGAGAATACAAAGTTCCCTTTCGTATCACACATTTCGCAGACTTCTTGTGTACTCGCGTTGCGTTTTATACGTAGAGCGAGAACACTCTGTCATGTCGGGAATTCTCTTTCTCACGTTTCAGAGGGAAAAATGTAAAATTGCGACGCGCTTCATGGAAAGTGAATATTTATCGATTTTATTTTGAGTTTCTTTCTCCTGCTGCCTCTTGTACAACGACGAATCGGGAATTCGACAAGATAAAGCTGCAGGTTATTGGTAATGGGAGAAAATTTTACGACTCTTTAAATATAGAAATTCTCAACGATATAGTAATCGATATAAAATAATTGATTTGTACAATTCGTTCGTCGAACTTCATTGACCAACAGTTATTATCCGAGTTGTCGTTCCGTGAACATCGATCAAAAATAATATCGGTTGAATGCTGCGAGTGAATTGCGATCAAATCTTTCGATATATCGATGAATTATTCTAATTAACTCGTTACCGAACGGTTCTTTAGGTTGAGCGATATTTATCATGGTTTTACATTTTTATATTTACTGTTCTCGGAATTTCAGGATTTTCGAATACGTAGATTCTTCCGAAACGTGGCTCGCTGGATCTTCCGACTCTTCGTCTACGTGCATTCTTTCATATTAATGGAGAAAAAGAGATCGGAACGCCTGTTTCTCTCCCAACACGCGCAGGGTTGTCCAGCGACGAAACAAAAGACATCCTTCGCTCGTTTGGACGAATGCAAACTCGTTGGATGGTTCGACAAAGTCGAGCACCACGCCCCATTCTAACTGAACCAGCATCAAGCAAAAACATTTGCCGCAATTATCGCCGATTTAGAGTATTGTTTCAACGGGACTTGTTTAAGAACTTGCTAATCGCCTGACCTAATACAGTAGAAGGATGTATCTCGGCTAACTGACCCGAACTTGGTGTTTCCTTTGCCTAGATACCTGCCACGGTCGCGTTCTGTCAGCAGCATCAAAAATTCCATCCTTCTCAAAGAAACTTTCCGTCGATTACGGTAGAAAACAGCTAAACGCTCAAATTGACTGAAACAACGACGATATCGCTCGGACGACTGCTTTTGCCTGGATCAGCGATGTTCAATCTTTTTCGCTAAAATTCTGCCACACCCGCGAGAAATATATTTGCTCGGAGACGGAGCATTTACAGCGGACGACTACTCTTGTATCTGACGATCTTCTTTCGACGAAGATTCAAGAGGAGCAGCTCTTTGATACGTCGCCTAGCCTATAGCAGTTAGATAGATTCTTCAGGTTTTGTCTCAAAAGTGACATTATAAAAGGAATTATGTAAAGAGACTTTAAGTAATATTATAGAATTATGTAACAACGTTTGTGTATTTTGCTTTGCTTTTCATACTCTTATAACCAACATTGCTTGTAACGTTTATATGTTACGTCGATTAAGAAGGAAATAATTGTTCAAGAAATCAGTTCAAACTATCTGTTAACGCTTACGCCCGACTTTCTACTTTGTAAATGTTTGCCTTGTCGAACTTTTGTTTACTTATAATTATAACGCTTGTAATTGGGTATACAGGGTGTTCCGCGTAACGCGACTCACCGTTCTTCTGCCATTCGCAGGTATACAAAACAAGATGTTTTACAGATAAATGTTTATAGATTACCGTACACTTTATTCTAACGTCGTTCAAATCTTTTGCAGAAGTCTGAACGAGCTGTTAGAACTGGCTGGATGTTACAACTCTACACGCTGTAGTAATTTTCTTTATCCGAAATGTGAATAATTCTGGAGTGTAACTACGAGTGAAATATTTGCATCGAGTTAATAAAAGTATCACGTGATATGCTTTGTGAATCTGTCGTAAAGTCTTCTCGAACCTCGCGAAAAAAGGACGTGTGGTCCTATTTATGTTAGCCATGACGACCTCTGTTTCACTACGAAGACAGAGTATTTTTGGAATATCTTTTCTGCACGCTCGACGCTCTTAAAATATAGTTGGAAATCTCTGTTCTTACATCCACAAGTTGCAGAAAAATAGCGAATCGAGTTACGCGGTACACCCTGTATATTGAACTCCATTTTACATCTATGCGTAAATGTATCGAAATCGGAAGAACCCGTTAAATTCATATTTTTCTAGATCACTTAATTATATGTCACGCGAAAAAATTACTGCTTCATCATTACTGCACACAAATATTTCTTATGTATTTTAAATACATCGATAAATACTGCATCGATTAATATACCTACTCCACTTTACAATTGATCTCTTCTATACATACACATCCATACATTTTTATTTATAAATTTACGTGCCTTGGTTTCTATACAATTTCCATGAAATTAATTTGACATTTGAGAAAGATATTTATTATATAACAATATTTATTTCTCTTAGAAAACTACATCGTTGCTGTAATACAAAAAGAAAAGAAGAAGAAGAACAACTGGAGCATCGATTTACAAGACAATTCACTGATTAATAAAAAAAATATAACGAGCTGATATACGAGTCAATATATCTGAGAAGTTAAACCGATCAACTGGCTCCGCTTTTTACCAATTTCTCAGTTTCATTGCGTAAGTTGAACAGCTATATCTAACTTTAAAAAAAAAACAGGCTACTTACGTTCCATAGCTTCGTGGCAAAGAAAATGACATAAACGATAGTAAATTGCGCAAGGTAATCTTAAAAAATAGTATTTGCAACCTCGTCGCGTGTCTACGCTTAGAATAATAGAAACTTTATCAGGTCCAAATTTAACCGATCACCGTTTAAACGCCAGAACAAGAAAATCGACGTGCAAATAGATCTTTCACTGCGCGCCAGATCCAACCAAAACGAAGCTCAACCGACTTAATCGCACTAAATCGTAACAGCCCCATGGAAAAGTCGAACGGTCTGATTAAAAAATCAAATACGGAGACACGATAATACGATCGTCCGAAATGATCAATCATCTATAACCGAATTTACGTCTGAAATGCTCCTAGACGACGCGACGACGTACGCAAGAGTTGTAACAATTAGGGCTTTTAGCGCTGCACGTTGGATTTGCTTAACGTTCCTGGTGATACAGTTACCGGTAACCCAACAGAGTATGTTTGAACTGGACCCACGAATCGTTCAGTCGTTCCTTGGAGTTTATCAACGACGGTTCCTCGGCCGAGGTTCTCGTCGTGTGACACTCGCCTCTGAAACCACGGGGCAAACATCTGAAAACGTGTACGCACGTTCCATGTGTTTGGAGATCGATGAACTCGCGACCATCGTCCACGGGGAATGAACGTTCGTATCGAGGAATCGGCCAGTGGTGAGTCATTGTCGTTTCCATGAATCGACAAAGATAGAGTGAAGGAGAAGTGTATATAGAGACACGTGTTGACGGATGAGAGGAACAGGACGTGTCATTCTTCGAGCAACGAGGGTCCCTTGAAGAATTTGCTGCCGTCGAACAGTACAATTATGGGTAGATATCGTTGGATATAGTAGATGCACAGATTCCATGTAAATCGCTAAAGTGTCCAGGATCAATGTAGGAATTTTCAGTAATAATTGATCGCTGTTCAATCGCAAAACGGTCACGGCGTGAAGCATAATGATATAACGTATTTTGATGTGAACTGTGGCTGTAGAAATTCTACGAGCAGGTGCGAAAATTAACGTGTAGCAATAATCTGATAATAATCTATGGCTGTTGAGAAACGTGAAACGGCACCGATGAGAGTCATTATAGTACAGCGATCTGTGATATTTAACGCGTAGATGTACAGATTTCACGCAGAGTGCGATAATCAACCTGGAAATCTGTAGTAACCCTTTTATCGCTGTTCTAAACAGTTGAAACACTAACGGCGTGATATATCGTACGGTAGTTTGTTAAACGTACGAACCGTAGATGTACAGATTCTATGTAAATGATGCAAGTGCGATGAAGATGGTAACCTTGTTGCTGTTCTAAGAAAAATCTTGTTGTATATTTCAGACAGAGTACAAACAAATTTAGTCTATCACTGTCTTCTGCTTCTTGTTTGCGTTTCCCATGCCTCAATGAGTGAATCGACTTTAGACGAAATCGAAACACTTCCGGAGATCAAGAAATACGAAGACGCTTCAACGCTCGGCACTGCTGTACAGGCATACAGGTTTTCTTTACATGGAAGAATTATTTTTGTGAAATTATTCCTCTATATAATTGATATTCAGTCGATTAAATTCGAAGCGTTGGAGCGAGGTTAATAAACATTTATTTTCTCTGACTTTCGATTAGATATCCAAGGATGTATCGGCGCGGTTACCACGAGGACCACGGGTCCATGTATAAGGATGACCACGATGATCATCACGACGATCATATGAAAGACGAGGAACAGGCTATGAAAGCCATGGGGAATGCAAAATCTGATTATTGGGGCGGTTACTATGATTTTCTGATAAACGAGGGTAGTTATAAATTCTGGGCCGTGTTTCAAGTAAGTTTCGATCAATTCTTATTAGATTGTTATACACTTGCTGGCCTTAGGTATTATACGACACACGATTCGTCACATTTGTTAAGAAACCTTGAACGTTTCAAAGGGAAACTTTACGATAACATCGGAACGAGAAATCGTATCAAAGACATATCATTTTTTCGGTATTTTACTCGAAGTAATAGAATTTCAATTGAATACGGAAATTCATAGAAACTGTTAACAGCAATTAGATGCAATCGCAAAGCATTTTCGCAAAAGCATTTTCAAGTCGACCGTATGAAACGCATTACTGTGCAATGTACGTTTATATGGAGTTGCGCGCGTTCTTCGCATTCCGCGCTCATTCGCGTCACGAATTCGATCGAGATTAGCCGTATCAACTAGGAGAGCCGTGATAGAATATGTAGGTATGTTAAAAATATTCGTACCAAATAAGGCGTTTGTCGAAATTTTTCAGAGCATTTAACGCTCGTCGGTGATTGTTAACGTGTAACTGTAATGCTCCATTTCCACGCGCAAAACTGTTGAAAACCGTTACGATTAAATTTACAACGCTGGAAATTAAATTACCGGATTTTAATTAATTGTATAGAGTTAAGGAGACTTTCTGCATTTTGTAATTAAAAATTTGTTCTTTCCCAGCCGCTCTATTAATCAAGAGTACTAATGTTCGTAAGAGACACAATTAACGCGACGATGCAAGGTTTGTAGAATCCACGATACAAAAATTCGTTTACTTTGTAATTTCATTTATCGTTTTGGTACTCCGGCACCTCTTTGAAAATACACTTGGCGCTGCTCGAAATTCGAACGTTCGCCCGATTCGTTTGCACTTATTATCAAATATTTATACCAACGCTAACTTTTATAGAAATGAAAAAGAAAAGAACGAGATCGAGAGTATTAGTCGCATAACGTTGGTTTCGACCTTCCACCTCTGAAGAACTTGGTGCAATTCGCTATTTCGTTCGTTGTATAGTAATGCATTTTGTATAGTAGAAATATAGTAGAATATAGAACGAGTATAAGATACAAAACATCTCGAGAGATATAAAACACAAAAAGAGAACGATTTAACATGGAAAATAACGCAACTAAATAAATGCGCTCTTTAACAGCTTGCCACCGCAGCTCTTCTCATCTATAGCGGCTTCGCGGCGCTTTATTACGCCAAGGTAAATCCGCCAACGATAGACGACGAGTTCGACGATATTTTACGTCGACGGAAGCGTAGAGCATTGTCCATCTTCCCGCGAGATAAATCATTCTGCGGTTTGGACAGTGCCACTTTTCAGAGGATAATCGACGCGGTTGCCAGAGAAATTCACTGACGAAGAAGAGCCTACCTTTATCTAACTTGACTTATATAGGAAATAATATATGTATAATAATTTTGCAATAATATTTTGAAAAGATTGAAATCGTGCGATCGATGAAAGTGATTGGAGAAAAGAAAAGGAACTGTTTCAAATTGGACATTTCATGGAAGATTTGTTATATTAGAAACATTAAAATTACAGATACGTATCCTTTTCTAATCGATTTAAGAAAAAGTATGTCTTTATGCTTCTCTTTCTGTTATTTAATGTAACAGAAGAGCATTGCCTTGCATGTTCTTCTTATCGTGTTTGTAATTAATTTATAACAATTATGTTAAATTATATTGTAATTTGTACATATATGTAACAATTATATGTATATGTGTCATATTGTCGATGCAACTTGTGTACGTTGCTTTTCTGCAGATTTCTTTACCGTCACGAACGCAACGCGTGAGAAGATAGTTATCCTTCAACTCGTACCGCGTAACGTTTGCAACACGTTGAAATACAAAAAGACAGAACGATAACAACCTGAAACCGTAAACTTCCTTGATAATCTTGCAGCTTATCGTCATTAACTTATTCTAAATCTTCTCATCGACAGCAACTTTCGCATATACTTTCGCTCGTACGCGTGTTATTACGAGGCGCATATTTCAGGAAAAGTATTCACACAGAACGTCGATAACGTACATACGTTTACGATAAATACACCTTCTAGTTGCTGTACAGGTGTTTTCAGATCGATTGAAAATTTCACCAATACAACATGACGGTGGGCGTCGTATCTCGCAACGTAGTATCGATAAAATTTCAAACAGTACAGAACGTGTGGAAACAAAATTTTTACGAGTCGTCGAGATACTTTGATGAGCTGCACGTTCACGTTTGACTAATGGAAAAGAAGCAAACTCGCTGGTGGCAATTTGTCGAAAGCGACAAGATCCAGCATCAAGGCCATCGCGTGCCATTGCGTGTCGAGGACACGCAACAATACGTTCTCGCGCTGAATGAGACATCTCGAGCTTGAAATTAAGCGATCCACCGATTAATATCGTCTTATTAAACGATTTCGCGGCTCGTGTAAATTATCGCGGTAAGCACGGGTTTACGGCTGGAAGCCGACGAAGCCGGGACTTGTGGGAAAAAAGCAAAGAGGATAGCGGAGATTTTACCGGGCGATTCGAGTGTCACGCGCTCGCTCACAGAACCGTCCTGTGGTAGCTGAAGGTTAAAATGTATGCGCGAAAGGATCAAAACGTAATAAAAATCGCCTGAAAAAATGTCGACCGATAAATCAACGGTGGCCGTCGTGCCAGCCGTACGTATGCATCCTCGTGTCTATACGAGTTTTATATGTGAACACGTACGCGCGCGATACGCGCGGTTCAACCTCGCAGGCAAATTTTCTTGTCGAACAACGTAACGTAACGAGAGGCCCTCGAGCACCTTTTCGGAAGAACAGGAGCGTACGAACCGTGGTACTCGAGTTTCTGGATCATTCGATCGCGCGATCGATAGAGGTACACGTTCTTGCTCGTTTAGCTGCAAAGGTTTGCGACAAAGGAGCTCGTAGCTTCTCCATATGTATCTACACAGCTTGAAATTGAACGTGTAGAATCGTCATAATGTAACGAATGTTCGAAAAACGGGAAGTTATGTATCGTATTATATCGACGCCAGTGTTACCAGGTTCGATCAAATGACAGGCTTCAAAATTTTATTTAAGATCGTACATTCGTTGTTGTTTGTTTCGTTCGTCCAACTTTATGTAAATTCTTATATTGTCTGATTGATCAGTTTCTCAACTTTCGTTAATAGAAGAATTTACCTAAAGTTGGACGAACGAAAGAAACGACAACGACAGCTACAATTTTACGTTAAATTTTGAAATCGGTTATTTGTCCTGATTAAGTGGTAAGGTTAGTGTTGAATTAGGTGGCAAAGCGAACATGCTTTAGAAATCGTTAAATTTTCTTAGACGAGTTTCCGTCTGGAAAAATATCTAACGAGTTTGACGACAAGTCGTATTGTCTCCTTTTAGCTTTTCCATATTTGGGGATAATTAAACGAAGAATGAATGCCTCTGGAAGCTGCTATCATTTTATAATAGCCCGGAAGAGCGAAGAATCTGGTATTAAATAAATCTTAGGCGGCTTTCTAACGTATTTAGTTGATTTTAGTGCAGGTTTAAAACTACCGTCGAGACACAGAGGGTCAAAGTAATCAGAACCAGCTCGTACTATATACGAACACTTTTATAGCGCTCTCTTTGCTCGAGACTTTTATTTTCCGCTATCTTTAGCGAGAAATATTTCACCGCGTATAATTGTACGGCGATTATAAGACTATTCACGTTCCGCTAAAAACGTAAAAAGGAAACACCATCTCTCTTTCCCTCGAAGCGTAATGAAACGGTTGAAACGTTCTTAGATCCTTCAACAACGGCCAAGGCAAAGTCGTATGATTTTAACGATCCTTCCACCTCTCTCTCTCTCTTTCTCTCTCTTTCTCTGAAGTAAATCGATTATGTGAGAAAACCAGTCAAGACACCATTCTTCGAGGTATCTACGTTAAGTGGAGATTCTTATACATCAGAGTTATGTCCGCGTAAATATGAAAAAGACCAACGAAGGTTTCTAGCGTACCAGTAATATCAATATCAAACATGACACGGCGCTTCTGATATTTATGCAACCGGAATTATAAACAATTCTTCTACTACCTTCGCCATACGTGCAAATCAGCGAAATGTACATACGTGTGTAGGATCTAAAATATTCTCTACCAGTCAGTGTAAACATTCTGCTCGCAAAGTGTTTGCCGTTTACTCGCTGACAGACAAATTCTTGGAAAAAATTATCTTCTCCCGTAACGATCGCGTATTGATAGACGCGTGCGTGTTTCGTCGGTAGATGAACAAATAATAATAGTAATACGAGAAAGAATAATAAAAACCAACCCGCAAGGGGTAGTTACCTGGTAAACTACACGGGCTTAGCAAACCCGCGGACCCTAGCTGCGTAACATGTTTCTCCAATTCCAAGATATTTCCAACGATTTTCAAACGTTGACAATCCTCCGTTGCGATCTATACAAAAATTACGAAAATTCAGATTAGCCACAACGGCGAATAGAACGAAGTTTCGACTACACGTAATCGCGAACTCCTCCTTGCTCGTCCTAATCGATAATCGACAATAGCGCGAGATTTAACGTGTCTGATCGAGGCTCGTTAGATGGAAGCTTGCGAGGGACGCTCTATACGCGCCAATATCATGGGAATGTAACGTAAAATCGTCCTGTTTCACTGTTACTTGCGAACGAAGGAAACTGATGGAATATACGAAAAAATAGCTGCAAAAAGTAGCTACAAAAGGCATTTCCGCGTGGTCGTGTTTGCTACAGCAATTGCATACCAGCCAACGAAATTCAGGTATATGAAATTTCCTACAGTTTAATATTTCATACGATTACAAGCGTTTGATCGCGTAAAAATGAGATGTGCATATAAAATATGATAAAAACGCGCTTCGTCGAAAACGAAGGCTACGTGCAAATACTTTTTCCAGCCATCGTACGTTATAGCCCAATATATCCCACGTAATACGTTCCATTGATACTTATCAAGCTCGAATCAACATCCACCGACGAATAAGCTTTCTATACACGAACGAAAACCCTTTGGTACTCCGGAGGACCACGTGATCGGGACAAGAAAGCCCTTGTTGCGGTCAAGAACGGAATATATTAATCGCGACGGTCACCGAACCCTCCTTGGTTCGGAGCGCGCAAGCAATTAGAAATTGAGTTATATTTCTTGCGCTTGCCGGTGAATAAATTTCATCGATCGTCGTGGACGGCGTTCGTCGTGCAAGAAATATATTAACCATGGTGAGTCGGTCGAGAGTCCTGCGATCGTCGGCGAATATTTCAGCCGGAAAGATAGGGGAGAAGGATCCGATACGGCCCTGCAAAAATCACCCACCCAGCGTATTCACCAACGCATTCCGCCACGTAGCCGGCTGCAAGGGGGTACCTACGGCCAAAGTACCGCAGTTATGCGTGCCTCTGCACCGGATAAAAGTTTATTCGAATAATCAGCGACCAATGAAATTTCCTTTGTTATTCGTTGATTCGTTATTTTTCATCGAATTTATGCATATCGTATTCGTTACTGGTTCGCTCGATGCTCTTTCGTCTTTCTTTAACATATTCCTTTTATCGATATAACGTAATATAAATAGACAGAATTTCGGAATTCTAGAATCGATAAGGAAGATATTTATCGTACGATTTATTCGCATATAAAGATCATTGCCACGTTGAATATTTAGTACGGCAAAACGTTGAGCAATCGCGCAACAGCTTTAACTTTCTTGTCACTTTATCCTCTTCTTTTCAACTTCGCTGGGGAAACGGTTTATTCTGTGGGAAACTGTACCTTCCAAGGGATTTGATCGAACGCACGATATTCTTCCGCAACCTCGTGGGAAATTGGCAAAAAAGAGGAGGACTAAGCTTACGCGAAACGACCTGACTTTTGCATAACGCGATCCACGGCCATCTCGCAGAGTAGCTAACCAGCCAGCGGGTAAAACGAAAGACGGTTTGAACCTCTTTTTTCCCATCCTACCCTTTTTGTTTCGCTTGCCTCGGCTTTTATTTTACGAACAGAAATTTTTCAAATAAATCTCCGACCGCGGGGGGAAACGGTAGGGGATAAAAACCGCATAAAAACTGTTATTTACTGCAGAGGAGCGCATCAACGAGCGTCGATAATTCTCGCGTGGACCGAACTCTCGCCACGGCGAGAGATGATACGCGATGATAATGGCGCGTTGCACGGCGAAACGCGAAATCGAGCGGTGATCGCGAGCGCCCCAAAGGCGATCGTGGTCATTAACCGGGGACCATTTTGCGGAAAAGGTTGCTGCTCCAAAGGGGAAAATGTCCTACGAACGCCGAAAGCAATGTACGCTCTCTTGTACCACCCGACCTAACTACCCTTTAATCCTTGCAGGCATAGTCTTCCTATTTCGTAACGCGTGTAACTCGTATTCTGTAATATCGCATACACATAAGCAGATTATGGATATTTTTACGAACGTACCTTGAAGAAGTAGCGCTTGAATGGTAATTTTAAGTATTATGTGTTACAAGATGCAGATATCTTGTGTGCTGTTTAAATATTTCATACATTTTTGCATATTACTCGCGTTCTATAGATTTCTGTACGTTTAAATTATAGTCCATCGGATTTTTATTTATAAATTACATTTATCGCATAGTTAAGGATAAAATAAATTACATAAACATTCGTTGGTATATTTATATTTAACTCGCAATGGATAGCAACTAAAAATTGTATTTACGAAAGGTAAACTACGTGGAATTCGAAAGTTGCGGAGAAAAAAGTATAAAGAAGATTATTCCGTAATTTTGTAGCACGTAAACTGATATTTTTCATCGAGCGTTACTTCGAAGGGTTTTGTAGAAGAACAACGAGCACGGAAAAACTTTTGGACTTTGTAGGCAAAATTGAGAGGGAATTAATTGAAAACGAATGCTCGGCAAACATGATTCACATAAATTATCATAAGAAACATGTCCAAAGTAGCTTGTAGCTAAATCGTTACAAAAAGTAACGACAGCTACCGATTTACTCAAAATAACCGGTCTTACAAGTTGATGTTCCAAAATGTCTGGCCAAACATTGGTACACCGATATGAAACCGATCGTTGTAAATTATCCATCCACCGGTATTACTTTTAAATTTATCTTTTAATTAGGCCGAACTCTTTCTGTCCAACGAGCAACGTGCAACATTTCTATATACAAGGTGTCTCTGTAGTCAGGTGGTACGAGCGGAATAGTAACTTTTCATGGGAAAAATCGATAAAGAATATAGAAGAAAGTTTCTGCGTTTAACGATCGGTAGATTTTGTTCGTAAATATTGATCGCAGATGAAACGAGGAATAAAAATCGAATGCAAGGAAAACGACCAATGTGACGAATAGTCTACGTTTACGAGGAACATGGAAAAATGCACAGAAGGTCCAAAAATGTACAAAACATAAAGATAGAAGATTCGTGCGCGATTGTAGTCCAATGATAAGCTACAAAGTTTCCAATCAAATAATAATTTCATACGTGTAAAAAGAAAATCCTCATTCTACGTTTTGCATTTATTTTTCCACGGAGAACCATTCCGCGCGCTATTGTATCACAATAGCAGAGACGCTGTGTATAACGAACGAACAATGGATATTTAGCGCCGAAGATTGAATTTGCATGGAGTTTCGGATGAAAATGTTGCAGCACCGATAAAGATGTATGTCGATATCTTAAGATCTTAAAATAACGTTGCACCGTTGCACATGGTAGCGAGGCGAAGGAACGGCATTTAATACCGCGGATAAATCTCTGACACGCGAATAATCTTCCCAGCTCTGAACGTTCTGAATATTTACGATGCATTCTTGGTATTCGACGTTTGAACCTTTCACCGGAAGAAAGGATGAAGGATTCTTCGCGTTAATGCAATTATAGTAAAGAGTTGCAAGACCAGAAGTCCACGGTTTTCGAATACTCCGGATAAATCTTGCGAGTCTGATAAACAGGAGGAACAAGGAGGAGGAGAAGGAAGAGGAGGAAGTTTTTCGTTTAAGAAGCATGCATCGCTAATGTTCAAAGAGATACGTTTATCGATGCGCGGATTTAAAAATGTTAATACCGATGCATGTACGAATCGGAATTGCAGATAAGATCAGATTATGTCACTGAAGCGAAGAGTGACTTTTAACGGGCTGAATAAGTCGCGTATTAAATTAACAAGCGAGAAGGAGACCGAATTTTTTGGACGGATGCCCTTTATGTTAACAGCGATCGGCGTGTTAAATATTTGCATATTGAATAGAGTCGCGCGATACGAAATAAAATGTACATTGTATATCGAGCATGAAACGGTTCATAAATTAAGAAACACGTACGGTTGGTCGTTCGTTCCTCGCGAGCTTAAATTGATCGCACCAACGCCATTAAATGTTACATTTTGTCGTATAAAGTGTCAATCGTCGAAAACATTGGACGATTCGCGTATATTTAATCTTAGGAAGATTTACAATAGAAATATTCGATGCATCAACGTGTCGCTATTAGTCACGTCATAAATAGAATTTTCATGTGTTCGTTAAAGATATTTTGCCTCGTGGACGTCGCAGAAATGTACGAACTTCGAAACGTCCAATTTTAAGCGAAATTTAGCACGTAAGAACTATACCAAGGTATCGCAAAGAGGACAAGATGTTCGTGAAAACGATCGCGAAGCTACTCGACGAATGGCAAGATATTTTTTTTATTTACTATTTCGCATTCACAATTTGCCCAATTTGGACATTTGGTAGAATTTTTTAGCTGTTTGAGTATCATGTGGGTGGCTACCCCCAGCGGAGTACCATCTGGCAAGATATTACCGAAGAAGAAAGGATAAACACATTCTACGATAATCAACCGGATAATAATGTCAATTTCACGATGAACATGTCGATTTGCAAACGACCCAACAATAGCTCGTTATTTCTCACTATCTCTCCGCTTTACGAATTCTATATCCTGTTTCTTGTTTAACCAGTTAGCTGCTTTTAACGAGTATACTCGTCACGAACAAATGGCGATATTTAGCGTTACAACGAGCGCTGTGGCTAATAAAATTAAAAAGTACAACGGTCGTTTCGTTACAACTTAATTCCACGTTTTAACAGCCACGCAATACTCTGCGTTTGACGAGTATACTCCCTGTCGCCGCTTACTTTTTGCCACGCATTTTAGGTACACGCTTTTCAAAGAGGTCGCGACAGCTAACTGGTTAAATCTTCGAGTCGCTTTTCCTCCATGGTCCACCGTTACGAACCTCTGGATCGTCGACAAGCAAGACTACACCACACAGAG
Organism: Bombus bifarius; assembly: GCF_011952205.1. Classification (NCBI taxonomy): domain Eukaryota; kingdom Metazoa; phylum Arthropoda; class Insecta; order Hymenoptera; family Apidae; genus Bombus; species Bombus bifarius. The sequence goes on along the minus strand of NW_022884495.1, from coordinate 1,845,777 downwards.
AAAAGGCCCGATGCAACGCACAAGCACGAAGATGTTCAACTTGGAAAGCGAATAAATTGCGATCTTCGTCAATAATAAAACTGTCGAAACTTGCTACGTGACAAAGTACACCGGCAGCAACGGCCGAGCGGAAGAAAATGGCGGGACGGGACGAAGTTGCAAGGCAGGAAGCGACTTTTAATATTCTAGATAAATCTTCGACGCGCGAGAGCGAAAGCGAGATGAAGCAAGACGTTGGCGAGGAAGAAGGGGGCCAGGTGTGTGTGTGTGTGTGTGGTAGAGGCCCCACGAAATCGGGGCCCGCGGATAAAAACAGTAATTTATGATGCAATGCTCGGCGGCGATCGATAATTCTCGCGTTGCGAATGCAAGCAGACCGAAATACCGCGGCTTCCCTCTTCCAACGCCGCCCTCTACGCTCGCTACCAGCGTCCTTCTTTTCCTTCTGCTTTTATAGTTAATGATAATAATAATAATGACGATGACGGGGACCGGGGAAGACTCGAACAGGGCGGGCACGTACCGAGAAGTCGTTGGCAACAGCTCGAGCCACCGCGCGCAAAAAGAATTCGTTACGACGGCCACAATGGATATCTATGAGGAGGGGGCGACAGACGGGGTCAGAAATTTCATCCCGATGTGACGTTTAACAGCCAAAAGTACAGAGGACCGATAAATGTGTTATTTACGATGCCCCCCGTTCGAAAACTCACTGTATAATGGCGAATGCGTGTGTTCGCGCGACAGTTGCCTCGATTCGACGACTTTAAGAGACAAATCGAGATAGACGACGTACAGTTCGGGGGCAAAAAATAGGGTGGAACAGGTAGCGAGAATGGGGACGAAAGAAGCCGGCATTGTTAAGTCGCTCTTTCGAGTCGCAGAACACTCTTGGAGAACACTTGGATTTTTGTAGAATTGTTTGAATATTCGATCTGGTCTTGTGCAGTGTTTTCGAACTCTACCGTAACTTCGTCTGTTTTATCTCTTTTGTCTTTTTTTGAAGGTTTTACAGAGAAAGTACGGAAGCAAATGGTATTTGTTAAGGCAGTTAATCGCACTTTGAATCGGTTAGAACGTCGAGTATACTTAAATGCGTGTACGGTGTGTTACGTTATGAGAATGTTTTCTGCGATCTTATCGCACGACTTATTAACCGCAATAAACCTTGCCGTATTATTCAAGTTTTCGATTATGATTATGCGAAGTAGGACCGGTTCGCGTCACGTTGAATAATCGAGGCTCTACCGTACGTTGTGAATTTTATGTTCAACTTGGCAGAGTATTATTCGACTATTTCGATCGGCATAGATCTCCTCGTCGATCCGCTAAGAATTTAATTCCGACGAATTTAAACCTCGTTTCTGACGTTAATTCGCTTCTTCGTACAAGCACAGATCTCCACGTTCGCGTTTATTCAATTTTGCAGGCTTAATGAGTTTAATGACTTGGTCGCTGCAATTCGAGCAGAATATCACGGCAAATTTAAATTTACACGAGATTAATGTACGTAAATCTTATTTAACGAGTTATGCGAGAAGATACTGGTGAAACGAAGATTCCAATTTAGGATATTAGATCGTTGAAAAAAGCGAAGCAAAGCACTGAAAAAATTAAGAGCAAAGGGACGCCCTTTTATTACAACTACGACAATATACGAAAATATAAATCTTTCGATGAGATTGCAACACGTGTTTGAATATTTATGGATGACAGTGTATATGTTGAATGTACACATGTAGTGAAGTTGTAAACCCACAGGCGGAGTTGAGAGTGCAGTATCGCAATAAATTCAAGGATGCGAGCGTGAAGGTGAAGTTTATGGCTACATTGTGGATTATAAAGAGGGAGAAGTTATTAATTGGTGAAGTATCTTTTTTTATCTTTGGCCGGCTACGTGTAATGGATAATAATTTTTTTAATAAATTAAAAGAAATTGAAGTTGATATATTAAAGAGATGTTGAAGTAAGGTTGTTGATTCTCTAATGAATTTGCGATTGTCGTCAATTTGTTTCTGTCGCGGATTACTCGTAATCTCGCGTTGATTAATCGTTTAACATATACGTATTACAATGTGAACGTGATTAATATACGTAAATTATACTCAGAAAGCTCAGCACAAATTTTCATGAAAAATTCGAATTCTTTTATTCCGCTGAGAATCTTTCGTCGGAACGCGTGGCTTTAATTTTCTTCCGCAAAGAAACCTTTGCGAAACCTCGGTACCCGCAAAATTATTTCGATACCTAAATATGCTAATGTTAACTTAAATATAGACTGCCGGCTCGTTTCTTTCCAATAATAGAAAATTGCTAGAGAATTGTTATTCTCGTGGAACTGTTTTTACATCTAAATGAATATTTTCATCTTGCATTGTACGGTCGTAGAGGCAATTTACAAAAAAGACTCGAATTTCTGTAAAACTGTCTCGATGCTTCGTTCTGGCAAATTCTAAAGAAATTTCACTAAAGATCGGAATTCCGATACAATTTTATGTTTTTCTCGATATGAAAGCTTCAATTTCTATTTGAAATTCATTTAACGTTCAAAGTTTACCGCCCGTTTCCATTAATCTTCGCGCTCGTTCGTACGATTTCAATCGGATCGTGCGGATAAGCGACAAGAAGATTCCTACGTTTTTTTTTTTTCTTTTCTCTCGAGTGAAACAAAAGTCCGGAACGTATGACTTATCTTTAAACATACTCGCTTCAAGAGATATAAATGTTCCTGTCTTTCCTCTGCTCGCTTAATGAAGAGCCGAGATATCGTTATATCGAACAGCTGGCAGAAAATTCATTTGCCAGTGACGACGCAAGAAAAGACCCATGCAAGACGTAAAAATTTATTATTCGTCGGACCTACGTGAGGGTCATTTATACGAAGTGTATGATTTATCGATGTGTTTCGATGCGTTCTGAATGAACATCCGATACGCTGAACGACTTTTTGGCCTCTATCCAAAGGGACGGGCGAGAGTCCGTGATTTGTGTGGCCATTTCGTGATTTTAATGCAGAATTCTCGATTAATTTCTTTCTGTTCAAACATCCAGCCAGAAAAAACCAACCAGCCGCATACGAGCTTCTTTTTTAACGTTACAAATGTATCACCGTGAACGAAGATCTACCTCCGAGTTACCCGAACTAATGTTCTTCAACAATTTCATTCTATGTCTCGGTTTATGTCCCACCACCCACGATGGTTGATAAATTTTCTAAAATATTTTGCTGTTTTAAAGTATCAAATTATTACGAAGATGCGTAACTATAAATATACGTACAAGTAATCGGAATAATATCAGAAGTGACATATGGATAAAATTCTAGTTTACTGGAAAATTAATAAAGTTAGATTTTATTAAAAGTTTCTTACTACGAAACGTTGTAAAGCTGGCGAGAAAGTTTTAGAAGCCGACTTTATCCCTTTGAGATGACACTCGACAAGGTGAGCGCGAATCGCGTAAGCTGCAAGTTAGTCGCAAACAAGTAGATAGAATTGCGCGATGCGTAGAGAAATTGCACATCAAAGAAGCCATAGTTCCGGTTGGCACGGCTTGTTCGAGCTTTATTATCCAGCCGCGGCACTCTTAAGCCTTTAATTGGCAAGAAAGGAAAATTACAATGTACAGACGGGGCTGGCCCGAATGGCGATCGCGATCGACTATAAACGACGTGGCGAGTCCACCGCGAGATCTTCGGCCCAGAAGCTACGAATGCAACGAGCGGTAAAACAAAACATTCCTTACGTTCTATGTAATAAATACTGTGACGCGAATATTCTTTGTGCGGGTGGAGGCAAACAGGAGGTGCCAAGATCATCCCCGTCTTTGCAAATAAGTATAAAATAAATAGAGATTGGAGTTAGATTAGAGGTTTCGAGTAAGGAGCAGGTAAAGATTAGGCTGACGATTAAACGTTTTTGTTCGTTGTATCCTTCGCCTTGTTTTATGTCGCAATATGGAAAATAAAATGGGTTTGAGCTCACGGGATCGTTCACGACACCGTATATTTGAAAAACTTTCGTCCATCCCTCGAGCTGCTAGATCTCGTTTATGAATTACGCTTCTCCATTTTTTCGATGGAATGCCGTACCTTTCTTCTTCTTTTTCTTTTTTCCTTTCCCTTTCTTTTTTTTTTTTTTTAGCACCGTGTGCTGTACACGATATAGATCCGAAACGATTCTAAGTGTTTCGGATCTCATCGCTAGTTACAAGCTAAATAACAACGAAATACTTGGGACCGGTGGATCCGTAGGGAACAAAAGTGGCCAGCGGGCATTATGACGGGAAAAACGGTGAGAATGCCAGCCGGAATTTAAGCGGCGCGTTCCGCCGTACCGAGAGTCGGCACGCTTAGAACTTAGTAAATAAACGAGAAACACGCTGTATATAATTGGAAAGGAAGACGGAAAGAGCGGGTTGACGCGCGTAAGAACGCGAGCCGGACGTGGATGCGTGGATAGGGGCCGATAGAAAAACGAGGAACGCGTAAAGAGGGGAAAAATGAGCGCCGGATAAAAAGGATCTCGCGGCGAAACGGAGACGAGCGAGGCGGTAATTACGCCGTGTTGGAACCCTTTGACCATCCTCTCTCACTCTCTCACTCTCTCTCTCTCTCACTCTCTCTCTCTCTCTCTCTCTCTTCAGAGCAAGATGAAACAGAAGCAAATTAAATATCGACGATGGCGGAAAGGAGTGGAAGATCCGCGCGGAATGCCACGCGTTTTCGCGGTCGATAATTCCGTGTCTCATCGACGTTTAAAATTGCTGTCTTCTTGTCCTCGGAACTGGTAAATTGCGTGATCGGATTTCTTGTTGGTACAGAGATAGGTTGTTTTCAATAGAGAAGTATTTCCCTCTTGATTCGCGGGCATTTTATATAGTCGCGTTATGCGCCATTATCCGGTGACATTTCCGTCGGATCCGAAGTTGTAACGTTAACAAAATATGTTCTACACGATTTACAGGGAATTACTTTGTAGCGTTAATTTCCCAACGTTATTGAAATCTTCGTTGCTTTATATTTCAATTTTCAACTTTACGAGCTGCTGAGTTTCGCTTATCAACCGCCTTCTCTTGATACACCGTAATTCTTCGATTCTATCTTTGCGAAACGCGATTCAACGAAGTGATTAGACCCTGGGTGTATCAAGTTCGTTATCGCGAATCCTTTTAAGATGTAGCAATAATTATTTCCTAACGACGACACGTACATGCGTCATCAACTCGGCAGACTTCCTTTTTCGTACCTTCTTCCTTCCTAGTATGCTTTCTCGGTCCTTTCTTTTTTTTTTCTCAACGACGCGATACGAACGCGACTAATAGCAAGGAGCGACCACGAGGAATTTATGTAGAGGAGTCGCTCCTCGTCGTACCGTTAAGCTCGGGTTGAAGGTAAGATAAGAGGGGAATTTGGTGGAGAACCTTCCCGCGTCAGATTGCAACAAATCATTGGCTGTATGTATACGCTTTGTTCGATATGTGACGAATGATAAATGTTGTCTAGGATTTGCAACAGCGTCAAAGAGGAGCGTCTTTGTTGCGCTTGATGCCAGTAAGTCGTAGTCGGTTGGTTAATCGGTCGGTATTTTCGATGTTTACGATGATTGATAAATGATATATATATATTTGTTTATTTAATATACGTGTTGCTGTATCTTGTTATACTGTATCAAGTGGTGTGCGTGATACGCATATAGATGCATACGAAAGCAACAAAGATACGTACATGTATAAAGAAGTTCGTAATGGACAAACAGTAAATCCTATAACGAGCGATTTGTAGCTGTCCACGCGAGATTTATATCTACAACATCGATCGATCGCTATTTTTAAAGGTACTAGTTCTGTCTAAAAATGTTAACAAAATTCAGCTTGCGAAATTATCCTAAAATCCGGAGGATATTTCTCAAGGAAAGATAAAGATTCCATTCAGGGTACGTGAGAAAGTTCTTTCCGTCTATTGTTCAAAGATAAATGAAACATAATTGAAAACATAAATACGGCACAATGTATTTTTCATGACCTAGAACTATACACGAGATATTGTAAAAAAAAAAAACAAATACACAAAGCAATAATCCTATAAATTTAGACAACACGAAAGTAAAATGTAGAATGAACGATATGTAGGTAAATAAGAAAGTCAGTAAATACAAGTACGGTTAGTAATGACGCCGAAAATAGCATTTTCGCATTCAAATAGCGTAACATTACGTTCCGTAACGTTATGGTCGTAACAATGTGCATCACCGTATACCGTGTTCGCGTAATCCTCCATTCAGTATCGAAAGCGCGAGTCTACCGATCGCTTTGCGATTTTTCTATACCTTTTTATTCTGACTATAGGCGTGCATCGTACGCGCAACGCGTAATACATGGAAAAGAAATTTCGCAACGTTAGAAATCGAAGGTTACGCGACCAAGGTCTGGGAAACACCGCCACTCGAGGAACACGTTAACGCGCGCGTGACGCCTACGAGGATAACGTCTAATGTAATGTATACAGTAATATGCAAAAGACACGAACCATTTACGATAGTAATTTCATAATGGAGATTAATGATATTTTTCGGAAATATTTCCACCTGATGTCGCGTGTAAGATGAGGTAATAAGTTCAACCACGTTTCCTTAATCAGTTAGGTGTTTTTGACGAGTATACTCGTCACGAACAAGTGACAATATTTAGCGTTACGACGAGCTCTGTCGGTAAAATTAAAAAATACAGCGGTCGTTTCGTTACAATTTAATTGTACATTATAACAGCCACGTGTACTTTCTGTATACTTTTGCTACACATTTTAGGTACACGCTTTTCAAAGCTTTCAAACAGGTAACTGGTTAAAAGAGTATGTCAAGCGTTAATATTTTCACGTATAAACATCTGTCTAAAAGCAAGGAGTGATTGATTCGTCGCTTATAAATGTAGAAATTATTATAATAAATATATAAATCACTTTATAAATTCAGATAGACGATTTCTTAGGAGGTGCGCATCAAGTGTTATTTTCTTCACGTAAGATCTACCCAACTAAAGAGTAATTCGTTTATCCAGCTTCCGAGCGTTATTATATTCGAATAACGAAGAGAAGGTTACATAAAAATCACAAGATAGTGTCTTCTCTATTAATAAAGAAAGAATTATAATATTCGAATAACGAAGAGAAGATTACATAAAAATCACAAGACAGTGTCTTCTCGATTAATAACAGAGAATTATAATATTCGAATAACGAAGAGAAGGTTACATAAAAATCACAAGATAGTGTCTTCTCTATTAATAAAGAAAGAATTGTAATATTCGAATAACGAAGAGAAGATTACATAAAAATCACAAGACAGTGTCTTCTCGATTAATAACAGAGAATTGTAATATTCGAATAACGAAGAGAAGATTACATAAAAATCACAAGACAGTGTCTTCTCGATTAATAACAGAGAATTATAATATTCGAATAACGAAGAGAAGATTACATAAAAATTACAAGACAGTGTCTTCTCTATTAATAAAGAAAGAATTATAATATTCGAATAACGAAGAGAAGATTACAGAAAAATCACAAGACAGTGTCTTCTCGATTAATAACAGAGAATTATAATATTCGAATAACGAAGAGAAGGTTACATAAAAATCACAAGATAGTGTCTTCTCTATTAATAAAGAAAGAATTGTAATATTCGAATAACGAAGAGAAGATTACATAAAAATCACAAGACAGTGTCTTCTCGATTAATAACAGAGAATTATAATATTCGAATAACGAAGAGAAGGTTACATAAAAATCACAAGATAGTGTCTTCTCTATTAATAAAGAAAGAATTGTAATATTCGAATAACGAAGAGAAGATTACATAAAAATCACAAGACAGTGTCTTCTCGATTAATAACAGAGAATTGTAATATTCGAATAACGAAGAGAAGATTACATAAAAATCACAAGACAGTGTCTTCTCGATTAATAACAGAGAATTATAATATTCGAATAACGAAGAGAAGATTACATAAAAATTACAAGACAGTGTCTTCTCTATTAATAAAGAAAGAATTATAATATTCGAATAACGAAGAGAAGATTACAGAAAAATCACAAGACAGTGTCTTCTCGATTAATAACAGAGAATTATAATATTCGAATAACGAAGAGAAGGTTACATAAAAATCACAAGATAGTGTCTTCTCTATTAATAAAGAAAGAATTATAATATTCGAATAACGAAGAGAAGATTACATAAAAATCACAAGACAGTGTCTTCTCGATTAATAACAGAGAATTATAATATTCGAATAACGAAGAGAAGGTTACATAAAAATCACAAGATAGTGTCTTCTCTATTAATAAAGAAAGAATTGTAATATTCGAATAACGAAGAGAAGATTACATAAAAATCACAAGACAGTGTCTTCTCGATTAATAACAGAGAATTGTAATATTCGAATAACGAAGAGAAGGTTACATAAAAATCACAAGATAGTGTCTTCTCTATTAATAAAGAAAGAATTATAATATTCGAATAACGAAGAGAAGATTACAGAAAAATCACAAGACAGTGTCTTCTCGATTAATAACAGAGAATTGTAATATTCGAATAACGAAGAGAAGGTTACATAAAAATCACAAGATAGTGTCTTCTCTATTAATAAAGAAAGAATTATAATATTCGAATAACGAAGAGAAGATTACATAAAAATCACAAGACAGTGTCTTCTCGATTAATAACGAAGAATCTTTTTAAACGCTTCTAAAAGGTAGCAAAACAGATTGAACACAATACCAAAGGACTTTCGTGTTCGTTCGTAGAAACAAAATATTTCCATTCGATAAATCTTTAATCGATACTGTTCGATACAAGATGATACAACGTGAGATCTGCGACGTAACGAGCCAAAGAAATAAATAAAGCCAGAAACAAGCAAAAGATAGATTACCTTGGTCCGGATGCGAGTTGAGTCACGGACTTGCAGTCGATTGGCGAACGAGGTCTATGCAGATCTGCGGTAAAAAGCTCGGCGATCTTCTCGGTAACGATCTTAATCGCCGTGTACACGTAAACTTTCTAAATGTAGCACGCACCGATATCGAAGAACGCGCGAGTACACGCCTTCCTTTCTGTGGGAAAATCAACTGATGAATCAGTTACTGATTCGAACATCAACTTTGTTATTCTTACGATTACATTCCTGGATAAAAAGATAGCGCGGATAATGCCAGACGGAAGTAGATATTAAGACACTTGCTATTATATAGTTGCATTCACTCACTGGAATGTAAGATACAATACAAATGCAAAATTTTGCGGATTTTTGTGTGTTTTTGTGTATTTCCTGTAGGAAATTGGAAAGCGCAAAATTGCGCAGAATGCATATAAAGTGAAAAAATATATAAAATATCCAAGGTATGGTGCTTTCCATAGTACTTGATAAATGAAACAACTTTCTACCCGGGACCTTTTAGGACTCTTTTTAGGAATTTAGGTATTTTCTTAATTACATTGTCGAATGTATAAATTTGCATAAAAATACACAGTCCATCGATGATTCTCAGTAGAGTTCAATTTTATGATGTCGGAGCTTGGCTACGAAGGATCCAGCGGAAAGCTAAGCTACGTTATAACTAACCAGGCTAAGTTTAAAAATATTTGCTTCGACCTTAATTTGCACAGCTACTTCTCAGTTAGCAAATGACAGCACTGTGACTTCGAGAGTACACATACCCATACACTTGATGAATCATAGCAAATTCGTCTTACGATATCTACGTAAATATTCTTGCAAAGATAATCGAAGAAATAGCGAGCACCACGTTTCGGATATTTCATACTTTTTCTCTACGCATGTCTCCACTGTCAAGCTTGCCGTGAAAGTATGAAAAATCCAGAGTCTATCGTAGGATCGATAATTAAGATCAATAACCCATGAGTAAGCAACAACGTTTCTGCAATTCCGTGCATATTCTATTGGAATACAATAAAAATATGGCGAGAACGATACGCGGTTACGCAATTTAACGCTAAATCTTTTTAACGGTGCGGTAATGACCGTTCGGCCGAAAATTCCTGCCAATAAATCGTTATTCGACGGTCTGATTTATTACGTAGACCACGGCAGAAAAGCGACAAAGTATGAACGATTTGACAGTGATTATACGTGTGCGTTGATTGCGCTTGGCTGTCGAGATCGATTCGATCGGCCAGATCTCTTCCAGCTATAGGGACAAATGTGCTTTAATTATCGTAATCGGCGGATCACCGACGTTACCATCTTGCCAATTTCGATTAAATCACGCAATAGCGACCACTGTGTTGCGTACCGTGCGTGTAACGTGATCGTGTAATCAATTAAAATAAACGTTGGTGCAAACATTGAATAATAATCGTAAGCCAATATCGCGATGGTTGCCGTGTAATAAAGCGAACGGTTCGGAGACACGAGAAACGGAAATGGCTGGCGTAATGAAAATTAATTACGGCCGATCGTTAAAGCGCATCGGCGAGTTCGTATTTCTTGGCGATGTAGATCGAAAGAATACGAAAGAAGGCTGGAAAACGAGATCGTGTCGTTTTTCAAGAGGAAACCGTTATAGAAAATTCTGTCGTTCGTTTATCTTCCGATATGTACAATCTACATATGTAATAAACGCCGTGTCTCGACGAATAGAATTCACGATAATTACCCGTAGATTCCGGTCGTGTTTAGGAACCAGGTCGACAAAGCAGGTGTACACAGTCGGATTTGAAAGCCAGCAATACAGCCTTTCGCAAAAGTTTTCGTATAGCTACGATGCAAAGTCTACGCTTTATCATTTATAGGAAACTAACGCTTTCAAAGAATAGATTTGCATATTGACTTGATGTCGTTAGTCGAAGGTGAAAGTACTTCGATCGAGGTTCCTCTAAAAGACTTGGATACGATAAAATTATTATAATAAGTAGACTCGCGGATTTTTATGTACTTACGATGCTAGTTATAATACTTGGTAGATAAACGATTCTCTATTCAGGTTTTATATGTTTCTCATCATATCGGAAGAATGTAAATTTGCAGTTATTTTATAATTGAATAACAAATAATCGTAATTGTTATATTTTCCATGGACTTTGATAATTCTCATTGGAAGAAACATTACGCAAAAGTGTCATCTTCTGTTGGCGTACGTTCGTCTCGTTTTATTTTAGAAAAAGCAATATATCAAAATGTTTTCGGTGATATTATTTCTTACGAATTTATACATTAAATCGATGGTTCTTCTTCGTAATTTGTTACGTTACATTGTTATTCTCTTCCTCTGTCACGCAGATATAATACAACTCAACGTCTTTGACAGTGGTAAAAAGCGATGACCACGAAAAAAAGAAAAAGGTGACGAGCTTTTATTTTAAAAATCGCGAAGATCGTTTCCACTCGCGCGTTACAGCCCGTAACTAGGATAACTGGAGAAATTGGCAGCAAAAAGCTGATAGTAAAACAATTACAATAATTTTACATATAATGACTCCTGTATTGTGCTAATTTCTTGTGAAATTATTCTGCGAATTCCATGCTCACAATACGTACTTAAATTCCACTCCCACCGTACCCGTACCCTCGATGTCCAGCGTGAGAAATTTTGCGGGTGGAAATTTTTTTACCGTTATCGATGCAACGATATTACATAGGCGAGACGACGATGGGTTTCATTAAGGGTCGTGCAACCAGTATCATTAACTTCTCTTACGAATAGCGTTACTCGTCGTGAATAATACGAGTACCATCGCAGAGAACTGTAGAGACCGCATAGTAACCTACTGTTTTGATCGGTGTTGAATACAATGAACACGGTCCTGCACCCCTGCTATACTGTTACTGTATTCTTTTCAAGTTTGTTAATCAAGCATCAGTGCCGGTTATTATCGTGCCGCGTAATCTACGGATACCTCGGTCCATTATATGTATATAGGTGCAACGGTCTGATATAAAACGATAATTGCAGTTATGCAGCGTAGGCTGCAACGTTAACGCACGATGCAGTTAGAGGAATCGGGATTGCCGGTTAAAAATGCGAGATAAGAAATTTAAGAGCGTCGTTGCGTTTAATACGACGAGGTCGAGAGCATATTTGTGAGAAAATTACAAGATCGTCCTGTAATTGAAAGATCGTCTCAGTGGCTTGACAAAATTTCACGAGCAAATCGTAATATCGACAGATAAGAACGTTTCGATGATTAATGGTTTCGCAACTAAGGAATTTGTCATTAGTTGATATTGACAAAATCCGCATTTCCTTAGTTGTCAACCCAAAGAATACCATATTTTCATGAACTTTGCCAAATGGATGATAAATTGATTCCTAAACGGGTATTCCTCTCGTCTGGCAAATGCTCGACGAGTATACTCGACGTATTACGAATCTTTGCGTATCTTCCTACGTCTTTATCTATTTCACGTATATTTTAATGGTTTCGCAAACAAGGACTGCGTATTAGTCGACATTGACAAAAACTCTCACTCATTTATTTGCCACCCTGAGCGACGCACCGACTTATTTGCCATACCAAAAAATTCCATACTTTCATGAACCCAAAAAATTCGTATTTTCATTAAGTTTGCCAAATGAATGATAAATTGCTTCCTAAACGGATATTCCTCTCGTCTGGCAAATGCTCGACGAGTATACTCGACGTATTACGAATCTTTGCGCATCTTCGTACGTCTTCACGTATTTTATGTACGTTTTAAGCTCGTAGTATTGGTAATTCGTAGTTTGCGACGAGTGAAATTTCGCTGAGAATTTTAGTACAATTATACGAAGGGTAAAACAAACTCGCGAGACGGTCGTTGGAGCGCAAAAATCACGATAACGGTAACAGAATGGTAGAAATGAGACGAGCGCCACACCTACGTCGAAAAATGAGAAATTCCCTCGGAAAGCTCGTCGCTGGTCCGATGCTTCAGGCTGAAAGAAGACTGAACGCTGAGGGGATTTCGACGGCTGAAAGGCAGCGTCTCGTGCGCGCATCGAAATCACCTCGTCCGTACTACGCCTGATCGCGTATCGAAATCTCCGCGCGAGCGCTAAACGCGAGTCGCGGACGTCGGGACGCCATTTTCTCATTACAGGAGCAGCGTCGAGGTAAACGTAATCGCAGAGTCTGTGGGACTCTTCTCGCGGGCAATGGGTCGATTCCGATGGCGACGCAACGAAATCGGAACAAATTGGCGCGGCGACCGTGAGGCACGAACCCTGGCTGCCCGAAGCACAACGAAGACCGAGAGGAATACAGAGAAGAAAAAGAAACGAAAATTTACGTTTCGCTTGGGAAGAGAAAAAAGGAAAGAAATCTGCCTTTTGCTTAACCCAGCGCCACTGCGATCCTCGAATCTTTATATTTCCATCTTACAGTTCATTTCGGCAAACGAAAGGATCCGTGCGACGTTTTAAGAAAATGTTCGACACGAAATAACCGAAGCGAGAAATCAGACGTACCGGTGAGACTCGCTTCGTGTTTCGTGCAGACTGAAGAGAGGTTTTAACGTTGGAAAAATATAATTGGGTGTGGAGTGTGACGTGAAAGAACGCGGTGGAATCAAGAAGAACGAAGAAATCCAGCTTTTGCCTAAGAAGAGGAGTAAGAAGAAGAAGAGAGAGGCAGGGAAAGAAGCGAAACAGCGACGAAAATTAAAGGAAGAAAAGTAGCGTCCGGCTCGGTTCCCACGAGGTGGTGGACCCGCCAAAAAGTAAGGTAGCGTGAAGCGTTGCCTAGCCGACAAAGCTAACTCGCTCGACTTTAAGAAGAAGTCGGATGAACGGCGTACAGTGCCTGTTAGCCGAACGGGAAGGATGAAGATGAAGAACGGCGGTGCGTGAAGATCTCCTGCTGTCAGTCGGTGGTCAACCGTCTCGGAGGAAGGACGTGTGGTGCCGCGTGCCTTCTGCCTCGTCTCGATCCTCTCTCGTCGAACTACGATATACGTTTTCTTCGAAACCTATCGTTCAACGATCTGCCTACGTTCGCTAAAATACTCGCTCCTTATAAATTAGAAAAAAGAGAGACGAGCAAAAGGGACATCGGTTAAACGATCGCGAATGAATTTGTCGTTGAAAACATCGAACCGATCGCGGTGCTTGGATAAACCGCGTGATCGAAATTTAGAGTTTCTTTATTTCTTGGTAAAGACGTTGGATTAGCGGTTGATCGTCGGACATAGGGAGGAGTTTATCGTGCGAGAAGTCATAGGGAAAGTGATCAGAGGCAATCGTAAGCGATCGAAAACGATCGATGTTAATTGCAAACGATTCTGGTGATCGGTATCGAAGCTGAGATTCTGCGTTTCAAACGGAGTGAAAAATGGGACCAGCGTGGTTCGAAAGCATTTAAAACAGGTCTGAAAAATGAACTGGTTTTTTATGGGTCGACCCATTAAAAGGTAGACAGAGCGAGAGAAGAAAAAATACGTTGGTCGCGTATGAATATATCGGCAACTGTGCTTAACGGGACTGTTGAGGACTGTGAAAAAAAAAATTGTGCTACAACCGTGACCTTGAATACCACGGGCATCGCGAACATATCGTTGGCCTATGCGTGTCTACGCGCGCGAATCTCCAGCTCGAGCGGAGGCGTATAACACTCGCGTTTCCCTCGAATAAATTTCCGCCTCTGTTTTCTCTAACAATCGGTAGTAATCGTTCACGGACGACTGCAGAAGAAAAGGAACTGTGTCCAACAATGAACGCGTCTGGAAACGTTTGAGACGACGACGACGACGACGGCGGCGACGACGCGATTCCATTGTCCGTGGAAGTTGGACGTGAGTGGAAAAAGAGCAGGAAGAAACTGGTGCTGGAAGAGAAACGAAGAGGAATCAATGAAAGATGGCTTCTATGTGTGGCAGCAGCAGCAAAAGTTACCCGGCGATTAACACCGGCAGCTACTACAGACCAGCAGCTTATCCTTATCAGGTGAGTGATACCGGCGTTGTGCCGCCAAGTGGATCGAATGGGAAATGGGAAAAAGGAGGACGCAAAATGGGAAAGATCGAGTCGTGTAAAAATGCAAGTATTTGCGCGAAATCGGAGGCCAGGATTGAATATAAAATAAAGGCGAAATGTTTACGTAAAGTATAATACTAGTAGTTAGCTTCTGTGGGGTATTTAGGATCGAAAGAATCTGTGGGGAATTAAATATTATACGAAGCAGAGGAGATCGAAATTTGCGCGTATCACAACGTCGTATTAAAACGGTAAACCAAGGCAATGCTTTTGGATTTGGCCATTTCTGGTTTATAAATACTTCTATAAATATTTTGGTTCGAGTATTTTTGTCTCTCACGGAAAATATCATCTGTCATCGTAGTATCATTTAGGTAGTTTCACACTTACAATTGGTTAAGTAACGGTGACTGTCTCGGCGATCCATACAGTGAAGTTTATTTTTCTTCTGGTAATTTGCATCTGATACGTCGGATGAGACACGAGTGGAATTAAGCTATGAAAATTTGAAAGCGAGGTGCGATCGAATTCAAAATTGTCACAAGTGAAATGGTTAAAAAGCTGTGTAAAAAGAAGGGAAAATTCTAAATGTAAATGATCCGAGAGCAGACAAATTTACAAAACGAAGGGAAACATTGACGAATTAAAGACTGCGAAGTATCGACAGACTAATTTCAAGTTGGACGTACGAAGTATCCGTTAAAAATTTCGAGATCTATTTATAAAAATAACGTAGTAAGAAATCCGAAGTTGGAGAAATAGAAGAGATCGAATGTAATTCTTCTCTATGAGAAACATACGAAAAAATCATGACATCGGTTAGACCCGTCTCCGGATATTCGGATGCTTACACTTCAACTCCGTTATGATCCGTACCGGAAATCATTCTGACGTGCATCGCGGCGAACGCATTAAGTTTACGAAGGAGGAGTGTGACTGCATTTATTAAAAGAAAACCCGTTTCACAGGCAGCGTGCGCAGCACAAGTAAAATTCGATGAATAATGCAATACATAATCGATTGTTCAGACATTTTAGACCATTAGTTTTTGAGCAGTTATGAAGGGAAAATCCAAACGTTTAAATATGATGGTCGTATACTAACTTGTACCAGGAATTTGGAATCGCAGTGTACACGGATAAATCAATTTATTAGAAGCTAATATACGTATCGTGTTCGTTCCAATGCGCATTACGTAAACACGTACATAAAAATACTAATCGTTATAAATATTCCGCGAACAACGCGATAATAAAAATGGAAATGCTATTGAAAAACGTAATTCATAAAGGAACAACAGAAAAATATTTTGTCGAATATCGACAATCATCGTCGCTTCACTAGTGTACGTAACTCGATGATACGTAACCACCATCGTCCGTGTTTGCTGTTAATGCGAAAAAGTTTCTTCCCTTTGACGTTATCAAAGATAGGAAACAAACCGATACATTTGAAATGCTTCGGTTTATTCCTCTTCGTAAACCGTAAGAACACGAGCGCTGTTGGCGTCAATTTTTAAGCGACAGTGTACGAAACAGACACGAATACCGATTGACACTAAAAGTGACGAATAACGGAGCAAAAACAGTTCTCGCTCGAGTTCCATGGAACTCGTTAGAGATTTCTCGATGCCTGTTCCGTTCCACCGTTTCCCGTTATTAGCCGACGAAGCGAACAAAAACTGTCTGCGACGAAGGGGAGCATCGAAAGTGAGAAAAAGGAAGGAAACCTTCTCGAAAGATAAGATAGGAGCCGATAACGGACCTAACGAGAAGGAATGCTTTCAGTGTCAATCGCACGCCTCGAGAAACGTGCACGAGGAAAAAAAAGAAGAAAAAAGAAAACAAAGAACAATGTGTAACTACACGCTGCGCTGTGAATTTTTGACGTGTAAAATCTGAAAATAAGGGCGGTATTTGTGTGCGATAATTACGGTTGAAATTGTTACTAAATTACACTGTAATTTCCGTGGAAACGCGTAGCAGGTACCGCCGCTTCCAACGCAGCGAACATAATTATTTCTCGGAGTATTGAAAACGTTGCGCGTGTAAAGTGCGAATTTCATTGTTTTTGAGGAACGTTACTTGCAAGCTTTAAGCGCTGTGACACCATTGTCGTTCCGTTGCACGTCGATTTCAATTTGGAAATTACGAGGAGGAAACGTGGCAGATCCATTTCTGTTCGTCTTTATTAGCTACATTTCCGCGGTACCACATTTCTTTTTGCATTCCTTGGCTTTCACGCAGCTTCATCACGTGCGAATCGTTTGTCCAAATATTTTGAAATTGGCTCGCACGCGGCTTCGCTTTCAGATGTACTCTTTGTCTTCGTTGAGACGATTATTCGTCTTCCTCGTTGGTAATTTTCATTCGAAGTAAGAAGCGTCGAAATCGATAGCGTTTAACCGAAAATATCTCAAAGCCATTTTCATTCGCTGCTTTAAGACGCCAATTATTTTTATCGGAATAATTAATCGTCTTCTTTAGTCGTAATTTTCATTTCAAGTAAGAAGCGTCCAGGCCAATAGCGTTTAACCAAAAAAATGTCAAAGTCGTCATTTTCATTCGGTGTTTTAAGCCAGGAATTATTGTAATTGAAATGATTATTCGTCTTCTTTATTCGTGATTTTCATTTTAAAGTAAAAGGTGTTCAAGTCAATGGCATTTAACAAAAAAAAAATCTGAAAATCATTTTCACTCGTTGCTTTAAACCGCCAATTACTTTTATTGGAATAATTAATCGTCCTCTTTATTCGTAATTTCCATTTTAAATAAAGATTGTCCAAGTCTTGACAACATTTAACCGAAAAGATCCGAAAATCACTTTCATTCGCCGCTTTAAACCACCAATTACTTTTATTGGATTAATTAATCGTCTTCTTTATTCGTAATCTTCGTTTTAAATAAAACGTGTCCAAGTCGATGTAACATTTAGCCGAAAGGATCTGCAAATCATTTTTTCATTCGGTGCTTTAAACCACACACACACCTTAAGAAACCTTAACAGCAGCGACATTGAAACCTCCACAAACATCAACCGGACGAAACCTTCGAGTCCTTGTCAAACAATTCTCGCGCGAACAGCCTTTTTATATTTTCAACGATCTCAGAAAATAATTACACGGTACACACGGTGGCTAAGGTCTGTTCTCAAAGGAAGTTATCCGTCCCCACGGAGGACGCGTCCAAATTATACAATCGAGCATTGTCCTGTTACGCGTTGCAGTCGCCTCCTGACTCGAAATTCCACCATCTTGGTGGTCCGACGAACAAGATCCGCGACGTTTCTTTCGATAGACGTAATTAAATGCGTCGCCGACTGTGGCATAAAACAATATGAAGCAGAGGGACCACACGTACGTACACCTCCGTTCATAAGTATGGGAAATCCGCACAAAACCGCGTATTTAAGATTTTTTATTTAATTTCATCTAATTTAATTTACGAAACGAATCGTTCGATCAACATTATAATTATTAAATACCTTCATCGTAAAAATACGATACCGTGCAACTGTACTTAGTGGAAGGAAATCTTAGTTAACGTCCGGTTAATCGAGCCCTTGCCGAATGGAAAAACCTAGCGAGCCAGTGAATTACGTAAATCTCTTCGTCTTCCAACCAGTTCAGACGAGTGAAATTTGGAAAAGTTCAAACATGGTGGTCGAGTTAACAACGAAACGAAATCGCTTGCTTTTTAATCTGTTTGCCACGAAGTTTAGTTTCGGAAACACTGACGTGTATACACGTCGAACGCGGTTAACTGGTTAAAGAAATTTGACTTGATAATAATTGCAATAGTACTAAATAGTAGGACGAATACTCTATCTTTAGACATCTCTACTTGTAGTTTGTATCGTTATGTGAATTCTGTGCATTTTTACGTTCTCGATTTTCCCACAATTACGTAACAATTGAAAATATATCCTGTATAATTGTATCTCGTAAATTACATTGCGTGAAATTAATGCGAAATATATTCTACGAAGAAAAAATATTTTCCATAGATATGCTAACACTTATGAACGAAGGTGTAGCCGAGAACCGTCTGTCTGAGTCGTGGAAACCTTGGCCTTGTCTTGCATGAAAGCGTTACATAAGTTTGCCTCGCTTGGCATCGCGAGAAGATGACGATGATCCTCGGCTTTCTTCTTTCCTTTTCTCCTCGACTGTCTCGACACGCCTTTCCTTGCCACTTCCATACCTTCTTCTATCTCCGGTCGAGCATACGCCTCTCTCGCGTGCAACTCTATGCCAGGATCTAAAATATGAATGCATTCAGAGTTAGAAGGACGCCGGAGAGAAGAGACACTGTTGTACTGTTCGCTGCAAGATGCGCATTTCTCGTCCATGATTCTTGGATATTTGCGTTTGATCTTCTTACGTGCAAACCATGAATATTTATGCATTTATGCAAAATTTGAAGGTACAAAAACGCATCGACTGCATCGGAATGCAGGAGTAACAAAAGTATGGTACCTACTCGTAACATTGAACATTTGACCATCCTTCGTACGATAAACATCCTATGATATTAACCCTATGATAAAGTCATTATTAATGGAACAAAATTGCAGGAAATCTCACGACAAGATCAACGCGTTTAGTTCTAAGAGAACCGATTAAACGTCATTTTATCAAATCGTCCAGAAAATATGTATTTTCATTATTTAAAAAAGATCGATCTTTAATCCTTTGTATACTCCAAATTAACGAATCTCGTCCTAAATTCTACATAAGACATCATTTAACGTGCCCGATAAGTATTTTACATACTTGAAAAATAAGCGAAACAATTTTGTAAAATATTCTTCTAATATTTCCTATGTCGTACGTTTGTTTTTCGATATACCTATCTCAATTATGTGTCCAAATTCTCTGTCGAGCACGTGAAATACTTTGCGCGTCCATTAACTCGCGCTTAATCGCTTGTATCGTCTGTCTACGTTGGTTTTATCGACTCCAAATATCGTTGCTCGGTTCACCAAACATTCCTAATCGTACGACACAGATTGCTCGTGCCCCGTTAGTACCGTTGTTGAATCGCCGACAAACGACAAACATCGCGATTAGCGCGCATTTATTCGCGGCTAAACCGCGAAACAACCGATAAAGTTCTCCACGCTGTCAATCGTTTTCTACCTGTGAAACGAACGCGACACGAACCGAATGCGAATTAACGCGCGACATTCACAGGAAGGAACAGCCGCCGAGATAAAATTGCCGATTCTCTGCTAATTTTTTCACGTTAATTTGAATGCATGCGTTATCCCATCGGTTGTCCGCTTACCTGCGCGGTGTTCCGTTAAAATCACAGGTTGCAAACGAGTGGACGTCGTGCAATTAAAATCGTGCAACGCAATTACTGCTTTTCCACGCATCAAGATAAAGCATATACCACTTCTGCGTGTCATTCCGGTCAAAGACACGCGTGCTCGGCACTGCTATGTCCATTGACCCTGCAGTAACAGATACACCATTGTTTCAGAGTTCGATGCATTCCTACTTTTCCTTTTCAAGTCCAGCGTAACAGCGTAAACGTCGAGAAGGTGTTCGTTTTCGTTTCCTACGGAATGCATCGCAGTTCTGTTCAACGTCTCGTAAAGTTACGATCTGAACCTTCCGCGAAACCAAATCGACCAACCCCCGTTTTTCATCAATTTCTCCGTCTTATATCGCAAACACAACGATCGCTACTTGGATTCTCGATATACGAATTATACGCAATATACGATATATATGCGTAAACGATGTCTTAAATCCGAAAGTAGAGTCTAGATAAATTTCTAGTCGTTCGAACGTGAAACCTGTAGCGTTCTTTGTCCTCGAACAAACGCAATTTATTTGTTGGAGTTGCCTGGTTGTCGTTGCGAGCTCCTCAAATCCGAACAACCACTACGGTGTATGTTGGCGCACTAGGGCTGACTCATCTCGTATCGATTCACGCGACAATGTCAGCAACCTCGACCGGCAGACTACGATTGTCCTTAAGCTATCATACTCTGACAGCTTAAGTAATTACAGGCTACGTGGTGCCGCGTACGATTCCACGACCAACGATTTACGAATCGAGGATAGAAGGCGAAAAGGGCTCGGCTATGATTTACCGATATAACCGATATACGCGCGGCGGCTGGTCGTAGGGCGATAAGCGTGTTCCTTGCTAATAATTTACAAACGAACCGGCGGTCAAGGGAATTCGCGATCGTACAAAAGGTTGGCGCGTCGAAGAACGCGCGAAGGGAGGCAGCTCCGGTCCTTTTGTCGACGCCGGGAGGCCGTAGGAACGCGAGCGCCAGACAAATCGCTATCAGCCGCGGCAATGCAACGAGAATAATGACTATAATCCTCGGGCTGATTTTTCATCTTTGTCAACCGTCGCGTTATACAATGTAAACGCGGCGGGAAATTGTTCCCGAAAGACACGGCGAGCAAGCGCATCAATAACCATCCTGCGAACGCAACGTATACACGGTGTTTCGGAAAGTTAGATTAAGTTGGTTGTATTTAAAATTGTTGGATAGTGCAGATACATCTTTGCGAATTGTCTGATTGATAATTATTACCGTAGCAATTAAGTTTGTTGCTGTATCGCGTGCTTGCTCGTATTTCAGGCTACTGCGAACAGGATTGTATTGGTTATTATTGTAGCAATATGTGCGCACATAAACGCTGCGACATACTAACGTGATATCCGTTACGGTTCGACCGACGTCAATTTTCTTACTTTTATAATCTCTCGCACAAAGTGCAATATGATTCTTACTTCCTCGGCGTTTCTAATGTCTAACAACTCGGGGATAATTCTTTTCCCCTAATCTTGCTGATACTCGATGCACGCGAATACAACACGCTTTGATGTCTCTCCTTTCTTCCCGAATTACATAGTCGGCAGTCTTGATTTAAAAGTTAATTCATCGTGAATCTACAGCGTGATAAAATTCACCGTAACCGTAAAAATTCGCGAACCTATCTAAATACTACGAAACAGTTGACAATTATTATCGTCTTGAATCATAGTACATCTTTTAAGGTTTTTAAGGTAACAACCAGTGTCTTCTATTTGGCATCGATTTATCATCGTTTTCGGTAGAGTGCGATGAAATTCACTGTAACCACAAACCCGCTACATAGATCTAAATACTTGCGAGCATTATAAACGTAACTCGAGGCAGCATAACACTCGCAAGCGGTAGTATAAATATTATTTCGCCGTAGCGGTCTTTTAAAAACACTCTTGGAACGTCTGCCACGGGAGGATTCTCGAGGAAGGGAACGAAAGGTAACAAAGACGGTGATTAAAGCGATGATAACAATGCTGTCGTTCATCTTCTTCTCGGTCTCTCCCCGTGATTCTCGCGGTGGTTCGAAAACGTCGTTGTTGTTCTGCGCGCAATGCCCCAACCAGCTCCTCCTCCATTATCATCGTTGAACGTTTCCTTGATCGCCTCTTCGTGTCTGCGACGATTCCGGCGTGTTCCCCTGCTTTATTTTTCTCGGCTGCACGCTTCGGTAACCGAGCTCGAGTGACACTAAATCCTCGAAGTGGCACTGACCTAGCTGGCAGCCGGCTAGGACCAGCAAGAGGTGGACCGTTTCACGGCTCTCCGTCGTGGCTCTTGGGTACTGTTATTTCGCTGGCATACTTCGCTTCGAATACCAAACGAATTCAGCCGGTGGAAGATCCGACGAGCGAGAAAGGAGGGACAATGATGTATCGAGAATGCCATCTAAAAGGAAGGATAGATCGGTAGAGATCAGTCAAGGTTGAACGGTTCGGTTCAATGGCCGAATTCTTTCGATATTTTCCAGGAAAATGTTTACACCAGCAGTTTCTTACGCTGTATAAAGTATTTGTAATATCTTGTATGGAGTGTACGCTGTATAAAGTATTCGTACTACTTTATACACGGTGTTGGTATTTTTTTTCTCGCAGAGAAATAGGATTGGCATATTCCAAGAGTGTTGAGGTAATGCTGGTAATTAGTTAACGCTGATTCTATGTAACACTGACTGAAACGGATCGATCGTCAAGAACGGTCAAGGTCTTTTTCTTACAAAATTTATTAGAGCGATTAAAATGAGGTAAATTCCATGGACTAACGTAATGTAAATACGACTTGGATAGACGCGGACATTCTGGCGAATGAAAGTATTCACAGATGTATTTAGAATACGATGTGTAAAGTTCGGGTGGTTGATAAGAGCCAAATTACTGGATATTACAATTGTAGAAAGACTGGAGCGAAACGAGGTAGAGGGAGAGACGATTCGTTGCATCAAATAACGTATTCCCGATAGAATTAACCGAAGCTACACCATTACTATCTCAACTAATCTCGACCAGCGTCCTCGTAAAACCTTAAGATTATACAATTATGTCAAGTGGAACAGCCGTTGCAGAAGGTTCTGCGACTCTTGGTAAACGTGAACGCATGAATCAGCGATTCGAATGTAACCGCATTGGCCACGAGCAAAGAGTTCATTAGAATTCGCTGACTTCATTTCTAGACACGTTCTAATCTTTCTTCTCGCGTGTTGCATTTGACGTGCGCTCATTACGTGGAAAGCCTCGTCCGCGTACGGATACGATCATCCGAGTGTTCGTCGAAACGTGAAAAAAAGAGATACGTTCGCGAGGAACACCTACGTCGCTACGTGGAAGGGTACGAGAGATGGGCGTTTGCCAATTTTCCACGCGAAACGCGCGTGAACAACCTCGACCACAGAAATTGGCATTGATCGTTACGCAGCTATGCGATCACGATCTTGATCTTCGCGCACACGCGATCCTCCATTCACGCACGAGCTTAGGCGAGGACTGCGCCTTCGTCCTGCGAGCCATTTACGCTCGATCGCTTATGCCGCTTATGATTTTATTCGATGAAGAAAATAATGGGAAATATATATAGATTAATTCGATTATTAAAATTACTTTGAGGCCGAGTTTTACTTATTAGTACGGATAATTAGTACTATTATTATTAGGGAATTAATCGTTTAGCGAAGATATGAGAGATATATTTTATATAAAACTGCGCTTCGATACGTGAATGAGAGATTAGATTAGAATTGAAGATTTCAAGACAGCTGGATTTATGGGAAACGTAACTCGATGTAATTGCATTATCCGAATTAACTCGTTTATTTTCCACTTATCACCGACCATCCTATATTTATACGCAGATGCCTCGTGTAATTAAGAATCTTATATTAATTACAGTTCTCCTCTATAAAGCATAATGCGAGCCGTTTAATCTTAAGTATATGTACATTCGTTTCTATTTAGATAAACATCCATTTCTTTTTCCCTCTCCAAACGAGAATTATCGTTTCTCTAAAATGAAACAACTTGCCTAACATCGGTAAATTATCATTGCTCGCTCCGACGGAAACTAAAACCATCAGTGTCCGTTAATTAGGCAAAGAAACGGAAGAAAAGAGTCAATTTCGAGCGAACAAATTCAAACGATATTTAAATTGCGTTAACTATCCTCGATTAGCCGCCTTTACGTCTTGGTCGATATCTCCGATAATATTGTGTCGGAGACTGGTTAAGCCAGGATATAATTAGATCTGTTCGTTAGGGAGCCGGTAGAAGGATGAAAAAAAGGACTACGAAGGCAGCCAGTGACCTTCCTTTTTGTCTAGTTGTGATCACCATAATGATGGACAGTTAGGTTCAACGGACCCAATTTACGAGGCCCTGACTTGTGGTCTACGTACAGCGATCCATCATAGTATTTAAGTATTCGGCATAATGGTTTCACGAATGTGTGACGCGTTACACGAAACTTTTTGTAACTCATTAATGCCGTAATGAGACGAGATTATCGTGATTAGCGTGATCGGCGGACACTGAAAGCA
Organism: Bombus bifarius; assembly: GCF_011952205.1. Taxonomy (NCBI): domain Eukaryota; kingdom Metazoa; phylum Arthropoda; class Insecta; order Hymenoptera; family Apidae; genus Bombus; species Bombus bifarius. The sequence continues at coordinate 1,820,950 of NW_022884495.1, read as the reverse complement.
ATCTGAAAATGCGTATAGGAGCTAGAAGACTGCAAACAATATAATAGCGCGTCGATAATATCAGCAATTTTTCAACGATGCCAACGTGAACAACAATTATATCCGGAGGATGAAGAACTAATCAATGGCGTAGATTTACACGTGCACGCATACACGCGAACGAATCCTAGATAATCGAAGGTCCATCGAAGACGACTCATCGCTGTAATATAATTACAGAGCCAATCGTGATCCATGGATCGTCGGAATCTCGGCTCAATTTCTAATATCGTAGACGTAATTAAGTTTCATCGACGTACGCGGTGACCGTGAGTTAAACGTGACTTCGGAACTATCTCGTGACATTTAGATACAGTGACTGGTGAAAATACATATTTGAACGATTAACGTACAAATTCCTTGCGAACGCGTCGTCCGCGATCTTTTCGATAGTTGACGAAAGGGAACCAATTCGTTGGACGTTTAACATTTTTCAAAAAATAAATATTACGCTTGCCAGATGTAATTTGTATGAAATTTACGCGACGTAATCGAATCTCTTTAATCACGTGTACAAAGGTATGCGATTGTCCGCATTCAGAAATACGTTCGATCGAAATAAGAAAACGTCGACGATACAAAGATAAGCCAAGATTCGATGCAGCGTCGCTCACTTCCTATCGAGATGACCGTACCGACGTCATCGTATTTCCAAAAGCCATAACGTGAAATATAACCGTAGCATAAGATACGCGGTGTAGAAATTTCCGGGTGACCCGAGCCCCGGTTGGAAATCCTGAATCCGAGCAGCGAGGTCCTGAGAGACCCAGAAGGTCAACCCAACGTGATACATCACGATCTTGCGAGTCTCGGGTATCTTCCGGTTCGTGGTAAATCAAGAAGAGGCGTACCGCCGCCAGCTCCAGTACCGCCTTTCCGTTTTACTTAGAAGCAAACCAACTCGAACCAAAACTGTTACGAGCCTTTCCTTTCCTTCACGGTCCTGTCACGGTTAACGTGATTCCATTTTACATAGGGCAGTCTGTATTCCTTTTTGTTCGCGTTCTATTCAGACTCGAAGTGTCGAGGATCACGAAGCGATCCACGTGTTCGATGGTTCGGTTAAATACGTATTTCGTGGAAACGCTTGTTACGTTGTTAGGTTTAGAAGCCACTTAACGATCCGAGACGCGTGAACATACTTTGAGATACTTTAATATGCCACTGTGATAATTCGCTGTGATGATTCGTGATTCGTATAGTTGTACGAGGATAGTACAGTTGCTTTTTAAATACGTATCGATCAGTTCGTTCTGCTTGTATATTGATATGGAAATCGAATCGAACCTGAAACAACAACAATTTTCGTTTCGAGAATTCCGCTGTTCTGGCACTTGTGACGCGTACGTCTCGCAAATAATCGAACTTTTTTCGTAAAACTGAAATATTTCTCTTCGATTCGATGCACGCTTCTCTCGTTTCGAACAAGCAAACTATTCTCGTAGTTTAATGTCTTGTTTAGAAAATTGGAAAATTTCAAGTTACGACGATTAAATGACAGAAATTTCACGACCGGTTTAAGGTCATGAGAAATATCCATACGTTGAGCGATAGCTCAGTTAATATGGCCATTGGGTGGAGGCATTTATTATGTTGTTGTTACGTCAGAACCGAGTTAACGGTTCAAGATCTGTGAAAATAGCGGCCTCGTTGATTGACTCGCGAAGGATATCGTTCGAAAAGCTGCAATTTATGTTCCTCCTTGAATGAAACTGGCGAAACACTGTAATTTCACGAATACTCGTTTTTTTTCTTTCTTTTTAAACGATCCTCCAGCCTGTACTGGGTGTTTCTAGCTTTCGATCGAGAACATCGAGCGATCTTCGCCATCGGGAAGTTAAGAAAATTCAACGAACGATGAAACGACCGTGTATCTTGTCTTAGGAATTCGAGAAATCATCAGATTTAACGCGAACGCTCGCACCTTGCGTCGTTCGCTTCGAATCGTTGATCGATGTCCTTAATTCTTCGAATATCTGAATCTTCCGAGACGACTCGTGTCGGACACACTCTAATTGCGAGGAAAGGTGTCGTCATACGTGACGCGTGCTCGCGTTAACGAGAAGATTTCAGTAATTACACCAAGAGAACGCTGTCGACAAAATGGAACACCGTGAGCTGAAACAGACACGCGTACAAACAGTTCACTTTCTTCCTCAATGAAATCAAGACTTACGACATTCTGCAAGGTGAAGCTGAATGCAGCGCGTATAAAAAGAAGCAGCGCGCGGGCTCTTTTTCACAAGCTGCTGCGAGCCGCAGCTGTTTGTTTCTCAAAGCATCAGACTTATCGCGTTATTGCATTATTTATAATTCGTCTTCGTTGAGAAGGCGAGACCTTTGGAAAATCCTTCGTCGCATTAACGTCCAGTGTCCTACGTGATCCTCGATGGTAGCACGTACATGCAAATTCTCGATCGTTGCCAGCATTCGAGGATCACACGCGTACTTCCGGTCTCCTGTTTCGGTGAACCCGTATCCGGTCGGACGACCATTCTCGCCTCGCAACTACGAATAATTTCGAGTCGTCGAGATGTCGAGTCTTCCTCGAACAAGGACGTCGTTGTCGCAGTGCTTGACTCGGCTGCGACGTCCGCGGAAATTTTACAACAGCGTATTTACATGGAATTGAACGATCGTCGAATTCGGTATAGCTTTCCATGTCGTTCTTATTTCATTAACGAGAATTTGACTTTCGGTATATAAAATAGATCCATTTTTATCGAAGCTTAATTCGATAGGCGTGTCGTGTGTCACGGTCGGCCGTGATAAAACGTTGAAATAAAACGATGAATTTCGTCGTTATCGGAGAACAGCATATTCCACTTCAAATCGGAGCAATTAAATATAGAATTATGGATATATAAATTGAAGAGCGATCGTGAATAGAAAAACAAGAGTAGGCAATTTACTTAATCGTACGGTGGTAGTCGTCGGAGATAAGAAAAATATAATTCTCAAGGGTGTCTTCTTTGAGAATTCTTCGCGGATGTTATCTGCTACTCCGATCCGAGTTCTGTTCGTGGTCCAACAGGGACGATATACTCACTTGGGAACGTGACGTGTCTACGGAATATGGGAAATTGTTGTTGGACACGTAGCGACAAACGGTTGCGGCGATTGAACACGCGCCAACGAGATCGTAATCTCTCATAAGCGAGAGATCCCTTTAAACGCCTTGCAACATTCGTGATTTCGAATTTAGTGGGTATTTGTATGGTTGCCAGTAGATGATAAGGTTTAAATCGAAGCATAGAGACAACTTCCAATGAAATATATTTTCATTGCGGTTGTTCTCGTTTATTTGTGATAAGAAAGAAACTCACTCGTAATATCGAAAAGAACAATTTTCACGACGATGCGGTATCGATCGTTCAAAAATCTGCTCGTTTGTGCTTTTTCGCTAGGAGATTGATACGAGATCTCTGCAACGTCGCTTCGTCGTATCGATTAATTAACGTTAGTTCAGATCCGAATAGGCAACTAATTTGTATTCTACGAATTTACTGTTTCTGCCATGAATCAAAAGTAGCGAGATACTCGATCGCATACTAACTGTTCTTTTAGTCATTCACGTTGATTTCATAATGAAGCCGTAACTATTTAATTCCAGACCGTGACTCGTGATCGTAATTCATTTATCTGCTGCCATAAAAGACTGCCCCGCTTGGCCAAAATTTCAATTTACTCCTAGACCGATACACACGCACGTACGTACGTTATAATATCAGCGAGCGAAAGCATAAAATCTTGGTCCAAGAAAGAGAATCTGCTATTTTTAACAGGTATTCGCTAACTCACCGAGTCTATATTTATCCAGGCAGCCTGTAATGGGGCTTGGAGCGAGTACTTTAGCAGAAAAATGCCAGGTCTCGATCGGTCTACTTTTTGCTGCCTCTTCTCTTTACTTTTCCTCTTTGTTGGGGATCAGCTCCGTTGCCGGATAAAGGGAGAACGTGCAGGTATACGTAGAAACGCGAAACCTTCGCCAACATAAACGCCACTCGGTGCACCGTCAAAAGACGCATAATACGTGTAATTTCACGTGGAATTTGTAATCGTGTTTAGTACACCGACCCACCGATGGGTCAAATGAAATTACTCTGATATCTTCCTTCTTCGATTAAAATACTTTTAGCGTACTTTCGACTTTCTTAAAATCGATTTTCATACTAATTTTATGTAATCGCAGCCGTAATCACACGATTGCGTAAAGTTTCATCGACCAAACTTGAAGTCTTCGAACGTAAATATACTTACCATACCGCAATGGCAAATACATTGCAAATGGCCAACACGCAACGAAGATGGTAACGCTCGTTATCCGAATCTCTTATTTTACAACGTGTAGCATACGCGCTGTAAAAGATATGGCCGAGAAAAAAGAGGACAGCCTTTTGGACATTGGATTTCGACTTTTATCGGTGGCAATCCTTTTCTGGAGCGTCGAACGATCGCAAGCTTCGGCACTGTGCATTCGTTACAGCCTGTACATCCACCTGTAGAACGTACGTTCGCGTTTCTAAGGAGTCTCATTAAGCGAGACAAGGACGAGAGGTACGATTCCGACCTTGAGAGATCTTTGCACCCGCGGACGCATCTTCTCTCGTCGCGTTTCCTTCGTGCCGCCCCTTCGAAGGCCGCGAAATGACTCCGCCCAGGTCATGGTCCACGCACCTGCGTGCACATTGCACCTGCAACGATCCACCTCTTTTATCTTCTGCTCTCTCGTTTCTTTCTTCCCGCTTGTATATTCTACGCGTACTAAGTACACGCGCGATCCGACATAAGACAGCCTGAAGAATGACGGAACTTGTGATATCGTGCACAAATATTAATACGTCGACTAGGTACCTGATATCCGACAGCTGATTCGACCGTGATTAATTTCCACGCGCAAGAGTTGAAATTCTAATAATAGATATCGTCTCAGCCAGTGACCAGTTGGCTGTTCCCGACGAGTGTACTCGTCGCGAAGAAACGGCGATGTTTCGTGTCACGACGAGCCTCGTCGGTGATAAGATTAAAAAATAAAACGATCGTCTCGTTGCAACTCGATTCTGTATTTTTAACAGCCACGCATACTCCGCGTTCGACGAGTATACTTTCTGTCGTCGCTTATTTTTCCCGACACGTTTTAGCTACACGTTTTTCACAGCTTCCAAACAGCTCGCGACAGCTAACTGGTTAACGATCGTAATACGCGCGATCTGTACATTTGTACGCATTTAAGGTTCTTCCGCGAATGCACAAACGGTCGCAGTCTAGTAAATATAAAATAATATTTAACACTCAGGCGATACCAGTGCCGTGTAACGCGACTGTTGATCAACGCGACTGATCAACACGGCTACTTTGAACTTGGCCAGAAAAATTTGCCCATTATTAATACCGTTACCGTTAAATGCTACTTCTATAGAGCCACGGGACCAAGTCCATTCGATTTATCGGCTTTCATCGGTTCCGTGATTTATGATGTTGGCGAAGCGATGATTTAAAGGTGCCGCGTTGATCCGACGATAAGCGGAATGATGTATGAGATCGTCTTTCGATTGGTTCATCTTCCCGATCCTCTGTATTTCACGCACAACCGTCTTAAGTGAAGCAATAACGATCAGGGATTCTCGTTTTGCTTCTCTGTTTCTTTGCGGCCAGAAATTGTGCGCGCATCCTTAGCTGGCCAAACAAAATTCTTCGATTCACCGGTAGTATTCAATGGCCGGTACGAGATGTCATTAATCATCTCGGGGATAAACGAACACAGGGACGTTGAAAAGCGACTGAAAAAGCTACAAAATTATTAGATCGTAGCGTGGTATGGTATAACGAGCGTGGTTTTCGAGATGGAAGGTATTCGTGGAAATATAACTTGTTTCAATTTGAACATTTCCGCGAATTTAATGCGTTTCAGAGTGCGAGAAACAGATGCCTTTTCCTCGATTATTCGCCGTAACGAAGAGAATTTTTCGTTCTTCCGAAACTGAACGCAGGGAAAACTTCGTCGATCGTCGATCGTTACGACAAATGAGAAAAATTGTTGGCTAATTGTTATCCGGATTTAATTTGTTATTACCCTGGTATTATCGACGAAATTTTATAAGTCCTGGATTCCCGACTTTGATAAATATTAATAAATAATCAGCCCCTGATATAATATCAAGAAATTTGATAGAAATAAAAGAAATAAAATTTCACGAGATGCGTTTAGAGATTACGAGTTATCCGACACGGCAGAAAATTCAGAAATTCTACGAAGATGTTTATTACCTGATTTACTGCTATCGCTGGTCTAGGTAAAGTTATTAAAAGAGATATTTTTTATGCCACAATGTAATAATTGCGGAAATTCAGCCAGTTCCATCGTGCGTGGAAGGTTCTGGTTCGTGAGTGACGCCTCCAGTCTTAATTGAACGTGTACCGAGCTTCTGCAAAATTTATAGACAGAAACATGGCGTATACGGTGGGCGGGTGACTCGGTCTAACTTCCGGGGTACAGACTATTACGTTTTAGTCGTAGTAACGCACTTTCGCGGTAGCTCGGCTTTAATAGCCTTCCGAGGAATCGTCTAGCTGTTACCACGGTTTGTGATCCACATAGTTGGACATGCTCGGTAACGTGACTTAAGTAGAGGCTAATTTTTCTTACAGCTCGCGTGTTCGCGTATCGAGAAATATTTAACGAGAGAGTAACGAATGGCCGATGGAAAATCACCGGCGTTCCATTAAGAGAAGCGCCGATCTGCACCGACAAACAAGCAAACGCGATTTCAATCGACTCGCTCGATTCTCCTCTAAAAGGATAATTTCATTTCCGGCTAACGATCTACTTTTACGCCAGTGAATTCGAAGGAAATATTTGCAAATATTCATCGGTAACTCGTGGAAAATTCGTCAGTCTGTAGTTTATTCGAGGCTTTCAGGAGCCAAACCGATCGCCTCCATTCTTCCACAATTTTTCAATTTCATCGTACACGACTACTGTAGTCGATCGCTGATCGATTTTCAAGAAACGCGCCTTGTAAGTTGATGATCTGTACACTTAAGTTGTAAGATAATTCGTTATTTATCTACGAATGGTCAGTTTCAAGATGAATTTGAAAAATAACGTTCGTACAGTTGATGGAAGAAGTGGATCAGTGGTTTCATAACAAGTTGGAAACCTGTTGATGAGAGAGCATTGATATCTTGTTATACTTAGAGGGTAAGCGGATACGAATAGATGAAGATCTTGAAACTACCGAGACACCTGTTGCACGCGGTGAATGAAATTCGACGTTCGTTAAGCATTTAACGTCGAGCGAAGCTCGAAGAAGGCGCAAGGCCCCTGAAGGCGACGACGTATTTCTTTGTAACAAGGCAAACATTCAGGTTTCTCTTTGCGGAGGCCTTTTCAGGGCTACGCCAAACGAACATCGATACTGTCGACGATAATGGTGATTCTAACGGCGGGCTCGCTCTCTGCCTTGTGCGAGTCGCCGACAAACCCTCGTCCTTCGACGGAAATTGCATAGCTCTCTCTGGACGGCTCTTTTGTCGCTGCAACAGCTAACGACCTACACACCGGTCAATTGGCTCTGTGAGAAAATTCTCCGAATGCTTAATTTAGAACATCGATCTTCTTCGCCCCTAGAAGTGCGTTTTGTATCCATTAAAAGCAGGATGAATATTGATGTAATTAACGAATAAAAGTAGACTGAACGCGTAATTGTTTCTCTAATTAGCTCTTCTTTCTTTCTTTCTTTCTTTCTTTTCTTTAATTGGCTGTCGTAGATTCTGAATTCGAGTCGGTTTAATCGTAAGTCTGCGAAAATGTTTGTTTAATCGCGTTTGGATAAGAATAGGAAAACAATTGCGAGAGAAGCGCGCAAGAATTCTGTGAACTTTGCGGCTACGAATTCCTAATAGAATCCTATCGTCGTAAGCAAATACTCTCGCGGATAGCGAAATAAGTCTAACAAAAGAAGTCCCTCGACCACGTCGAACATCTTGGAGAAGAAAAAACATAGACGAACAGGCCTCGGACAGAAGGCCATTGGTCGAAACAGAATGTTTTTATCAAGACGCTAATGAACCGTACAAGAAGACAAAACATGCCAGTTTCGTTACGAGCAATAAGTGAAATTTCCATGAAGCAATCAACGTGCCGATTACCTATTCTTCATCTGTACCTGCGGCGTTTCTATGCAAACGCGATGAAAATACCGTCGTAAGGTTCCCAAGCAGGCTGACCCAATTCGTCGATCACTATCATCTGGAGCATAGCGACGAGCTGACTCATTGTCAACGAGCATCGAATAAATCAGCATCGTCGATCGATCGCGCGGTTTGCTCTGCCATTTAATTCGACGATCGTCTTAAAGACGGTGCGGATTCGATAATTTCCGATCAAAGGCTCGATCAGAACAGGTCGAAACGGTCGAAAAAGATGCCGAGAAAAGGAAATACGCTGATTATGAATTAAACGCGAATAAATTTACGAGATAAACATCCCACGCTCTGTATGCTAAATCGGATCTCACGTGGTCGAAATAAAGAAAGCCAGTGCGGCGAACGATTTTTCGTCCGCTGAATTTTTCTCATTTCTTTCCTGTTCTGCGATGCTAATGAAAAAAGATAGCCGGCGATAAATCAAGCAACGCGGTAAAGAATGGACCTTTACGAACCCGCAGCCCTGCCGCAACGGTTCCTCCGCGTCTTTCCCGCTAACTCTTTGTCTTGCGAACGCACCGTGCGTCGTTTAACACATAATAGGAGCTTTGTTGTTATTTCAAACGTACCACCGTGAAACAACGTGTTATTAGGAATGACGCTATTTTGAGCGTGCAGAGTTCAAAACAACGCTCGCACGCCTGATCGTCGAAACGCTCCAAGTTACCAAAGTGCAAAGCTTGCATCTTTGGATTTGCATAAAAGTCGACGGTCTACCGATCGGTGTTTGCTGTTTAAGCCTCATCCGCCCCTCGTTTTCGCGACCAATATATCCGCGAAATTGACACGATGGCAAAGCGAAACATCAACGAGACGAAAAGGTAAATAATTAATTTCTCTCTTTGTCGTTCACACGCGTTCGAACCAATTTTCCCTCGGAGCTGTCGGATTTCATTCGCGCGTCTGGGTCAACGCGTTTCGGAGAAATTGTTCCACGAATGGCCGAATATCGTGATCTTTTACCGGAAAAGCGTGGCAAATTGCGTGAACTGTGCGTCGACAAGACGAGGAAATATTTCGTCCTCGTCGAAATCGCAAGAACGTTCGCGAGAGCAGATCGTCCGCTAAAGCGGAAAATTCTCGTCGCTTCGCGTGCGAAAGCAGAGCATCGCAGAGCTTGTGCATCGCGATTCTCTCCAAACTTGTGCCTCGAAGCGTGGCTTCGTATACGTGACCATCTTGATGACTCGCGCGGCGTTAACACGCGTGCAGTTAGCGCGGTCGTTGTTCCGAAAAAAGAGCAGACAGAATGGTTGCACGATACTTCCCACCGAATCACCACATCGGATGAACCCTTAACGGTGCATCCAGCAACGCGGCATTCCCCCCCGCCTCGGGATTTTCAATTCGACTCGCCGAACAAACCGGCAATCTAATCGTACACGCGACGCCTGGCATTCGATCCTGTGCTCGATACGCGATTTTAGTCAACACAGAGCCTGCAGCGATCGACCAGGTGAGATAGCGTTAGCGGTCGGATCGCTCGCTTATCGACACGCGTTATCGTCGCGACGTTTCGTGAAAACCACCCTGATATGTTTGATTACGTCCATCGGTAACGCGATAGCGTAATTTGTTGGACAGGATTTTGCCATGGTATTGGGAAAAGCGTTCGGTTCGATCTTCCAAGACTTTGGTCGATAATAAGATCCTTCGATCTTGCAAGACGAACCTGGAATCATCGAGGATTGATTTCTTGTCCCCTGACACGGAAGACAAGCAACAAAGGGACAAAGGGATCGTCTTTCAACGGCGTGTTCGAACATTGGCCTTCGTAACTTGCTGAAGAACTGGCTCGAAATCACCTGAGAAACTTTCTTCGTTAAATGGACGCGAGAGACAAACGAGGGCTAGAACAAACCTTCTTACACCTGTGCTTCTCGCTTCTAGTCGGATAACGTAAAATCGGAATTGTAGGATTTGATTTACGATAGCCGTCGCGAATTATCAGAGACGTCATCCGAATGAATCATCGGAGGAAATTAAAAATTGAAATTGACAGTCACGTTTTCTCTCGCTGCTACCATCGACCAATTCGTAGCCGCCGTATGCGGTTGATAGTATTGAACGAAAACAAAGGATCGAACGTATCCTATGGGATAATGATATTCAGATTGCGTCAGAGCGTGCTGTTCGGGGATTCGGTTGCCCGTTTTTAAAGGCAACGACCTCGGCGTACACATTGACTTGTCCATCCCGCACGGCCATGAAGTTTCTATCGTACTCCGTGAGCGTGAAATTATTTTTCACCCTCGATCAAGTCGTTAACTTCGCATCAGCGTCAAGCTGCGTTGAATCACCGCGAGATCGTGACAGATGTTAAAAGCTATTTCTATAGACGCGACCTTCGACATCTCGTACGCGTACCCACACGTGTACTTAACACATCGTTGGCCGGATAGGCCAATTAATCAACAATTGATCGATCGTCGCGACACTTGCATGCATTTTTCCCGTTCTAATTGCAAGTTGATTCTTTATATTTAACTACAATTTCTATCGCTTATGGAAATAACAGACTACGATTGTTGCACGTATAGACAGTAAAATAGCGACAGACGGGTGAAAAGAGAAATATCGCAATCTCTTTGAACAATCATTATCGTGGCCAAGTGTAAATAATTAACCCGAAACGTGTTCTTCGAGACGTTTTTCCTTTTTTTCTCGCGTGTATCGAACATTGATTCGGTGATTTCACGCATGGTTTCTGTGATAAATCCCGCGTCGCAACGGACCGTGACGAACGTTACAGCATGTTCCATTGCACGGATGCGTTTTTCCATTCTTCAGACTTTGGTAAGAATAACGCGAAGCTGGCTGGTTGGTCCACTGACCGAGCCAACTGCTTTTTTCTTTGCCTTGACTTCGATTATGTATGCCAGCGTACGCATAAATTTTATTTCCTCGCAATTGGAATGTACGTTCGTAACCTGATCACATTTTTAACGCTTCTTATACACGATGAGTCGTGTAAATTTCTACGAATGAAATAGTATAGTGTCCTGAATAGAGTTTCGTATCGTTTCTTCTCTTTCTTCTCTTTTCGTCGAAACACGCTAACCGTGGTATTACCGAGGTACTTTTAAATCGATCTTTACAGACAAGTTGTATATTCTCAAAATCATCATCGTTTCTCTAAACGGAACGTTCTAGCTCTTATTATAAACGATTAACGATAATGTACGACGAGCAAAGGTAACGATTATATCAGGCGTTATATCGTAAACTTAATGTACCAAGCGGTGCTGTGCAAAATGGCACGGATGGAATAGAAATCCAAATGAATATTAGTACGCGCTTTGTACTGTTTCATGATCTTCGAATGACCTTGACAGACAACGCTTATTTCTGGCGAATAGAATCATAATAATAGTAATAACGATTACAGCGAACTCGTAGTGTTTCTCACGATGTACCTTCGACACAGATAGAAGCCAATATTCCTAACAAATTACACAATCTATCGAAATGAGAATGCAGAAAAATTGATGAGCAACGTTTTAGACGATTGTTGTAGCACTTGTAATATCGAGGATCCAGCACTATGATCAAAATCATATTAAATCATCGTTATTGACTCGCACACGACTATTCCAATTATCATATCACATTCGCTGGATCGTCGAAAGAAGCGATATAGCGCTAAGTTTTCATGGTTTGTTTCGCCGTGCTTAACTTTGGAAACATTCTCCTGTTTCTTTTTCTTCTTTTTCTTTTTTTTTTTGACATTCCTTCTCGACTCCAATACCGTTACTACGTGTTGCTGTACGATGCTGACTAAATTTATTACGCGTTCCGATTATCGAATCGTCGAATAACAGCGACCAGTTGCTCGATAAATAAGTTCTACTTAAATACGTGGTATCGAGGAAACAGCTGGCTGCGCTTAATAAGCCGCAAATGCGTTGGCGGACGTAACATCTTATTGATATCGTATCATCCGCTTTTATGAAAATGCTCGTTATCGATACTATGGTGCATAGCTGTTAAATTATGTTTTCTTCTTCGATTGCAGAATGATTATTATTTACCACCGCGGTCCACGTGGTCCAGAGTCTCACCTGAACACACGAAGAAACAAAGGGGCAACAGTACATGGAAAGTCGGCAGTGCGATGTTAATCATCTCTGCTATGTTGGTATTAATCGCGGTGTTCGCGATTGCAGGACTTGCGCTATGGATGGGAGGTTCGTTGGCGTGTTTATGTTACTCGTAGCGATCTATCGTAAGAACAATTGCATTAAATATCGATCGAACCGAAAGATGTTTATGAACGAATGAATTTTGTTTTTCAGCCCTTCGGACGGATTCGAAAAATGGTAAGCGCCGATGGAATGTAAAATTCGAAAAAACATAATTTCTCTTCGTTTGTAACAAAATTAATTGCTAATGAGAAAATGAATATCAGTAACGTTCGTTGCGATAATATTTACAGCGATCGTTGGATTCTCCTGCATGTTCAGGGTGTCTAAGGGTGAGAAATATAATCCGATGTTGAAGCTGAATACCAGTATGGTGTTCCGTGAAAAGGAACGAAAATATAAGAATATAGTAAGGATGAGAATTGTTATAGTAATTTCTAGAACTCCGTTTACATGAACTCCGTTTATAGAAATTAGTATAAATTCCGTTTCCTGATCTCTTAAAGATTATCTACGAGTACTCGATGAAACTCGAGTCGTAAATTGTTTGTTCCTCGATAAGTTCATATAAATAGAATTCTATCCTGCGAAGATTATGTAAATTATCTTTTGCAAATAAAAGAACCAATAATTGAAAATTCCTTGGTAATTTTCAGTTCGAAGTACTATTTAGAAGAAGCGTGTTCGGCGCAGCTTACAAACAAACGATCATAGACAAATTCGAAAGCGGTATTCTAAAGGTGTTCTTCAGGATATATCTGGACAGAAGAAAGATACCGCGATCGATCACGAACGTCGAGGACACAATCGAAGACATTATCGCGAAGGAGACGTACTCATCGTCCTCCTTGTTCAAGGATATGGAACTGGACCTCACTAGCATATCGGTAAAAAGTGAGTATCCGCTGGATAGTAAAGATTAATCGTGATAAAACAGTAACATGGTAATTATACGATTTCCAATTTAATCGTTTGGCTATTATTCATGAAATATCAAGATTCTTTTTAATAAAATTCAAGCTGCATCTCTCGTACGAATATTTCAGTCAATATTGAAAATTACAATGCTCGCGTGAAATATACATACGATAATTAAATAAAAAAAATTAAGACGAATCAAAGTTTACGGTTTAAGAATAAAAAAAAAATATAAAACACTCATTTCGAGAATTATCGTCGCTATAACGAGACAGCGCACACGTTCGCGCATATAAACACATTCACGAAATATCCGTTTCCTCTACATCTAGGAATAAATCAGGAGTTGCCAGGGAGTCAAAAGCAGGTTCAGCAAAAGAACGCAATGATCACGAAGAACGGCTTGCTTCGACCCAACAGAAACAGCTCTTTGATCACCAGCTCGAAGCCGAAATCCAAACCAACGAAAATCGAGTCCACGGAGCCAGACATCGACTTCAGTAACATACCGACGATCCAAGGCACCTATAAAGCGACGAAAGTGAACATCACTTCCTCGAACAAAACGATCTCCGTTCAACAGCCTGCAAAGGCTCAGTCAGAAACGAAAAACAATACCAAAGCGTCGTTACCTCAAGAACAAACTACGATGAAACCGACCACCGTAGAAGACAGTACCGAAACAATGGCGGGTGTCGCTGAAACCACCAACGAAACAGACAAGAAAGTTAATTACACCGTGCACGATGAATCGTCTTGGTCGAAAAAGGCCACCACATCCACAGCTTCCACGCCCGAAGTCGGAAACGACGATCTGTTCAAGGATTTCCGCAATCCAAGCTTCGAAACTTCTCCGTGGAAGCCTATCATACCTGGATACATCAATACGGAATTAAAATTATTGCCGGACAACGCTCAAAAGCCAAATTACAAAAGCGAAACCAACTATAAAGTGAATTACAGCAATACGAATCTGGGAGACGTTGTCTCCGGTACAGCCGTAAAGAGTCCTCAATATGGCGTTCACGCGAAGGTTGCACAGTCTTCGACAACCAGCACGAAATCTCCCGAGCCAGCGGTGATATTAAATTCGTATATAGGTGTTCCAGGAATGAGCACGTTGGACATCAGCGACACTGATTTTCCACGCGATAGAATCGTTCCTCAGGAAATGGTGAATTTCAGGGTAAACGGCAAGTTTAAGAATAAGATTCCAGGATTGTTAGAAGGTGGGCAGATCTTCACGGAAGCTTCCCCGGTCAGTTTAGACGATCAGAGGCCGGATATAGAAGTTTCTGGCCAGTTACCACCGGAAACTTACGATATCAAGCTTCGAACTTCTTCTCAGCCTTTTGGCCTCTCCTCTTCCCAGCCTTTGGAATTTTCTTCCACGAAACCTCATCGATCGACGAGCGAGAACGAAACAGGTTGGAGGATCCCTGCATCTCAGATGACGTACACGATGACAGACGGTGGACCCGCCGATGGTCCTGTTAGCAAAGAGCAAGACGACGTTAAGAGTTCTAGCGATTCCACGAAGATGAATAGAAAGAAGTTAGGTCAAACCACCGTGATAGGGGCTTCGGACAATTTCTTGCCTTCGATGGTTTCCAGTACTCCGAAGTGGCACGCGCAGAGTCCGCCGGGGGCAGATTTCGACGAAGAATCGACGACAAAAGTGTCCGGAGTTGGAGTGGCAGAGCCTGTCCCGGACGTGGACGTGGATTTGGAAGCCAGAAATCGGTACTCGAATGTTCAGGCTATGGTGAAGCAAGAGAGTAACGCTCTGCAGGACAGGAAAGTCGATAAGAACGTGCAAGAACCTGTGTACACCAGTTACAAGACGCCCGACCTGAATGGAGCTGGCATGAGACCAAGTTTGATCGAAAGTTCTGGAACTCCGAAGCCATTCAGACACACGATTCCCGTGGACAAAATTACTTCTGTCGTTGATTACACCGAGGCTGACAAAGAAGGCTCTTTGAAGCAGGTAATCAACACCGTGACGGATAGTATAATGAATCAGGAGGAAAGATTCACCGAAGAAACCAGTGAATTGATCACAGAGAACAAAGGGGATCAGGAAGGGGCAATTAAAGCGCTACCGGTCAAAGAGAATGAAGAAGAAGGAACGAAGGTGCTACCAGTTAAAGAAAATTTGAAGGAAATCATCGAGCTAGAGACTTTCGTGAAGAAGAACAGCGATTCCGAGGCAGATATTTCTCTTGAAAATGCAAAGATCGAAGAATACGCAAGATCAACCGAATCGAATACCGAAAGTGTAATAGACGATGAGAAGCTTCTGAAGTTAGGAACGACGGAAGTCTACTCGGAGATGATACATCCATTGTACAATAATATAGATAAATTAGTCGTGAAAAAGGAGGAGAATAAAGGGGCTCCGGGAAGGTTGACGTCTAATATTTCAAGAAATTCTACGTTCATCGAGATTGATACCTTGAAGCACACACCTGGGGAGGTCGAGGGAGATTCTGACTCGACGGGGAACAAATCGGCGACGAAAGGTGAAGACAACCGGCCTTTCAACGGAACCTTGAATCGGCCGTACAATTCCCTGGAAACTAGAAAGAAGACTTACAACGACACTTTGAAGGCGTACGTGGTGGAGAATTTGGTCACTCTGGCGCCTGCTAAAAGTAATACAGGAATTGGAAGACCTGTCAGACCAAGACCTAAGATAGAAGGGGAGAAGACGATGAGAATCGACGAGAAGCCTAACACAGACAGAAGCTCCACTGACGACAGCCTGCTCTTGGAACAATTGTTCGGTGTCCACAATCGACAGAGAAACGCGACGAAACGCAATTCGTTTAATCACGGCGACTCCGTTAGGTTTCATTCGGCGGAGAACGAGAGGAACAGGGAGGGAGATTTGCATAACGAGCATCCTAGAGTCGAGCAAATCGTTGAAGTCGTGACGTCGATTAGCACTAAAGTGTCGTCGAACTTTAAAGGAAACCCAGTCGTGTTGAAATTTGTCGTTACCAATTCAACCTCGCTTCCGATAATTCGTTCAGAGTCCCATCAGAATGCTGACGAGACGTTCACTTCGGAAGCATCAGCACCGAAAGAATTGTCTGCTCCCAACGACGGAGGAAAAGAAGAAAATAGATCTTTCAGAGATGAGACTTCGAACAAGGCTCCGTCTTTAACGTCCAGCGATGTGCAAACGTCCGACAGAAAGATCTCTACGATGGAGGAGAATAAATCTCTTTTGGAGAAATTGAAGGAGTTGGCGGATATCGGAACGGAGAACGAGCCTGTGCATAGCAAAAATAGTTCCAGGCCGAGTGTCGACGCGTTAAAATCGCATACGTCGAACGTAAAATCGAAACCGCCGGACGATCATAGGCCGTTGCCGAATTTTGAGAAATTGAAGCAAATCGCTGATATCGCGACCGGAAACCAGACCTTGATGAATTCGAGCGCGGCATTTACGATGACTCGCGACGGCGTTGAGATATTGACCAAGATATTGAACAAAATGGAGGATCGCACCGATAAGATGATCTCTAGCACCGAAGAGAATTTGGAAGCTGGTAATTATTTCCTTGAGATTTGCTATCCTATTTGATTTCCTATCGAGAGGGTGGTATCTATCGTTCTGATATATTTCTGATATATTCTTTCTATCTTAATGAAACAGTATGCAAGTTTATTTTTTGTGGTCTCTCGATAACGTTATACAACGCGTTTTTGCAGATCACTGTCTCGGTTTCCTATGCAAAGACGGAAAATGCTTGCCTTCCAGCGGCAGGTGCAATATGTTAGGTGAATGCCCGAATTCGGAGGACGAAGCGAACTGCACGTGCGCCGACTTTCTAAAAGCGCAACTCTTACACGAGAAACTTTGCGACGGTGTGGCGGATTGTTGGGATTATTCGGACGAAACGGATTGTGGTATTTATCGGTCGATCTTTCAATCGTGTTTTCCTGTCGTTGGAAAATGTCACTCGATTCGAGGAAAGTTAAAGAAGTCGTTAGCGATATACGTAACTGTTCAATTGTACGTGAAATATTTTCTTAACGCATTGAAGGCGTGCTCGTTTACTAAAACGAGGACGAGATTGCGATAAAAATTCGAGGACTATGGCAGGATTAACATGTTCGAAAATACAGTAATTAATAAACTCGTTAGAAATATAACAATTCACGCTAACAAAATCCTAGTTGATTCTGTACTTGGTAAAGATTTATCGATAATTTTCTAACTCGATAGATTGGTGCCAAGAAGGCCAATACGTCTGCGGCAACAGTCGAACCTGCATAAACCAAGACAAAGTTTGCAACGGCTACACCGACTGTCCAGGCGGAGAGGACGAGAAGAAGTGCGCGGCGCTGATAGAAGACGATTCGGCGTTAAATTACGATGAAACGAGTAACCTTGCCAGGAAGGACATTAATTCCGAGATCAGCGTAACCAAAGATGCACATCCATCGTTCGAAGGGCAGTTTTCAGAGATAGAATCCACCACTAACAAGGACGCCCTGTATGATCAAGAAGCGGTGGAATCGTCCATCTTCGAGTCGACGACTTTACACGCGTTTAAAGATGATATACGATTAGAGAAAGTGATAAGAGCCAAGGACGAGTCTGTGATCGAGGAAGGTGGAACATTTTTCGAGAATCGCGAACACAGCAACGCTACTACGACTCTCGTTTCCGGAAGAGAAATATCGCCGAACGTGAAACACATGTTGACGCGTGGGAACTCGATCCACGTAAATGCGAAAAACGACGATAAAACGTCGATAATGAATTTGAAGAAAGAAGTGAATAATTATAACGAGAAGGGTTATTTAAATATCAGGAAAAATGGAAAATGGGGGAAATTGTGTTTGACTGGAATGGATGATCTTCTGCAAGAGAGACAAACTGTTTGGTCTATCGAGGATCTTGGTAGAGCTGTTTGCAAGGCAATTACATACCAGTAAGTATTCGGTTTATTTATTGGATGAAATATCGCCTGCTGCGGTTAAAAGATTTTGCCGTACGATACATAGAAAAGCGAGAATTTATTTGGAAGATTCGATGTAGATCTGAAATTTTACTAATGAAAAGAATTCCTCAATTATTGGTAAAAATACTTCTAGCGTCGCAAACAACGTGCTGATGTTTCATTAGATTCTTGCAATTTGTAAGTGCAATTTCAGATTCGTTTCAAATGTGACCAATATGTACGACAACTTTCAGAGATTACGAAACCGTGGAGAAGGTGTTGGACGAAAATCCAATGTCTGTGAGATCGTACTACACACTCTCGTACAACGAGAAACCTTTCGATAAAACGATCTTGACTTTCAAGCCTTCCGAGTGTCCGACTGGCGAGATCCTCAGGGTCAAGTGCAAGAACCTTGAATGTGGGATAAGAACTCAGGCCCCATCCCAGGCCAGGTACACTCACTGAACCAGTTTCTCATAATTATATGCCGACCGGATCATTTACAAAACTATTTGTATACAAATGCATTCGAGGATAATGACCTCTGTGCCTCCATAATAGCGATGTATCGATGGCAAAACGATATTAAAAAAGATGTGCATAAAATTAGTATGATCGCGATCGTTATGGTCATCGTCGTCGTTCGAGATAAGTAACTATACCTGCTGTGATATATACGCTCGTAAATTTTTATCGAAACTCGTGAGAATATTAAGTTAGCTCCGCCGGAAAAAGACTGTCGTCTTCCTTTTTTAACGGTACTTTTCAGTAGTTTAGGATCATTCTTAAATTTCGTCGAGGGATAGTGATTACTGTGAAACGTGCTTTACCTGTAATTGGAAACGATCGGATATTAATAATAATATCGTTATTTAGAATTAAGCAGTTTTGCATTACGATGAGAAATTTGTTATACCATTGTACTCCTTTCGTTTCTAATGAAATTTTATATTTTTGAAATTATCAACGTAGCTTTTTGTTCGGTTTAGTAAAAGATTAGACCAACTCGTGTTAAGTAACTTGAAAGGTGTTTTAGTCGCGAAATGAAAATTTAAATGCGTTGATAGATTTGGTCTCTATTTTCAAGAGACATTAATTCAAAAGACTCTTAGACGTAACTATCGATTTAAAAGAATTACTGTCGACTGTATTTCAATTTTCATTTAAAAAATAAACAATTTTATAATCTCGTAGCTGTCACTAGACTACGGATATTCGTGCAAATTCGCATACTATGTGCATTCCGTGGAGTTTCACAGTTTCAAATTTCTCGTAAATGCATACAAATCTATTAATTGTACATTACAATATATAAACGTAATGCATTGATAAAACGAACTACTTATTTAAGATGTATACATTGAAACAGATCGAATGTTTCACGACGTTGCAGGATAGTCGGAGGTGGAAGTTCATCGGCTGGAAGCTGGCCATGGCAAGTAGCTCTGTACAAGGAAGGCGATTATCAATGTGGTGGAGCTCTGATTAACGAAAGATGGATTTTATCTGCCGCACATTGTTTCTATCAGTAAGTAATAGTGTACTGTTAACACAAATAAAAGTAATTAGATCGATCGAAAGAAAAAATATCGAAAAGCGAAATATAATAAAGAGGGTACATTAAAACGAAAGATACGAAAGGGCGATTCAAGTTTTAACATTAAGATCAGGCTAATCGATACACTGGAAAATATACAAACATTTTATGGAGTTGGAAAAATTGATGCAACAACCTGATGGTGTATTCCAATATCTGTCGCAGTGCTCAGGACGAGTATTGGGTCGCAAGAATCGGAGCGACTCGCAGAGGAAGCTTCCCGAGCCCGTACGAGCAAGTGCTACGTTTAGATCACATATCCCTGCATCCTGATTACATCGATAACGGATTCATAAACGACATAGCGATGCTGAGGCTCGAAGAACCAGTCACATTCAGCGACTACGTTCGACCAGTGTGTCTTCCAGAGTCAGAACCAAAAAGTGGCACTACGTGCACCGTTACCGGATGGGGACAGTTATTCGAGATCGGAAGAATATTTCGTAAGTTACGATTATTTGTCAGGTATTCGTAAAAACAAAAGAAAAACTAGCCACGTAAAGATACACTGGTCTATAACGATATACCAAAAATATAAAAAAATATGTTTCCTCTGAGCAGCGGATACCCTGCAAGAAGTGCAACTTCCGGTAATCTCCACGGAGGAGTGTCGAAGGAAAACTTTGTTTCTTCCATTGTACAGGATAACGTCAGGAATGCTTTGCGCAGGTTTAAAGGATGGTGGAAGAGACGCTTGCTTGGGAGACAGTGGTGGGCCGTTGGTTTGCTCAGGATCAGACAACAAGTACACTCTGCACGGTAAAAAGAAGAAAAGATATATTATTATCAAACAGCATATCTTTACCATCTTGAAATATTGATCTGTACTTAGTAGCCTTGTCATACTGTTCAGGTATTAATTGGTCCTTCTTTCCAGGCATCACTTCAAATGGATATGGTTGCGCGAGACCTGGAAGACCTGGAGTCTACACGAAAGTACACCACTATCTTCCTTGGATCGAGTATGCGATTTCCAGGGAAGATATCCGATCCTCGATCGCTTCGTGTAAAGGTCATCGATGTCCTTTAGGCGAATGTCTACCGAAATCTCGAATATGCAACGGGTTCTTAGAATGTTCGGA